>NC_066618.1:81522407-81836625 GCF_025201925.1 Gopherus flavomarginatus
TTGCCATCTTCACAGTCTCTTAGGTCCATTTTCTTTGGCCTACAAATCCAGACTGTATCTTAGTCTTGCAGCTTCTACCAATATAATATGTCAAAGATTCTTTCTTCTCTTGTCTGTCTAGACTGCCAAAGCTATTGGCCTAGGTTCTCATAGTCTTGTTCTTCAACTACGGTAATCCCTTCCTGTCTGGCCCCAGTGCCAGCTACATTGCTTCCCTCCAGTCCATTAAAAATGCTGTTGCTAGGATCATTTTCCAGGCTCATAATTACAAACAAATTTCCCCTCTATTTGTATCCCACCACTAGCTCTTCTTCTTCTACAGCATTAAATACAAGCTAATCTTGTCCTTCCCCATTTAATCTCACCCTATGCATAAGATCTACTAACTAAATCAAGCCCCACCATTGCTCTGCCAGTGATGTCACACTTCATCACTGCTTTGTCTTCTTCTCCCTCTGGCACCAGCCCTGGATCTCAGTGGATTTACAAATATCGATTAATTAAGCCACTCAACTTCCCAGTAAATTAATGTCATTATCCCCATTATGCAACTACATAAATTAAACTACAGAAAGACTATTTATATTCTGGTTTGCAAAAGTGCTGAGCACTTGCATTTCTACTGACTTCCATGGGAGCTGCAGGCACCCAGCATCTATGAAAAGAAGATCCTTATCAGAAGATTTGCTCAAAGTAACAGATTCAAGCACAGAGCAGAGAAAGGAATGAAAGAATCCTGGCTCCCATTTCTGTGGGTTAACCACTTCTCAACAAAGCAACAGTGCAGGGATTTTACAGATAGCACATAATATATATATTTTATACTAGTGAATTATCAAGAGATTTCATGGCAACTCTTATGAGCTCTCATGACACTTCCTATGAAAATAGTTAGCTTACACAGATTACCTATTTAGTAGAAATGAAATGGTTCAGACAAAATCAGAACTTTTTTATCCATCCATTCAGCAAACCTTCTGTTTTGTGTTCACTCTTGAGTTTCTCTACACTTCTTGGGTTTGGTCAAGACCAAAAGCAGGAGGATGGAGAAGCTACTCTTACTGCACTTCCCCCTCCAAATATAACCAAGAAACCCTTGAAATCTTGTGAGAAGTAAGATCAATATTTTCATAAACTTCCAGATCAATTTCAGAACATAAGAACAGCCACACTGGGTCAGACCAAAGGTCCATCTAGTCTAGTATCCTATCTTCTGATGGTGGCCAATGCCAGGTGCCCCAGAGGGAATGAACAGAAGAGATGATCATCAAGTGATCCATTCCCTGTCACTCATTCCCAGCATCTGGCAAACAGAGACTAGGACACCATCCCTGCCCATCCTGGCTAATTAACCATTGATGGACCTATTCTCCTTGAATGGACCCATCCTTCATGAAACCAAACAGGTTTGGGTAAACTACCAAAATGCACCTCGTCTTTCAAGGGGCACCCAGCACTGTACTCCAGGTCAAATTTTGGACTCAACAATGAACTGTAATGAAACTCTCCTGATACATCTAATAAATAAGAGGGCTTAAATTTTATACTAACCTACACTCCATTTAAGTCAATGGAACTGCATAAAGGGCAAGACAACTTGAAATCTGGTCAGGAAATTCAGATGTTTTACAGGGTTTGCACCTACCTGTCTCCCTTCCATTGCTCCTCGCATTTCCTTGAATGTCGAACTAAATTCTCCAATGAAGTCATGTTTGCCATTGGAGTCCCAGTCCCAAACTATGCACTGGTGAGGGAGAGGAAAGAAGAGAGGAAAACATTGTTTTCTTTAGGTAACAATTTTGTAACTGAGGAGCAATTACAGTATTTATTTGATGAAATGTTACTATGGAAACAAAATTAAGCAGTAAAAACACATTCTTGTCAAGATCAGAATGAAACATAGCTTACCAGAAGGGTGGAGTGTTTATTGTATTAATGGCTGAAGAAAATGAAATTGCATGTTTAATGAAAGAATTGATTGAACAGATCTTATATCCAAGTATACAAAAGCATGTTAGGTATAATTGGATATTAGTGTTCACACAATGTTCTGAGTTATAATAATACTGAATACTTTGCTCTGCAAAGTGCTTTACAAAGACTAATTCATCTTTATAACACCCCTGAGCGGTAGGTAAACATTATTATTCCCATTTTACATTTAATGAAAGAGAAACAAAAGTTACACTGAACAGTTTCTACAGTGGCCTTTCTGCCTGTGTGCTTCTTTGTTAGGCTACGTCTACACTACAGGATAAATTCGAATTAGCTTAAACCAATTTTATAAAACAGATATTATAAAGTCGATTGTGCGCGTCCACACTAGGCACATTAATTCGGTGGTGTGCGTCCATGGTCCAAGGCTAGCGTTGATTTCTGGAGCGGTGCACTGTGGGTAGCTACTGTAAAATAATGAGGCCAATAACTTCGATTTGCGTCCACACTAACCCTAATCCGATATAGTAATATAGATTTTAGCATTACTCTTCTCGTTTTGTAGGAGTACAGAAATCGATTTAAAGAGCCCTTTAAATTGATATAAAGAGCAGTGTAGTGTGGACGGGTGCAGCGTTAAATCGATTTAACGCTGTTAAAATCGGTTTAACAGCGTAGTGTAGACCAGGCCTTAGGTGCCCATCTTGAGATACCTGGTGCTCATCATCTGCTGTTCCAGTTGCCTTCCACTAGAATTGTGGGGACTCGGCACTTCTGAAAATCAGACCCAAAGTGTCCCAGGTTGGCACACAAAAATGGAGGTGCCCAAAATCAGATGACACTTTGTAAACGTTCACCTGAATGATTTGCCCAAAGCAAGAAAACAAATCAGAGGAAGAACTGGAGTTTGAATCCAAGAGTTCCTGGCTCTAAAGAGTAGATCACTCTGCCTATTAATACGTACGTATTTTAGCACCAGCAGCAGAGCTGGCCATAATTGCAGGCGATTTCCAGTTTAACTGCTTGTTTTTAGCCATTCATAACTTTCATTTGTAAATATAGTCAGTCTTGCTAACTTATAAGAGAATACACCATCACCTTGAACTTTAGAAAAGTTATTTATTGATTTTGATTACAAAAATATGCAAAAAAAACCCATAGAGGAGTGAAACATTTTATGGTCCAGCTGCCCACTTTGACTGGCAAGCAGCTTAACACTCATAGAACAATGTAATGGTTAAACAACAGATTTTAAAATTGGCACATTGTCAGCAAATATTCCAATATACATTGCTCCCTAGGTTCTTTCAGGCAAAAGTTTGTGTACTTGGACAGGTCTTGCAGTATGCCTGGAAGGTCAATAAAAATAGACTCTAGGTCTGGGGGACCAGCTTGGCAAGCCAGGAACCTGGCTTCAAATGTAGGTGTGAAGTGTTATTTTTAATCTCTATATCTCAGCCAGGTTCTTAAATTCATGAAGCCAGGTACCTTAGTCTGTTTTGTGGAGACAGGGCAGGGAGGTAACTACATTCATAACTGAGACTTCACAGGTGAGTATGTCACTGCTCACTTATCACTTAACTTCCTTTCTTTCAAAGACTTTATTGTAGTTTGACCTTTCAGACTCTTTCCCATTTAGAATGCCTCATAAATGACATGGTCTACTGCAGTCAAGTTTCTTTGATTCACAAACAAGCAATATGTAGCAGTCACACAAGGAAGACTGCAGTATCTGTGCTCTTCCAGACTCTAATCAGTGGGAATGGTTCACGAATTAGACACCTCCCTCTCTTGAGCGTTGTGTCATTACCACCACATCAGGTGCATTTTTTTTTAACCTTTCTATGCAAGGGTCCCAAAGGGATGGAAAATCTTCAAAACAAACAAGTAAAAATATTTCTCTCTATATAAAACACAGAATTGTTTGATGACAGTTTTGACAGAGATGGAAGGGATATGTTCCTCTGTGTGCATGTTTCTATATTTCGTTTTACTCAGCAACAATAGTATAGAATTGGGTTCCCTGTTCTGATACCAGGAATGTCTCTTGAAATATAACTTGAAACAGCATTTCCATCACTAACAGTAAGGGCCGGCTCTGGCTTTTTTGCAGCCCCAAGCAAAAAACAAAAACAAAAACAAAAACAAAAAAACACGTGCGGGGCGGCCGGAGTGGCGAAGCAAAAAAAAACAACCTTTAGGGCGGCCAGAGCCAGGTTGCAAACTTTCAGTGCCACTTACTTGGTGGCTCGCGGCTGCCTCCCCTGGCCGCGCTGGCTAGTGGGACTCCCTGTGCTGCAGACGTGCCCTGAGCAGCAGAGTGTGTGCCCCAGCTAGCGGGAGGAAGGGGGAGAGAGTGCATGGGAGAGAGAGAAAGGGGGTGGCCAGGACTTCCTTCAGCTGGGGTGCTTGCCACTTGGCACCTCCCGCCGCGCCGCCTGCCAGGAGGGCTCCACGCCACTCCCGACTGCAGGTGAATTGAAGGTTGATGGGGAGGAAAGGATGCAGGCTGCCAGACTTGCTCGAGACCTGGCACTGGCTGGGGCAGACGGAGCGTGCAGCCCGCTTCCAGCAGGGCGCTCCCCTCCTCCATGCCACTGCCCCCTACAGGGCGGCCAGAGCAGCAAACCAAAAAAAAAAAAGGAAAAAAAAGGGGTGGCTGTGCCACCCTAGGATTGGACGGAATGCCACCCCTTAGAATCTGCCGCCCCAAGCATGAGCTTGCTCGGCTGGTGCCTGGCGCCAGCCCTGCTAACAATGCAGATGAACCCTTTATAATGAAATCGTCATAGCAAAAAACTCTGGTGCACGTACATTCTTAACTACAGCTGTTAGAGAGACTGGTCAAAAAATCCACAAAAACAATTTTGCCAACATTTTTGAAATTTTGAATTTTTTTCTGTTCCACATAGTTTGAAATGGATCCACTTTCTGTTTTCTGTGGAATGGTCTGTTAATGTGTTTTACTAAAATAATTTTCAAAAGGTATTTAAAATGTTTTTCCAATTTGTTTATTTGCTGAAAACACAGATTTCAGAAAGAAAACACTGTTTCTGGTGAAATAAGTTTATAAATTAAAATTCTAATGACTGAAAATTATTTTTATAATTAAAAAGAACATTGGTGAGGATATTGGTAAAATAAATCTTGGAAAATGTAGTGAAAATGGAAAATTTCACAAATATTGACATGTTTTTTGCAAAAGGGCAAATTTTCAATGAAAAAAAGTTTCCACGTGAAAAACTTCAACAAGCTCTAGTTTTCAGTGTGCGATTAAGCTCCACTAGATGATGAACATAGGATCAGACACAAAGTTACCTCTGATCTCCACCATGAGCAAATGAGAAGCTTTGAAACAATAAAAATAAAATCAGTTTCTGTATAAGAAAACTAAGTGTTAGAGCTCTTCACCTACAGAATATAATGAAATGCCCAGTGTGATAGTCCTACAGTATACAAAATGGTTATTGTTGCAAAAATGGGACTCAGTTATTAAACAACTCAGAACTGCTGTTAAATGTGTGATAATTGACTCAGTGAGATTAATTGATATAGCAAAAAACAAACTGAGTACTATGCGGTTTGGAGTAATTTCCTGAATCGTATTAAAAGGTTCCTGAATATTTATTTCGCCGATTTGTGGCCAATTGCACCACAATAATGAGGATAGTGTATCTTTATTTACTTAGTGAAAAGATGTGTAACAGAGTCTGAAATTCACGTTATACTATTCTACGTTAGGAGTTTTTATTATTGTTTATATTATATATCAATTCTGCTCAATTGATGCTGCTGTCTTGTATGTAGGACAAAACTTGTAGACCACATTCACAAGAATGTGCCAGATGCTTTGCATCATTCTGGTGAAACAAAGCAACTGAGTGTTTGGCTGCTTTGCATCAACGGAGAGGCACAAAGCAGCCAGAGCATACCCCTTATTTGTATATTACATACCAAAAAACCTATGTTAAAATAATGGTGTTTAGGTTTCATATTCAACACTTAGAAGTTGGAAATGCCAGTTTAAAGTTGCCAGTGTAACCTTAATTCTTCTCCTCTGAGTGCCCATCCAATGAGGCAGGGGTCCTGTGAAAAAATAGTATGTGCTCATGTAATTAAAGACTATCATAATGCATATGCACAAGGGGGCTGAATAAAGGTTGCACAGGCAAAGTGAATGTGACATTCTATCAAATCAGCATGATAGTGTTTTACACCTACTTTGCAGAATGAATATGACTAGATAATGGGACAGGGTGTGGAAATCACACTCAGTATGTCCTATAATCTGATGGCAGCACTATACTGTATGAGTATTTGTTATGCACTTCAAAAATAATTAAAGTTTTTAAAAACAGAGAAGTGAAACATTTCAAGGTCTGGCTGCTCACCTTGACTGGCAAGCAGCTTACCTGCTTTCCCTCCTCTCATCTGACATATACCAGTTAGTCAGCAGTTGTAGTTAAGGAGGACAAATGCTAGTGACCCCATGCTCCTGAACAGAAGTACTGAACTGGTGGCAAATGCTGCTGAATGCTCATGCAATACCCATCAATTTCAGTTAGCTGCAGGTAAAGGGATTCAGTACGAGAGCACAGGACTAATCTTCTTCTGCAGCTGCAAGCCTCTATCTGACAAATGGAAAAAGAAAAATCCAATGAAGGGAGACAGGTTCATAGACAACAAAAATAATGTGTTTCTTTGCTCTCAGTATTATGTGGCCACTAAAGTTTGGAGGAGAAGGACCAACCAACATTAGTTTTTCAGTAGCCCTTAAGCATAATATTTTAATTCCAGTTATGTCCTCCAAGTTCTACCTCCAAGGTGGCCCTGTGTGATCTTGCTCTAGTCACTGTTGAATTGCTGGATCCGCTTTCCACAGGTTACTGGAATAGAAAATGAGCAAAGAATCATGTTGCTTTAGTGACTCATCTATTATCTGCTTTTCATTAGGATTCTGAGCAGAGGTTAAGAAGAGGGAAGGACTATTAGGGAGGTTAGAATTTTAATTGGAGATTATCTAAGGCCACGTCCAAGTCAAATTATGTTTAACACATTTAACAAAATAGGGATCAAGATGCTTGCTTGTTTCATTCCAGAGGTGGTCTAACTTTAGTGTTTAGGAAGCCACGTACTATTTGGCACAACCTCAGCAGCTGAAGGGATACACCAGGGATAGTTTACAAGGAAACACAGTATACTGGCACACTTGTACTGGAGCAGCATGGGGCTCTCCATCTGCATTTGCTTTACGGCAGTCAATACTTGACAGCTAGATCAAGCACACACACCAGAGCTGCAATCTGAGCTGGGGATCCCATATGGGGCAGCTCCTTCTCCCCGGGGCAGAGATGACTTTGCAGCACCAGCTCTCACTTCACCTCCCTCTCCATGCCACTCGGATGGGGGCTTGGCTCAGCCCAGCCCAGCCCGGAAGGGTGTGGGAGCAGTGTTCTTAAAGGTGAGGGCCTGGCTCATTGCACAGCCTGGCCTCCAGCTCTCTCACACAGCACAGGGAGGGAAGGGCATTTCTCCTGCCCCAGCCCATCTCGCTCGGACACGCAGATTTACAACACTCCTCGCCCCTCCTGTGATCGCTGCCTGCAAATCCCACTTCCAGCTTGGCCCAGGGCATAGGGACCGGAGATGCTGGGTCATCAGTCTGCCCCAGCCTGTTCTCAACCAGGATCAACTCCCACCTGCATCTCATGGACAGCCCCTGCTTCAGCTCCCAGCCCAGCTTTGCAGGTGGCAGGTGAGTTCCAGGGGAAGAGGAGAGTGAGCATGGGGGACGGGGCTGCAGTGTCCGGTTTTAAGAAATTGGAAAGTCGGCAACCCTAATCGCACTTCCTTTGTGTGACCACCAAGCTCACCCCAACATCCCTTCTTGAACTCTAATATATTCCACAAAAATATCACATGGATTTTACTAAGCAGCCTACAACTCCAGACACTATTAATATTCAGCCATGCTGTCTGTACAGTAAAAGTAATTTTTTTCCACTCCCAGGAGTTGTGGGAAGCTTTGGCATCATGACTGTCATCGGAAGGATAATTTATCTCACAAGGGCCTTCAGGTTTTCCCCAGACATAGTTTTGGACAAGGGTCCCAATAACCAAATTCAGGTCTGGATCAAAATTGGTTCAGATATTTGTTTCCTTAAAAGGTTGTAGACTGTGGCCTTTGGTGGGTAGGTAGGTAGGTAGGTAGGTAGGTGAGTGTTCATTTTTGGACCCAAATACAGGGTGCAGCCCTAATCAATATAATTTATTTTGACCAATCAAGTTTAAACAAACATGTTCCCATTGCAGGCTTTGGTTTAAGAATTTAGATGGCACTTACCATTTCTCAGAGACAATGGACTGAGCCAGATATGCCCCATTTTTGTAACAAAACTGAGTTGACGGATACTAAATGGTAATGTAAGGATATAAATACACCTCTACCTCGCTATAACACGGTTGTGGGGAGCCAAAAATCCCTACCGTGTTATAGCTGAAACCCCATTATATCGGGGTAGGGGTGGCAGGGCTCTGGTGGTGATTTAAAGAGCTTCGGGCTCCAGCTGCTGCGGGAAGCCCCAGGCCCTTTAAATCGCTGGTGGAGCCACACCGCCACAGCCCCAGGGAGGGGGAGGCAGGGCTCCAGCAGTGATTTAAAGAGCTCTGGGCTCCAGCCACTGTGGGGAGCCTGGGCCGTTTAAATCGCCGGCGAGCCCCACTGCCATAGCCCCAAGGTAGGGGTGGGAGGCCTTCAGCGGGGTTGAAAGGGCCTGAGGCTCCCCGCAGCAGCTGGAGCCCCGGACCCTTTAAAGCGCTGCCAGAGCCCCGTTGCTACAGCGCTATACGCAAACCTGTGTTATATCAGGTCACGTTATAGAGGGGAGAGATGTAGTCACCCTTCCAGCAGCAATAGTAACATTAAAGCAAAAAGTTTTTTAAAGTCAACACTATGAATAAAAATAATTCCCAGAAACAGGTGGCTCGATCATCAGACTGCAACAGTTTGTCACTCATCAGGGTTTTTACTACTCTGCAATGACCTCCAGTTGGGATACAGTGATGAAGTCTCCCATTGAATATTTGCAGTAAACCTCCTACTCTACACTTGGCCCAATCTCATTTGCATGTTCTTATAGGAAATCCTTTGTCTAATACCTCAGGAGTTTTTTGCTATGACAACAGCTGAGCAATATATTCAAAGCAAAATTGAAAGAACTTGAAATTTTCCTATTTTCAAATTTATGGAGTTTCTACAAAGTTGCAAGGACAAATTCAGTTCCCAGTTACACAGGTCTAAATCTGGTTGACTCAACATACGACAGAGGGATAACTCCAGATTACACAAGTGTAACTGACAGAAACTTGGTCCAGAAATTAGTCTGGGGTGTTTTGAGTGAAATATTTCACAAGTGAAATTTTCATCAAAGTCAGGCATGATTTCCCCCCTTCTCTTCACTATTTGGGTGTCTGAATTTTTTTTCCCCTCATTTCAAATTTTTGCTGGGACTGGTTACTTGGTGGCAATCAAATGGCTGAAGTCACCTGATATTTTTTCTGGATCCCTGACTGGCTAAACCCCACCATGCCCCGAACTCATCAGAGTCAGCAGAACATAATCTGATGTTTTCTCAAAGGGAGCAGCTGCACTATTCTGAACTACTCAGAAAATGAAATGAATGGGAGCAGGAGAGTTCATGTGTTTCAGAATTACTCTAGCAGCCTGTGTGCAGACTTGGGAAGACAACCTGACAACAGTTTGCACTTGGTTTCTTGCAGCCTAGAATTTTTTTCTTTTAGTGAAAGTTTATACTCTGCAAAATCTTAATATGTCTCATAGCTCAGCAAGAGAGCTAGATCTGCCCATGGCGTAATCCTGGCCCCACTGAAGACAATGGGACTTTTACCACTGATTTCAATGGAGGCATGATTTCACCGCTCATGTCTGATACCTCTGTGCTACGTTTGCATGATATTTAAAGGGGCTGGGGCCATAACAGACTCAGATATCTGCAGATCAAACACAAAGAGGGACCTGTAACACAGAGGTTCTCAATCTTTTTCTCTTGGAGGCCCCTGCAACATGCTATAAAAACTTCATGGCCCACTTGTGCCACAGTAACTGGTTTTCTGCATATAAAAGCCAAGGCCAGAGTTAGGGGGTAGCAAGCAGGGCAATTGCCTGGGGCTCCGACAAAGCTACATTGCTCAGGCTTCAGTTTCAGCCCTTGCTGATGGGGCTCAGGGATCTGGGCTTCAGCCCCAGGCAGTGGGAGGACTTTAGCTTTCTGCCATGAGCCCCAGAAAGTCTAATGCTGGCCCTGCCTGGAGGCCCCCCTGAAACCTGCTCCAGGCTCCCTAGGGAGTCCTGGTCAAGAACTACTGCTGTAACACACACACACACACACACACACACACACACACACACACACACACAATGGTGGGTTACACTTAGCTAATGGGTAAGTGATTCATCAGTCTTTATGGCACGTCCTAACCAGTGACCAGCATAGTTCCTGGGCATGGCTGCAATACAAATGAGAATTTTTAATAATAATCTTTTCTGCGGCTCCAAAAATGCAGAATGCAGTGCTTTAAAATTACTGACCTGAATGAAAAGTAGGGGAGGGAGGAGAATTCTTGTTCTGTTTTCTACCACAAATGGCAGTTCCTCTCTTTCAAGATCAGAGATTCAGTTAGTATTTTATTGATTACTGTTACATGATACTGGGCTGAACTACATTTACTTCCTCACTTCGGCCCTTGCAGAAAATCCTTCATTGTAAAAGGGACATTCTACGGAATCTTCAGCACCGAACTAAATTCTCAAAACCACTGTCTGAAAATGTTGAACACATCAGCAGTGAGTCAGCTGGGGAAACCTCACAGCTGGAAGCCGCCTTTTACTGACAACTCACAGCAGGCAGAGACCATTAGGTACTTTCAAAACAGACTGCTTTAACCAATGGCTTATTATTTTTATTACTTATTATTGTTGTTATTTACTTTTGTCATTTTATTATTTTTACTTTGTATTACCACAGCACCTAGGAGCTTTACTCATGGACCAGGACCCCACCATGCTAGGTACTGTGCAAACAGAACAAAAAGACAGTTCCTTGAAATAAAATCACGTACAATAGCACTTTGCGGCCTAGGACCTGATTTTCAGTCACTTGGACAGGGTGCTGTGGTGAATGTGAAATGCATACCTATTGGCACTGTGCATGCAAATCCCCAGTTTGAAGGACTGGGGTGCCTATCAAGTTCCACACACATCCAAAACAGATTTGTATGCACACTTCTGGTAGCACATACCCAAAGTAGGTACATAGTTGTGTACTCATAATGCGCATACCTACACATTTATTGAATATGAGGCTCTCAATACATTTACAACAAAGAGCTCCACGTTAACTACACATTCCCATCTCCCTGTGCCCTCAGCAAAAATGACCCAAGCAACGTTGGATGGAGAAACAGAAGTGGAATCATTTTTAAATATCCTGTTTGTATTGATAAAGAATTCAGTGTCTAATGCATAACAAACACATTATGGGCTACATCCTCAATTGGTGTAAATTAGCATAGCTACATTTACCTAGCTGAGGGTCTGGCCCTATTAATCCACTTTCCCCACCTTCTACCTCATTACATAACATGCGACTGTTTCTAAATCATAACGTAACAGACATATGCATGATGGCTACTTTTGAAAACACTTCATTCAGATTCCTTCTTGTTTAAGTGGGAAGACTATCAATGTGTCTCATTTAGTTTTTTCAATAAATAGTCCCCCTCTCTCTCTCATTCTGTTCCAGGCCTTTGTACAATATTTTTGTGAGAACTGATCAATCAGTCCTCGCTGAGCCCCCTCCCCCATTATTTGTCACGTTTACTGTCAACAGATAAGTGGGACAAAATGTGTGCAACTCTAGTTGGGTAATACCTTAAACACCACAGGAGGCATTATTTATTGAGAGATTCATCAGACTGAACTGTGGGCACTTTGATGAAAACTAATAATATAATTCAGGAACATAGCAACTAAAACTCTCAACCCAGAACAAAACTTCATTCATTTCCCACTAGCCACCTTCAATTCCAGACAAAAGCTTGAGTAACTACAGAAACTATGAAAGTCATCTGATAAAACTCAACCCTTTGAATGACACCTAGAAATGAATAGCAAGGTAGTGGACTCTTGGGAAAATGGTGCAATCCACTCTCTATCAGTAGTAGCAGCACTAGAGCATTGCAAATGTCTCCACATTCCACTTGCAGTAACGACAAGTTTTTGTATAAAGTGATTGATTACATTGTAATTTATTTTGTCAATCAGTGAGGCGTTAATTATGTATTACTCTGGGGCACCACTATAAAATATGGTCTGGCACAAAGTACTAGGTTTAATGGCCCATAACTTGCCCATTTATTAAATGGATGACACCACTGTATCAGTATTGATGATGCTGGACCTTCTTGGTTATGAGTAATTTCTGTAAGTAAGAGTAAGAACTTATGCTGGTCGGGTTTTGTCATAGGGCAATATGGACAATAAATCAGTTCACAAATATTAAACAGCTTTAAAGTTAAAAAATATTTTAAGACTCCAAACCATCTGTCATTATGGAACACAAGAGTGGAAGATTTTAGATTTCTATACTAGAGGCAATCAGTGTGTGTTGAACGAGGCATGCAGTATAACTGGAGCATACAGACTTGGTTAAACTAAGATATCAACCAGCATATTCAGGACAAAAGTCCCATCTCCCATCTGCAGGGTAAATTTTTAAATGTTGACTCTGCGTTCTACACTTGTTTCATAGGTGGAACTCCCACTGATAACAAGAGAAGCTGCTTACTCTGAAAGGGCCCAATCCTGCAGTTCTTACAACTTCCATTGATATCAAACCTGACCAAATGGTCTCATGACTTGGATGAAGTACACAAAGGATGCCGATTTATACATGTGCATGTGTGAGAGTGTAAGTGTGACTGAGGCATAGCAGAGAAGGAGGGGGAAAAAAACTGTAGGGAGATGGACAACACAAGGAGAGTGAGGGAAATGGAGGAATGTATAAATGGATAGGGCCGCCCAGAGGATTCCGGGAGCAGGGGTCTTCGGTGGCGAGGGGCCCCTGCCGCCAAATTGCCGCTGAAGGCCCGGCACTTCAGCGGCGGGTCCCGGGGTGGAAGGACCCCCTGCCACCGAATTGCCACTAAAGACCAGCCCCAGGACTCGCCACTGAAGTGCTGGAAGGACTCCCCACGGCGGGTCTTCGGGGCACTTCGGCGGCATGTCCCAGAGCGGAAGGATCCCCTGCCGCCGAATTGCCAACAACGACCTGGAGTGGAAGAAGCTCCGGGGGCCTTCGGAGCAAGTGAAGGACCCCACTCCAGGGCCCCCAAAAAACTCTCATGGGGAACTGGGGCAAATTGCCCCTCTTGCTCCCCCTCTGGGCAGCCCTGGAAATGGAAGTCAGAGGAAGAGGCCAGAAGAGGGGTAAGCCAGAGGAGAAGACTGACTGAGCGGATACATAGAAGGGAAGGAGACAAGGAATATGAAAGAAATGGAAGTAAGGGAAAAAATGTGAGAATGAGATTGGCCTCAGACCCAGGATGGGTTCAGTGCTGCACCAATGACAAGCAATACTTAGTCCTGCTAGTGAAGGCAGCAGACTGGACTCGATGACCTTTCAAGGTCCCTTCCAGTTCTATGAGATAGGTATATCTCCATATACAATGCTGACGGTTTATGTTTGAACACTTATAAAGCTCAATGCATCAAACTTTCAAAACTTGGGCTCTAACTGCACCTACAGAACCAAAACCATATGCACAAGTACACCAAGGTAAAAGTACACATAACAGCATTTGTGTGTGAACTTGAGTAATTTCTTTAGCAAACTGGCAGTACCAATGTAAATGCAGTTACCAATTTGTCAGTCCACAAAGGTACATTTTCTTGAAGCTGCAGCCAGATAAAACATTGCTAGAATTAGGAGAGATTTCTGAGCATTGGAAAGTGGTTCACTTCTTATGCTAAAAAGTAGTAAATTATAGATTAGAAAATATAGGTTAGTAACTAATTAGTGAAAAAACCAGGTTGTGAAATATATGTGAAAAACCTCTTAAGGGATGTAAGAGGAAAAGACATGGGAAATCGTATTTTGTTTAAAAAAAACCAGCATAGATTTAGGCAGGCAGTTTAACATATTATTGACATCCTTTTTCTGTCCGTTAAAAGCATTTAAAATATTTAAATAAACAACAACCAGAAACTAGAATATTATACAAAAATGATATTACAAAAAATAATACCTGGATATTACAAATATGTCAATAAGGTAATCAATTGTTCCACACATGAACTTTGTTCAGAGGTTTTCAAGAAATGAGACAATATCCATTATTTAATTGATATGTAATCATTTCTGAAAGCTCTGAATATCATTCCATGATTTTAATTTAACTCTTACTGGAAATCATTAAAGATATTACTGCCAAGATGGATAATGGAAATTCAATGGGTGAGGTATATTTAGAGTTCCACAGAGCTGTTGTTAATGTCCACAAAGGTTGTTAAGGGAGATGAATGGCTAAATTAAAAAGGTAGGAGGCAAAATAAGATGCTGCATTGAAAACTAACTTAAGAGCAGGGTTAAAGGGGAACCACAGATGCACCTCTTCACAGATATGAAATGCATTATGTGCAAGATATATTGGGGATTTGTTTTAGAGCAGCAAATTGTGTGTGTGCGCGCGCTCGTGTGTGCATACACACCATAAGATCAATCATAAACTTGGACCTGAGCACCCTGGGAAAGTTTACATATAAATCTGAACCCTTAACTTTTCCATTCAGAGCTATCTGCTACATGTACGGAAAATCAGATTGCTAAATGTGCTGCACTTCAAAAGGAGTGTGCTGGAAGCCGCTGTCGCAGGTTATTTAGGGGCACCTCACAGACCTGAAGGTACCAGGCTACACAGACGGGCTGAAAACAGCAGACTTCTTTTTTTAATTTATTCATTTTGAAAGAGGATCTTGTAAAGATCTGAATATGGGTGGACGGGAGAGTGAGGATGGGAGCAATATAAACCAAAAGTGGGAAGTGAAAAATGATCCCAATGAAGGTCCTACGTCTACAAGAGAATTTAAAGACCTGAGGTGAAATTCTGGCTGCCATGAAGTCAGTAGGAATTCAGTGAGGCCTGGATTTCACCCCATGACTTTCCCCACAACAGGACACTTGGTGAGTATGTTAAATCTTCAAATGTAAGTGTGCATTAATATTAGTTGGGAGTACAGCAACCAAGACACATGATGCTAGATTAATGAAAACTCATACGGAATTCGGCCACATAGATTGATATGATACAGGGAAAATGTCAATTTTCAGTGAAAGAAACAGTATTTCTAAGAGAGAAATTATCAGCTGTTGCTACACACAGACTGAATGCTGTGGAAAATATGTTCAGGCCTAATGGTTTTGAGTAACTATTGTGACAAATCTGTACCAAACACTGCAGTCAAGCAAAGCATGTAATGTGTAAACAGTAATTTATTTGATGAATTTTGTCTCTCTTCTTGGGTTGTCCATGAACAGATGATGGGTTCCTTGAAATTATATATTTATATATTATGAATATTTCCTGTGAATAGCATGTTGCTCACTTATGAGCACTCCATTGCAAGTACTCGATATGTGAAATTCGAAATTCCCCACTGAACAGTGTGAGCAAAACTCTAATGTTTAAATATTATACTCAAACAAGAGAGTCCTCAGCGGCAGGAAACAGCACTGACAGGCTCAAATTTAGGATTTTCAGAAAAGGACCACTGGTTCATTTCCAGAGATTATCAAGGTCAATATTGTTCTGTTTTCTAGTGGTAAGCACAACACCAAGTGCTCTGATAAAGCCAGTCTTGGGATTCCTCTGTTTCCATTTTGAACCCCTAGCACAAAACAGAAGAATAAGCTAAAACTGTGCATAACAGTGAAACATAGGATCTAAACAGATGTTTTGGAATATCTAGACAGACTAAAACGATTAGTCTAACTGTCCAGTAGGTACTCTTTGAAGATCTCCTGCAGAGAAGTGTTAACTAAGAATGACCAAATAATTAATCCTGCAAATTCCTCAAGCTGCCCTGTAGTTCTACATTTTTCTTTCCAAGTTGCAGCTTTGAAAATTTGTCCATTATCAACTACCTCCTGCCTTTAAAGAAATTAAACTACACAAAGGGAAACAGAAGAACGATTAGCAATAGGTTGTGGATGAATCAGGACAGGACAGAAATGCTGAGCCTTTGATGAAAAACAAAAATAATTATCATTGTTCTGAAAAAGGTAGAGAGGGAACTAAACCGAAGTTCAGTTTTGGATTTACCCCTAGTTAAAAGGCGAGAGGGCTGGAGCCACAGTTTTGGCATAATGAATTATTGGGGGCCAGCCCCATGAGATTCAGATCTGGATCCAAATTTGCTGCAAATAGTTACTACTGCAACATAAAGTGCTGCTGTGACATTAAAGATGTCAAAGTACTTTTCAAATGGACAAGGGTGATGACCCCGTGTATTGGACTGAGTCCAGCACAGGCAATTAAATTCTTCCTATTCAACCTGTCCCCGCTATTCTAACTGGTTACCGTATTAGTCTTTGCTTTCTACCTTGAACTGTCATGTAATGTTCTTGTGAGCTTTTGAACAGTAGCCATGTCTCACCTCAGAGGTGGGTGCATTTCAGTACTGGATGAAGCAAGCCCCGTGTGTATTTGGCTTGTCCATTTGTTGGGTTTCCTTAGGTTACTTGGGGATTATTTGGTTGAAAGCCAATATAAAATGGAAGATATTATAGTTTATTATTTTAACACGATCTCCTTTCAGTTGAACAGAAATCAAGCCCAGGCTCTTTTTGTTGCTCTTGATGACTTGGCTCTTGAGAGAGATTAAAAATCATTATGTCTCCATGCCAAAACCTGCATCACAGAGGAAGTTAATAAAAGCAACTTTCAAGTGAAAGAAAGTCTTTTTATGACTCTGCACAGTCCTTTACTGTATTTGAACTTAGTACATTTAGCAGTATAAATAAGAGCCACTGGGATTCAAAGAAAGGGAACAGATGACTACCTGTGATGTCTCTGTAAAAATAAGTTGCTTATCAGGATGATGCTGTCCAGCTACACATACTGTGCCGGCTGCAGAATAATGCAGGTTACCATGAGAAAATAATATTATAGTTACCATGTTGGGAATTATTTTTGTAATGCAAGGTGCATAACAGAGAAGTAAAGGGATTTGGGGGCAAAGCAGAAAGACAAAGCATCAGCGTTTTTAATACACAAAAATACTCTCATTGCTTGGAGGATTTAAAGAAATAATACTGAAAAGAAAGATAGTGTCTTGGAAAAGTGTTTCCTTCACTACTGAAAGTATAGTTATGCTTTTAGGGCCAGATTTTCAACCACTGACATCTGCCTTTGTACCCACGATTTATGGTAGCAAGTAACTGAAAGAGGTGTCCATCAGTCCATGTTAGATATCTAAGTACCTGGTTTAAATGTGCAATAAGGTACTTCAGGATTGTGTAAATTGCCTTAATTATGCCACAAATAATTGGCAATCAGAAAGAGAGGACTGGTTAAAGATGAGTTGACTATTCATCCCTTAATGTCAACATTTTGTCAGCTTAACATACAATTTCCTCTGCATTTAGGAAAACGATGTAGGTGTTGTCATTCTTTTATCATTCTGGTACATTAATTGAAACACTATCATTAGAATAATTGTCAATGGAAGAAGCAAGAGGAATCAAACATTTAATTCAATGTAATTATGACCACAAACTGTTTCCTTTTAATGCTGGTGATTTATCTCACAATGATTGCAGGAAGTAAGGAACACTTATGTAAAATGTGTGCGTATATTAACTTGGTTAGTAGTTAAATTCAAATAACCACACTTCAATGAGAAACAGTACTTGGCACAGATACTTTGAAACATCCATGCAGAATAAAATGATTAGTCTAACTGGCTAGTTGATACTCTTGCTTCTTCCATTGACAATTATTCTAATGATAGTGTCTCAATTAATGTACCAGAATGATAAAAGAATGTCAACACTAAGATTTCGATCAATCTTCGTTAACACTTCCCTTCAAAATCACGAGCACCTCACCATATTGAACAAAATAAATAAAATTGTGAAGCCATCAAGACTTGTGCACATCTTCTCCATTCAGTCCTGCTGTTGGTTTTATTTTTTTTGCTTCTCCATCCCTCTCCTGTGTTTATATGTTGTTCCTATTTAGACTGCTCTCTCTTCAGGACAGGGATGTTACTTTCATATCTTTCTGTAAAGACACTAGCACACTGATGCTATTATACCAACAACAACAATAATAATCAGAAAGAGAAAGAAGTAATAGTACCAGGAATCACATGTCAAAAGCATGCCACAAATCTTAAAAAATAGCATAAGAATTGCTAGTATGAATATTCTATTGTAAAACAGATTAATAGTTCTTTGGTACTGGGAATCAGATTTAAAAAAACATAGAAAAGCATTGGACTAGCTAGGGCTAAGAGGACAGAGCAAAACTGTATTACTTATTCTAATTGCATTCATTTAATTGAAAACAATAATATTTTGAAGAAAGGCACAAGAATGTTCAGATTCTTTGGCGTTCCTATTACTCTGTTAGCTTAGAACACAAGACTATTGTTAGTCAGAGCACAGTTTTCTTGATTTGTGACATGCCCACTCACGAATGGGAACTAAAATCTGTGGTTATGTGGTAGCAAAGAGAACAACAGTGCTTAATGTTATTGTACCTTATCTGGTGTCACTAACCAGTCACCAATTCAAAGGAATAGATTTTGGGGTCTCATTGTCTTAATTTTTAAGAGAAGTCATAAGGAAAAGGAAGCTTTGATCCTGCTAATAAAAAAATCAATGAAACCCCACCATGAAATTCAGCAATTACTCCAAATGATTGATTATTGTGCTTTTCTTCACTTTACTGATTAAAGGCTTTACTCTTATAAACTACTTTATAAGAAACCATTAGTGATGCTGCAGAGATCTGGACTGCAGGTGGCACCATTATGTCATATGAAATAAAACCACATTATTCCCAAGCTCAGTTAAGTCTTCATTATACAGTACTTAGCAGACAGCATGAGTTTCCTGATGATGACTAACTTGCTCAGAAATCTATTTTATAGACTGCAATTCTTGTTTATGTATAGTACCCAATCTCATGTAAATCAAATGTGGGAAATACAATTCTCTCAGATAGCTTTTGAAAACAAAGTATTTTTCCATGACATGTACCACAGAAAGCATCTAGGCCTGATTCAAAGCCCTGTGATATCAATGGAAAGATTAGGGTAGATACTCAGCAGATGTAAATTGTCATAAATGCCACTGACCCTTTTCGACTAGCTGAGGATCTGAACCATTGACTTTAATGGGCTTTGGATCCGTCCCTTATACGAAGCCTGGCATACAAGAGCTGCGAGTAGAGTGAACTGACATCTCTGTCTTTAAAGCAGTTGGTAGAAGATAGAGCAGATGATACTTTGTCACTACAGCTGATTTTGCCAAAATGAAAAGGTGGTTTATTACCAGAAAAACTCATGCTGGGACAACAGCACATGTTGTCAAATATTACAAAAAGTCACAGTTTATAACATAGTGATGAACATAGAGAAACAGAGGGACTGGACATTAAATTTACAAAAAATACCAAGCAATATTTAATATTTATCACAAATATATTGCAAAGGAAACCCCCAAATTCTGACTCTGTACTAGGCTGAGCAATACAGGGGATGCTTGGAATGGAGGAGGCAGAGAATGATAGATGTCTATTACCATTTAAGAGAGACGCCCATAAAAAGAGGGAATACTAATATTGCACATTTTGTTTTGTTCTTTGACATGCACATTAGACTTCTGTCACATCACACTCTGTTTCTAGGAACACTAAGCTTGGCAACCTTGAGAGCAGCGTAGACGTTTACTCATTCTCGACCCACACAGAAAAAAGTATTCAATTTATGATGCCTCCCATTGCGTGAAGAAACAGAACACACTGGTTTGCAGATGACTTTTGGCTTCTATTGAGCATTCAGGAGAAGTGGCTTTTGCAAGCAAGAATACTAGTACACAACAGTATTCTCTCTCATTGGGAGTGTGCCACTATGTCAGCAGTTTGCTTCACCATCCTTCAGTGCTCTGCAGTATCATCTGGAGCTTCTTTAGATGTCAGTAATAACTGTCAATTGCCTTCAAGGCTGGTTCCCAGCACTGTTTCAATCTAGTCTGATCAATTATTCCAGAGCAACGCAAGCTATCCCAGAGAGACCTCTCTGTGGTACTGTGGAAAAGTTGTGGCTAAACAAACAAATGGTTGGTAAATACTGGAGGGGTGGGGTGAGGAGAGGGAAAGGCGAGGCGGTGAGAGAGTCAGAATAACTCCAAAAAGAAGGATGGAATCCAGAGGAAAGTTTCCCAGAAAATATGAGAGAATTGGCGAGTAACGCTTCATATGAATGGACACTAGAGTACATTGCTCAAGGAAACCAGTGAGTATTTTGTACAGTATCACCCTTTTCTCATCTACAATGTTTATCGCACACTCTGCTTTCCTACTGTCCATCAAACAATGTTTGAAATGTCAGGGGTCAGTCCCAATGGTTTATGGAGCGGCAGCCTACCATGTAAAGGGAGACTGGGCTAACTGAAAACGGACCCCAACGGAAAGTGGATCCCTCATTCTGGCAGCTGAATTTCATTACAGCATTAAAGCACTCAAGAGTTAATTGGAACCAATAGGGAATTTTTCAGAAAATGTGACTGTTTTAGCCATGTTTTAATGAACTTTCAAGATTTTTATTTTTATTGGGGAGAAAAATGAAGTTGTATACACACAAAACATAGATCAATAGTGCTGTACAGCAGGAAGTGTACTCTAGTTATCTGACCAGAGGATTTACAGCCCAGAATTCCTGAATTGGGGCAAGTGAGTGAACATCTGTGCCTCAGTTTCCCAATCTGTAAAATGGAGATCTTGATACTTAAATTACCATGTACCTTATAGTTCCCCTAACAAGAAAGAGTTCTTCTCCCCCATATAAAATTCCTTAAAGGGAATGATTGCTCCATTTATGATGACTACCTCCTCAACCCATCCTCCAACCCCCCTATACAATCAAGTATACTTCCCTTTGCATTAATAGAGGGAAATAAGGGGGTATAAAGGTGCATGTTTCCTTTCCTGGACTGCAGCTTAGGTGGCACAGCTACATTCTGCTCCTAACTATAGATTACAAACAATGTTGCCAATTCTCATGATTTTATCATGAGTCTCTTGATATTTGGTGTTTTTCTTAAAGCTCTAGCTCCTGGAGTCATGTGATTATGTGAACATCTCAATTTTTCATTGAAAAATAAAAGTAAGTGTCTGTCCTTTTTGGTTGTGGAGAAAAGTTGGAAAACACATGTCCTAGAGGTTCAAAAGACAAATAAAAAGAACCCTCAATTTAGTATTTTTTTTAAATATCACAGTTCTTAAGCCAGTCTCATGATTTGTTGAGAACTGACTTGTGATTGCTGAGTGTTTGGGTTTAGCAATACTGTATGAATAATGTGTCAGTATAGATCTTAATTTTTCCATGTCTCACCCTATCTATAAATTGACTACTTCACAGATGTGGAACACCAAGGTTCAAGTCCCTGCTTTGGCTGATTCAGACCATGAACTTGAACTTAGGCTCATTGTCTCAGGGTACGTCTACACTACGGGATTATTCCAATTTTACATAAACCTGTTTTTTAAAACAGATTGTATACAGTCAAGTGCATGCGGCCACACTGAGCACATTAATTCGGCAGTGTGCGTCCATGGTCCGAGGCTAGCGCCGATTTCCGGAGCGTTGCACTGTGGGTAGCTATTCCATAGCTATCCCATAGTTCCCACAGTCTCCCCCGCCCCTTAGAACTTTGGGTTGAGAGCCCAGTGGCTGATGGGGCAAAAATCATTGTCGTGGGTGGTTCTGGGTAAATGTCGTCAGTCATTCCTTCCTCCGGGAAAGCAAAGGCAGACAATCATTTTGCGCCCTTTTTCCCTGGATTGCCCTGGCAGATGCCATAGCACGGCAACCATGGAGCCCGTTCAGCCTTTTTTGTTTTTTTGTTTTTTTTTACAGTCACCATATGTGTACTGGATGCCGCGGACAGAGGCAATACTCCAGCGCTACACAGCAGCATTCATTTGCTTTTGCATGATAGCAGAGATGGTTATCAGTCGTTCTGTACTGTCTGCTGCCAGTGTAAACTGGCAATGAGATGACGGTTATCTGTCCTTCTGTGCTGTCTGCTGCTATCATGGATGCCCCTGGCTGAGATCGGCCGGGGGCGCAAAGGCAAAACTGGGAATGACTCCCCGAGTCAATCCCTCCTTTATGGTTTCTAAAAACAGAGTCAGTCCTGCCTAGAATATGGGGCAAGTGTACTAGAGAACCAGTGTATCAAAGAGCACAGCTGCTCCATGTCAGATCCCACAGAAATGATGAGCTACATGCCATTCATGGGGGGTGCCTCTGCAACAACCCCACCCGTTGCTTCCCTCCTCCCCCAAACTTCCTGGGCTACCATGGCAGTGTCCCCCCCATTTGTGTCATGAAGTTATAAAGAATGCAGGAATAAGAAACAATGACTTGTTAGTGAGATAAAATGAGGGGGAGGCAGCCTCCCGTTGCTATGACAGTCCAGGCAGGACATTAAGCGGTGCGGAGGAGAGTAGCCCAGCATGCCGCTGCTATGATAGTCCAGGCAGGACAGAATCTTTTCTTTACACAGGAAAGAGAGGGGGCTGAAGGAGCTCAGCCCCCAGTTGCTATGATGAGGAAGGTTACCAGCCGTTCTGTCCCATCTACTGGGAATGACCAAGAATCATTCCTATTTTCACCCAGGCGCCCCCGGCCAGCCTCATCTGAAGCCAGCCAGAAGCACTCATGGGTTGATAATAAGGACGATTACCAGTCCTACTGCACCGTCTGCCACCGGGCAGGGGAGAGGAGTGGATACTGCTTTTCACTGCTGCAGCATCGCGTCTACCAGCAGCATTCAGTAGACACAGGGTGATATTGAAAGAAGTCAAGAAACGATTTCTTTCCCTTTTCTTTCACGTGTGGTGGGTGGGGGAGTGAATTGACGATCTATTCCCTGAACTACGCTGGACAATGTGTTTGAACCTACAGGCATTGGGAGCTCAGTTAAGAATACAAATACTTTTCGGAGACTGCCGTGGACTGTGGGATAGCTGGAGTCCTCAGTACCCCCTCCCTCTCTCCATGAGCATCCATTTGAGTCTCTGGCTTCCCGTTACGCTTGTCACGCAGCACTGTGTAGCCTGGAGATTTTTTTTTCAAATGCTTTGGCATTTCGTCTTCTGTAACGGAGCTTTGATAGAACAGATTTGTCTCCCCATACAGCGATCAGATCCAGTATCTCCCGTACGGTCCATGTTGGAGCTCTTTTTGGATTTGGGACTGCATTGCCACCCGTGTTGATCAGAGCTCCAGCTGGGCAAACAGGAAATGAAAATCAAAATTTCGCAGGGCTTTTCCTGTACACCTGGCCACTGCATCTGAGCTCAGATTGCTGTCCAGAGCGGTCACAGTGGTGCACTGTGGGATACCGCCCGGAGGCCAATACCGTCGATTTGCGGCCACACTAACTCTAATCCGATATGGTAATACTGATTTTAGCGCTACTTCTCTCGTCGGGGAGGAGTACAGAAATCGGTTTAAAGAGCACTTTATATCGAAATAAAGGGCCTCCTAGTGTGGACGGGTACAGCGTTAAATCGGTTTAACGCTGCTAAAATCGGTTTAAACGCGTAACGTAGACCAACCCTCAGCTTTTCACCCGCAGTTTGCACTGAAACTTTCCTCAAAACTGATAGAGGAGTGCTTGGCCTGATTTGGAGCAAGGTGTCACACATTCCACTCCAGAGCTATAAAGTCTATCTCAATCTGTCTTGTTGAAGCTGTTCCACTCTCTATAAATAATTAAATATTCATTGGGCTTGAAGGCAGGAGATTGACTCTCTACCCCACTGGGTAGGACACTTACCTCAGATGTGAGAGATCCAAGTGAAGCCTCTCTTCTGCCTGATTCAGAACAAAGACTTGAACCTGGGTCTGCCACATGCCAGGTGAGTACCCTGGCTATTTGGGGTGCCTGACTCTCTCTTCAAAACCAGAGATTCTATCCTGAGAAACCATCCCAGCTAAAATTTTGTCAAAACAGACCCATTCCTGCAAAGAGTTTCTGTTTCAACAAATCAGCAATATCCAATGAGACACAGTTCACTGAAAAATTCCTGACCAGCTCTTTGAAACACTTTGATTCAAAGATCTCAAGCAGTTTGGCATTTTGAAATTAATGTGGCTTAAGTTTACAGAAGCAAGTTGATAAGAGTCTCCTCTCTCCACTTCCATTTCCTAAAAGCTGAACAAGCTCCCTAAAACTTCTCCTTCGTGTGACTCAATTTGTCATGTGGCATTGCTAACCTAGCAGTCCCTCCTTAGTGCTGTTTCCTAATTCAGATATCAATGATTTAACCTTTAAATACAGAGAGGGAAGAATAGTGGCTGCAAAGAACACACTGACTTAAATGCTAGTGGGTCTTTGTTCCTGATTAAAATCTGTTCTCAAATAAAACTAGGAACTCTTTGTCCCATTCTTCTCTCTTTCTACTTTACTTCTAGCTCACCGGAGTCATTGAGGTTTTTTGCATAGTAATCAGTGAACAGGAAGTTAGAGATGGGTCAAAACACAGAAGCTGTCAGGGGGGGATTTGTGTTTGAATTCCTGGCTCTGAATTTGTTTCTAACCCTACCCCTGATTTTGCATCAATCCTGAATGCTAGTTTAAAGCTAATCATGATCTAAGTATTGACCCTTTGGGTCATCTGTACTATTGACCAAAAGGCGCAGCCAATTGTTTGACTACACTAGTGGTTTGTTCTTAAAAATGTTCAAGAGACAAAATAACCCAGCCAAATATATTATCTAAAGACAAAGCAGCACAATATGAAAAGGAAACATATACCTTCCTCCCAGGAAGCAATTCTAATCTTGCAGTATATTCCCCTTACATAGAAAGTGTGCTTCAAAGATGTACATTTCAGAGAGTAGTATTTATAGTATGATTTTACAAGTTACAAAACTCTTTACACATTACTTAAAGTTTAATTTAATCCATTAGTTTGTACCAGCGTTGTCCTTGCTACCTCCCTCTACTTGTCCATATCTTGTTTTGAATACTACATTCCAAGTGTTGATGAGCCATGAAAGTACTCCCTAACTGTACCTCGTACAAAGTATTCATGGATCTTTGCTCTGACAAATTTCCTATTTTCTAATGCTCAGGCTGACTTCTGGACTGCAAAGTGTTGTTGGATTCTTGATATGGGTATACAGAATTGTGGGAAGAGTATAATAAATTCAGTTAACATAACTTCCCAAAACCCGTATTTATAGTGTATATTATATTAACACCACGCACATAATAACCAGTAATCTGGTGTATGCTATGCCTAAAATACATTGACTAACAGTACAATTAACTGGTCACACTCTGACAGAGGAACTAGTGTTAAAGCTTAATGCTTGGTGAATTATAATATTCTGCACTTTTTCAGAGCATTTCAACCAAGGATTTTGAAGCATTTCTTCAATCTCTCCTATTGGAGCTATTTCACTCTGCATAAGTAAACATTCATTGGGCCACAGAGAGAGATGCTAAAGCCACGTGGTTACGGCACCCACTGAGAATCCTAGAATGTGGGAGATTAACGTTTAAATCACTGCTCTGGCTGATTCAGCAAAGGACTTGAACTTGGATATCTCCCAGCCCAGCTGACTCCTCTAACAAGCAGGTTATTGGCTATCCTGGTATGACTCCCTCCCTCCCTCTCTCTCTCTCTCCCCCACTCCTTCCTGCCCCTCTCCTCCCTCCCCCCTCCCCCATCCCGCCAAAAAAAGAATTTTGAAAGGCCTTGATTTGGAATGAAAACAAAAGTTAAAACCTCAAAATTTTTCATGACATGGAAAACTTGTTTTCCAGCCAGCCTTATTTATGACCATTGGTAGATTTACACTATGTAGTCTTTTCCATTGTAAAAAACAACAAACAGAATATATAATTGTTCTCCATGGTGCAATAATATTTATTTATGCCATGAAGTACCTTCATGGTGAAGATAGCATTTTAGTACAGTGCTAATGGCATTAACAGAGTAGATAAAAATCAATGATTTTTGAACATTTAAATTAAATGCAGATTTATTTTTAAAAGTATATCTATTTGAAATTATGACAACCTATGTTAAGGTGTAAACTTATGATAATTGATTAAAATAATTTAGGTTACATTAAAAATATTAAGCAGCACATGTTTGCTGCCAAATTTTAAGGAAAGTCAAACCACAGAACTGATGGAAGCCAATGGTCAAAAACCTGGAACCAGAGTTTGTCGAAATGCTAAATCAGCTTTTGACAGCAATAACTTTTTCTGCAGGTGCTGTGAGAATATTTTCTTCATTTTACTCAGTTGGTTCAGTTCAATGACTAGTTCATTCACAGTTAAGAAAGTGATTGGGAATTGAAAAAGCAGGAAAAATTGTTCTTTAAGAAACAGGAATGAGAGGATGAGATCTCCTAGTTCTAAAATCTTGAAAAACAAGGTGTTCTGTAACAGTTAAATTGCCCAACTACAGATAATACTTCCTTTGTTTAATAAACTAGTTTTAAAGGCAAACTATGTTTTGATGAACTTTTTGATGTACCATATCTACCGCAATTTCATGTAGCTAATAAAATACTTTCAATGCTGTTTTTGTGCATTATTAACTGAACTCAAATTTCCATTCAAATAGAACTTGATACAAGTCACAAGTAAAAAATTAATCCTCATCTAGTTAGCAAAAATGCATCATGTACCCTTTTCTAATATAATAAAAATGTAAACTAGGAATCTGAATAAATGCAAATTAAGCTGTATAACTGCTTAAACAAACATGTGTCGATACAAGAAATCCTCCAGGTTAGCAAACAGAAACACCAAATTTACTGTGAAGTCTATATTTAATTGCAAATCAACATATTTTAATGGTTACTAACCAATAAGAATCAAGTTTTCTTTAGGAAAATAACAAACCGGTACAAATGAAAAACAAGATTAAAATTGATGATTTAAATCAAGGTTTCCTGCCTGCTGATTTAAATTGTGCTTTAAATTGCTTTGATTTAAATCAGTCCACTCTGGGCAAGATAAGCATATCCAGTACACTTGCAAATTAACAAGCTGCTTTAAGATTCCCCAAATACAGAAAATGAGGTATTTAATCTATGAAACAGAAATCAGCAGAAAAACAAACATTAGTGTTTGGCACTCACCTTAGACCCACAGAAGCTAGGACGTGCAGACACTGCGACTAGGTCTGCCTCCTCACATATATGCATTTCTGCAGGGCACATGGCATCATGTGCTCTACAGGCCATACATGTGTAAAGTAGGCTCTTCTAAAAGAGAGACCCCAGTAACAAAGAATCAGAAGCCAAACTACATTATCCTGAACTGTCTGTTGCCCAGTCACTTATTGGAAGGAGTTTTGGGCCTGGCCTCCAAAACAAACAAAAACACATTAGCTGCACTACTACAGATAGAGGCATCAGAAACCCTATGGGTCATTTGCTCTATGCCTGCAGCTGTGCACATTTGACTAATCTATCCACTGGGTTTCTGAGGCCACAAGGAGCAAATTTATGGTTGTTATTCTACTAGCATTAGCCAAACATTGGTTTTCCCTCTGTAGTTGGCTGTCAGTTTTGGGCAGAGTAGACTAGCAATGTCACTGGGATCCTGGAACCACTTCCATTTGTGATATGCTACAGTAATATACTGAGCAAAGTGCAGTATAGTTACTGCTCTGAGGGCCGGCTCCAGACCCCAGCGCGCCAAGCACGTGCTTGGGGCAGCATGCCGCAGGGGGCACTCTGCTGGTTAATGGGAGGGAGGCAGGCAGCTCTGGTGGACCTCCCATAGGTGTTCCTGCGGACCTTCCACAGCCACGTCTGCGAGAGGTCCACCGGAGCCGCGGGACTGGCATGCGGCAGAGCGCCCCCCACGGCGTGCCGCCCTGCTTGGGGCAGTGAAATGGCTACACCCGGCCTTGCCTGCTCTGGAGAGCTGCTGCTGCCACTGCATCATTCTGTAGGGATTTATAGCAGATTGCTACAGCCGTCTTCCCTCTGCACAGAGTATCAGACGGAAGCATACAGCTCGAGGCCTTTAATCACAGGATCACACCACATGGGATACTGTGACTTAATGCATTTACATTAAAGAAATAGGCCAACATTTTCAAAAGTGATTTAATGATTGGGGTGCCCCAAATTCTGGGTGATTCAACAATTAAAGAAGGGGGGGCATATAAGCACAATAGACTAAGAGAGAGAAAGAATAGGAAAGGGAAGTAATCTGTATGTCAAAAGGTAGCAGGCTCAAGAGAGAACCAGAGGCTGTGTGTGAATAGGAACAGCAGGCTGAGGGTAGCAACCATAGGCACCCGAGACAGGGTTCTACTCCTGCCCTTTAAATGGCCCCATGTGACCAGATCCTCACCTATCAGCTGCTGAAACCGTGTTGGTGGCTCCACTTTACACTAGGGACTGGCAGGTCTGGGAAGCTCCTGGCTCCATCACCCCAGGGCCTCATACTCATCAATGGGGAGGCTCAGGTAAGGAGTGGAGAGGGATGAGAGAGGAAGCAGGGTTGCAGGAGGGGGAGCTTGCCCCCCTGCCTTTGCAGTCCTTCCGGCACCCCTGGTAGCAACCTAGGAGGAAAGATCAGGCAGCAGGCAATCTGAGGGCAGGAACTGGAAGCTGAGAGCTGGACACGGGACCAGACTTTCACTGGCAAGGGACAAGAAGTGGTGTAGCATAAAGCTACAGCACAGTGACATGTAATCAGGAGTCATGGGGGCAGCTGCACGTGCACAGCAAGAGGACAGCATGGAGGGGACCCCAACAAGACTCTGTTACTTTTAAGCCCCTCTAGTGGAGTGCCCCAATGGGCTGAGTTAGGAACTCTTGGCTTGATCTTTCACTGAAACATTAAAGGAATTATGCCAAAGACATTTGTATCTTTTAATTTCTGGCAACCCTTTCTTACTGAAAATGGGTGAGTATTTATTGTTTGCAGCATTGTTGTAGCCGCATTGGTCCCAGGATATTAGAGAGACAAGGTGAGTGAAGTAATATCTTTTGTTGGGCCAACTTCTGTTGGTGAAAGAGACAAGCGTTTGAGCTGTACAGAGCTCTTTAGAGCTTGGAGCACCTACAGCACTGAGTTTGTGGTACTCAGAGCATGCTACTAGACATCTAGAAGGGACTTGTGTACCAGGGTACTCAGAGCGACTCCCTGCAGAGGGGCTGGTTACGGTACCAACTCACATTGATGTCTGGTACAAAGAGCCTACAATGTGAATTTAAAACATTTTATATCATGAAAAGAGTTTTGAATAACTTTTAAAAATGATCTTTGCTTAAAGTGTATCCTACAAAGAAAAATCTAAACAACCAAACCAAAACAAACCAAAACACTAAGATTACTTAGGAGGAACACCCAGCCACACAAATGCTTAAAAACACAGAAATAGCTAGCTATCACATCTTAACCACCCCAAACCTCACATTCACCACTTTATCTACCCCTCTGAAAATCTTTCCCAAACACCTCCACCATGTACAAAACAATGCATATTCCCTCCAGTTGCTCCATAATGAAAACATTTATCTTTGACCACAGCAATATCAATAAGCTGGGCAGAATTCAATTTTTTAAATCATTTTGATGGATAATATTGATGTTTATTTTAAAGCTTTTTCTTCTATTTTTATCAATTTAAATTTTCACAGTTGCAGGAAATTATGGGGAGGCCAGACAATGGGGGAAAGGGGTCTTGCAATAATTATTTAATGACAGTAGACATTGATATTCACCATTCAAACACAAATTGTCAACATCACATGTCAAAATATACTAAATATATACTCTTCAATCAAATGCCAATAAATTCTCAAGAAGCATTTTTCTTACTTTGCTTATATGTACATTTCAATTATTAGCAATGGAAATGTTTTTTCATCAGTCTGTGTATGTACGGAAAAATCAACATTTACCTATAAAGAAATCTAGTCTTTCCAAATCGAAACATCAACAGATATGCACCAGTCAACGTATGATGTTGTTATTTCCCCTGGGGGAAGCATGAGATGAATAAATGAGGAAATCTGGGCCCTTGGAGCAGACCAGAAGGTGTGGATTGGTTCTGAGGAGGAGTGGGTTCCGGCCCTTATTCCATAAACATTTAAAGAGGATCTGACAAAGCAAAGAACCAAAGTCCAGTAACTTTACTGAATACTACTATGTACTAAATGCCCCAAATAGCCGGGCAAAGAGAGGCAATTGAACTCATTGCTGTTACTAGTGGGGGCATTCAGCACATATTATGTTACTGGGATTTTGTACTTTACCTTTGCAGGTCACCTTAACACTATGCAGTATAAAGGATTTAATAATCTTAAAGAGATTAAGGTTTCAAATGCTGTGAACAAACAGTAAACACCTAATATGACAATTCTAAAATTTAAAATGTGCAAAAGGCAATTAAAACATGAATTTGTGATTATTTTGGGCACGTTTTACATATTCATGAGCCTGCTCAAAGGGGCACATAGTGCATTCTGATGAGTAGTGTTATTTCCCCGCATTGCAAGCCAACTTTTGCACAGCAACATACTAGAATCTGTGTAACCTTGCATTAACTGTCCTATTAATGAAGTTTGCCATCAATATGATTTATTCAGCCATGGCTTGGGGCTTTATGCTGAATTCCCCGTTATGCATGAATGCTTTTTGTAGTATTACAACAACAGTGGTAAAATCTGACAACAGTAAATCCTTTCTGATCAAATTAAAGCCTTGCACTGAAATGGGGATCCATATGGGCCTAGCAAAATATTTTCATTATTAATTCCAGTATTGAAATTTCGCTGCCTTTATCATTTCAAACTGCATCAGACTGACACATACTTATGTGTTTAAGTTGTCAATTTAAACAAAAATCATGTTTGCCCCCAAATAAATATATTTCAAGGAAATAATTATGCTGTAAAACTGATCTTACACCTGTATGATACTCGCTCCTCTCATCCAGGCATAGAATTATAAGGGGTTCAGATGCTTTTGCTTTAAACTGAAAAATGGATTAGTTTAAAAAATAAACCGCTTAAGTTTAATGAGGGAATTACTTGAAAATCCAGATTTTCTGGAAAATATGTCAACCACAGTGCATTCAAACTGTATGCAACAAACAGCCATGCATGTTTGTAGTGTACAAGTACTGGGTAGTGTCCTTACAAATAGTTTGGGAGCCTTCTAGTAGACCTCCCTGTGTTCCCCACAGAAGGCCCCAGAAGCTAACTAGAATACACAGCAGCTGTGTATGTACGTAGCCAGGTCTGTAGATTTATATTCCAAACAGTAAACACAATTATTTTGAACTGAGCTGCATCCACAGTTTCTTCATAGTCCTAATTTTTTTGCTAAAATCCAAAGACACAACAACATATTCCAACTGGTAATATATATGAGCAATTACCATCAGTATATGTGGTCTCTCAGATGATCAGGTCCTAATAATTCAGGGCTTTACAAATTAAAATCAACACTTTGAATTCCACCCAGAAACCTATTGGCAGTATTGATGTCATGTGATTTCTTTGATACACCACTCAATAGGCAACAGCTCCAATCTGTACAAGCTTCTGAATGGTACAGTGTGTAGCCCTATTCAGAGCATATTACAACAGTCTAGTTCTGAAGTGGTCAAGGCATGAACAGTTGTGTCCAGGTTGCCATCCAAAATTAAAGGTCATATTTTTCTAGTCAAATGCATACTTGGCTACTGTGGCTACCTTAACAGCCAGAAGTGATCCAGTTTCCAACAGCTATCACATTCGCAATTAGAATTTTGAATGGCAGATGCATTATTTCAAATTTCTTGAGATATTCTTCATCAACCCTTCCAGCTGCTTCTTTCAATCTAGCAACCTAGCAACACTGGGACATCCAGTGTAAATTGCCATAGTTCCACGGATGCTCTGTCCCATTATCCCTACCTTATCAAAACTGGAAGACAGTACACTAACCTCTATCCAGATTCTAATCTCAGACAGACACTGGTTTATTCATTCAATTGTACCTGCCAGGTCAGAAGTGATTAAGAAAGAGAGGTGGGTGCTTCTGGTATTTTCACAACACCACAGTGCATATCTCTTTACTAATACTTCCAAAAGACTGCTAAATAGTGGGCAGAGGTGACAAATTAGACACTTTTAGTATCTCAAAAGGACAGATATTTCAGGACACTGGAGCAATTAACCATCACCACTCTGCAAATTCTCAGAAAGAAAATAATGAAGACACTCAAGAACAACTCTGTCTACACCAGCTGTGTCAATAAAATCTTATAGCCAACGGTATGAAAGGCAGCTAGAAAAATAATAGACATCTGACTGTCATCCATTGTTCCATAAAGATCAACCATCAATGTTGTTTCTGTCCCACTCCAATGTCTGGAAGCTAAGTCCAAGGAAATCTGAGGATTCCAGGAAAAACCATGATGATCAACCACAACCTTCTCTAAGACCGTTCCTAAAAGTGAGGATTAGAAATAAGTAAACAGTTATCAAGATAGTTAACTTAAGAGATGATTTCTTGAGAAAACAAACCCTCATAATAGTTTCTTTAAAATAAACTGGCTTCTCCTCCACCCCAACAAGGAGACATGGCCAAGTTCTACCAACAATTGGCTCATACGTCCTTTTTGTTCTTCACCAGCTAGGAAGAACATAGATACAACACACAGACTGTGGTTTGAAGCACCATCACTTGCTTCAACTCAAGCAAAGCAAATTAAATAGCTGCCTTTGAAGATGCTGACCTACCCCCATAGTAACATGTGACCTCTCTCACAAAGTAACAAGAAAATGTTTCACATGGAGAAAAATTGACTCTATAAATCAGTGGCACCAATTTCAAGTTATCAACCATCCTGAGTTATTCTGCTGAGTGAGACTCTGCAGATAGCATGGTGGAAATGAAAAACCACTTCAACATCATCCACACAGACAAATGTAAGACTTTAGAAGATCTATGTTGCAACTGGTATGAAAAAATTATGGATGATATAGGATTTTAAACTAACAGATTCCCTTGAAGACTTAGACATGAATTCATAAAAGCAAAGAAACTTTTAGTTAGGATTGTTCTGCCAAACCATTTAACCGGTTTTGTGGGTTTATGCCTGTGTCTGTCTAACTGTTACTTTATTTTGGTGGGAGAGGAGTTGTATTTAATATTTTTTATCTATGATGATAACATTTGTTATAACATTTCTAAACATCAATACTAAACTGCTGTACAGTTATGGTAGGGTCTACTGTATGTTATGGATATAAGAAACATAGCAAATACAGATCAAGAAGCATGTTTAGGTCATATAGTCCATTTTCCAGCCAGTGCGGAACAAGTCCTCAGAATCTCATTTCTAGTGCTTTGTCCAGTTTCATTTTAAAATGTTCCTAGAGATGAGACTTACTAATTCCTCTGCTACTGAGCTCACAAAGAACCAGACATCTCTGATTTGTATCAGAGTCAGCAACATTTATGGGAAGTTTCTTTATTCCATTTCAGGGATGTGCTGGCTAATGTTCACTTTGAAAGGGGTGGAGGAGGGAAACAGTAGCGAGAATTTCTCAAGAAAAATTCCTGTATCAGTGCTCTTCATTGTGAAGCTGGGGAAGAAGAAAACCTGTATTTATTCACCACAGGAAAAAACCATGCACTCCAATGCAAGAAGAAAGTAGGAGTTCATAATAAGAATGAGGCACAAACTATTGGAAGCTTCTTTCCATTTGTCCACAAAGGAACAAATGCAGAAACACTTTTTGGAGCCCCTAGTCTACAAGCAGAAAAATCACAAGACATTATCATCCTGCATTCAATTTTCATTTACTTATTGCAATCTCTATGCCCTTGTTTCTCAGACTCAACAGTATCTGCAATGTCAGGAAGAGGATTCTTCCCTCTTTTCTCAGAGCTTGTGAAGCAGTGGGGCTCTCGCCGAGAACTGAAAGCTCATCTCAGGCAAACACTGAGTTTAGGCCTGTCAGAGTCATCCCAGGCGAGAGAAAGATGCTGGCTCTTACTGCTCTGTCAGCAACTCAGATTCTGCTATGTGTAGCAATTACTTCCTCCATCCCCCACTGCCAACTTGATGAGCAATTTTGGGTCCTTGGAGATTTGAAAATCAGGCAGTTTCCTTCTAACTGTTGCATCTCAGATAGACTCTCCCTTGTGTAATAACACATGCACCCCAAGTTGTTATTATAACAACTCTTGCCACTTATAGAGTCCTTTCATCTTCAAAGCACTTTACAAACATCAATTAAACCAAATCTAGGTTACTAATTAATCTGACAACTAATTTGCTATACATGTGACAGTTGTAAGAGTGATAGAGCCTGATGCGACTCCTATAGAGGTCAACAGAAAGACTGCTTGACTTCAGTGAGAGTTGGATCAGATCCGCTGTATGAGGAGAATTATCAGGAAGCAGCCTCTTCAATACATTCTAGAATTTCTTCCCTGTAGCCTAATTTCTTTTTTATAAATATAGGCTAGATGGGAAGAGATAGGGAGAGACCTGGATCTCTGTGATAGGTGTCCTGTGGTGAAGGAGGCTAGAACACTGTGGCAGGGCCACCCAGAGGATTCAGGGGGCCTGGAGTCTTCGGCGGTGGGGGTCATTCTGCTCCAGGTCTTTGGGGCACTTCGGCGGAGGGTCCTGGAGTGGAAGGAGCCCCCATCGCTGAAGACCTGGAGTGGAAGAAGCCCTCGCCGCCGAAGACCCGGAGTGGAAGAAGCCCCACTTCCCCCTGCCCTCTGGGCAGTCCTGCACTGTGGATACTCAGGGAGCAGAGAGAGCACAGCAAACTACTGATTGCCACCATCTACTCCCTGCTCAGATGCATTTCCTTCTCCCCCAAGGACCTAGTGCCCGCCCCTGCTGCTAAGTTAAAATCACTGACCTAAGAGAAGAGAAAAGATCTTCTGGACATCAAGGACATCAGTGAAATTATGCTATCTGGGGACATGGCATGGGCAAACTTTTGGTGCAGGCCCTGGGCTCATCAATTTTTATCTAATCCTGAATACATGGTACTCTTCAACTATAGGATACAGTTGGCTGTATATATGCTGTAGAGTAACTTGTTAACTTCGTGCAGTTTTCTAGACTACTGGCACCTTAATTCCTGGATCTACCCTGCTTAGAGGTTATGGAGAATATTTGATCAGTCCTCAACTTCTGCATACACATCTGTGATCAAAATGCACTGCTGAGATTAATTAATCAAGATTACAATCATTAAAAAAAATTGCTGAGTTATAGATTAACCAGATCTGACAAAATGGGAAGAGTAGCTGCAACTAATTGCCCAAAACCACTGTAGACTCATGAGGAAGAACCAATGGGTTTTTAAAATGCATAGCCCATATAATTGTTCTCCTGTAACCACTGGCATGTGGACAGGGAATGGGAAAATGTGAAAAGAAAGATAAACATTTAGAAGTTTAGAATGTTAGCATAGTCATATACAGGAGAATCAGGACCAAAGCTTTTGTACAAGGAAGCCTGAAGATACCTGCAAAAGATATGGATTTTGTGGCATGTTTTTTCCCTTTCATTTTCCTCAAAATAACTAGATCATTCTCTGAGGGATCAGTTCTGAAACTCTTGCTCTTGTTGAGTGGTACTTATTTACATGAATAGTCCCACTGACTTTTTGTCAGGTTTCTGTTGCATCAAATACATGTAAGGATTCCACTCCACAATGATCCAAAGAAATCCACATTTTCATTTTGACCAGTCTGAGGGAATCTTAGCTAAAATGATCAAGCAGCACATCCTATGTCACAAAGAAACTTCACTGAAAACTCACAACAAAATTACTTCATTGGGACTGCCAGTAAAGTAAATACCACTTACACCAGTCAATAAAGAATCAAACCTCTGAGAATGACTTAGTTATTTCAAGAACTTCAATCTCATCTAACAAAAGAACAGATTTACTGTAAAAACTGCATGAGGCATCTTCAGGCCTCATGTAGAAAAGTCATAAGGCTTGATTCTCCTCTCACTTATTTTTCAATAGTTTACCACCAGAATGACTCCACTGAGTCAATGAAGTAAATCCTTATTTAGACCAGTATAAATGAGAAGGAAATAATTGATTCAGTGAGATTATCTATATGTAAGTATTTCTCAACAAGAGTACAAGTTGCAGAAATGATCCTGAATCAGGTTTGACTGATAGCATACTGATGGGTAAATGAAACTATGAACCTCTGCTAGGAAGTTACTTTTAGACTATCTTCTAGCTTTGGTTCTGGCTGTCCGTTTGGTTATACGTGGAATTAAAAGAACAAAACAAAAGAACAAATGTACATTCTTCCCAGGAAAAACATGAAATCCCTAGATTTTTTTAAATTGCCTTTTCAGCTTGCTTGCATTTTTCTTTCTTCGGTCTGGCATTTAAAACCCTGCACAAAAATTATTGCTGTTGACCATACACCATGTCTTGTTGCATTAGCACTTAGAATCATGCATGACAGATAAAACACAAAAGAGTAAAAGCACTAATGGATTTGTCAGAATGTATTACTTATTGCTTGTCACTTAAGCTTTACTCTTTATTCTTCTTCAGAGGTTCCACTAGGTTAACTTCACCACCGGCTGCTATCAGAGATTTTGAGTGCTTATTGAAGGATTACAGTGTACAAAATACCTACATTTAGCAAGATTGTAGTAAGGTACTGATGGTCAATGTAAGCTTATTGCTCTAGAAAACATTCCAGGGATAACATAGACAAATATCAAAATAATCACTGCTGTTCAATGTTGCTTCACATGGGCTAGTGCATCCAATACATTTACGGGCCTTTCAAAAAAGAATTGCTAATGATTCAAAGAAATCCATGAGATTCAGTACTTTTGAGCAGCCTGGAAGAAACTCAGGTACAACTACTACTAAACAAAGACACACAAAGGAAATGTCCTGAAATCCACAACACAACATAGGCTAAAATTTGACTAGAAAGAGCATCTTGGAAACAGGATTCAGGTTAAAGTAATGAAGTGGTATTAGAAGGCTAATACTAATACATGAATCCTGTATGATAAAATCTACATTTCTAAGAAAAAACTAACTGTAGAACATCATCTATAATATTATAAGGCATGAACCACATTGTGATGTTGCACTCTACATGATTTTATGAAAATATGCTAATGAGTATGAATATAATGTAACTGGAATATGCTTCATGCAAAAGATATCTTATAAGGTATCATTACAAAGCTTATAATCTATTGAATGTGGTCATCCTATTTGTATAAATGTATCATCTTGTATCTGAAACTAGAAATATGAAATATAATTCTGAGGGCCTACTATAATTATGCAAAGCGGGCGCCATTAATGGTGGTTTGGAACCTTGATGGCTCCCATCAACCAGGACAATTGACTGTGGACGGCTCTGTTTGCAGGCAGGCCTTTCTGTGAATCAGGCTGGGAGGAATGAAGGCTTGGGGTCTTACGTGTGATCATGTCACCTGAACTGGAATCCATCTTTAACCTGGTGTTTTTCCATTGAGAAGGAGGGGTGGGAACCCAGAGGGACAAAGGATTCCCGCCTTATGAAAAAGATATATAAGTGGATGGAACAGAACAAAGGGGCAGCCATCATGAGAAATCCCCTAGCTACCACCTGAGCGGGAACAAGGGCTGTATCAGGGAAAGGATTGTGCCCAGACTAGGAAGGCATCCAGTCTGTGAAAGAAACTTATTGAAACATCTCTGAGGGTGAGATTTTATCTGTATTCAGCTGGATTACTGTATTACTCTTAGATTTGTGTTTTATTTTATTTTACTTGGTAATTCACTTTGTTCTGTCTGTTACTATCTGGAACCGCTTAAATCCTTTCTGTATTTAATAAAATCACTTTTTACTTATTAATTAACCTAGAGTATGTATTAATACCTGGAGGGTGGGGCAAACAGCTGTGCATATCTCTCTATCAGTGTTATAGAAGGTGAACAATTTATGATTTTACCCTGCACAAGCTTTATACAGAGTAAAACAGATTTATTTGGGGTTTGGACCCCATTGGGAGTGGACATCTGAGTGTTAAAGACAGGAACACTTCTGTAAGCTGCTTTCGGGTTAGGTCTGCAGCTTTGGGGCACGTGGTTCAGATTCTGAGTGTGTTGGAGCAGATGGGTGTGTCTGGCTCAGCGAGATAGGGTGCTGGAATCCCGAGCTGGCAGGGAAAGCAGGGGCAGAAGTAGTCTTGGCACATCAGTTGGCAGTTTCCAAGCGGGTTTCTGTGATCCAACCCGACGCACACATATAATGGTGTCAGTCATACCAAAGAGGTTATTGTGTATATTGTTTATTTAAACACAATGTAAATCTGTCTTAAGAAGACAGTGTTAATAACAAATCAATCAACCATCTCATCTTAGCATGAAAATTCAGTTTTAGCAGCTTTAATAGAGACTGTTAGATTGAAAAATATAGTGCATTATTATTATTTATACAGTCTCCAATCCTGCGAAAACCTATGCATGTACAACACATCTCTTTGATGTCCTAGTATCATAAATGTTAATGATGCTCTACAAAACAGAGACAGATGGAGTCCCTGCCAAGGAGAGTCTATCACTCAAAAGATCTGATTCTATAATCTTTATGCTGAAGAATAGTACTTAATTCCATAAACAGACCCAATGAGGTCAACGGGACTACACATGTGAGAACTCAACTACAGATTGACAAATCAGGGACTACTTGTGTGACAAATTGCTACTCAGCACAAGAAACAATGGCAGAATCAGGCCCCAAGATCACTTATGGGCTTAGGGTGACCAGGTGTTCGGTTTTCAATCAGAACACTCAGTTGAAAAGGGATCCTGGCAGCTCCGGTCAGCAGGGCCACTGACTGTCTGGTTCGTGGCACAGCAGGGCTGGTAGGCTCCCTGGGAAGCAGCCGGCATGTTCCTCCTCCGGCTTCTATGCAGAGGGCAGGGGTGGGAAACCTAGAGCTGGATCCGGTCCCATGGTTAATTTCATCTGGCCCATGGCACCCCCCAGTGGGGCAGGAGCCATGAGCGCTGGCTCACCCCATTGGTGGTAGTGTGGGGGAAGCCCTGAGCCTCCACTCTGCCGTGGGGCTAGAGCCACACACAAGCGAGAGAAGCCCTGAGCCTCTGCGCCCCCCTGGGCGGGTGAGTGGCCCACGATTGATTTTTTTCTGTGGGTCATAGGCCTGTCACAGAAGAAAGGTTCCTCACCCCAGAGCCTGCACCCTGAGCCGAAGCCTTCACTCTTCCCATGCCCCAACCCCCTGCACCACCCCTGATCCCCCTCCCACCCTCCAAACCCCTCAGTGCCAGCCCAGAGCACCCTTCTGTACCCCATAGCCCTCATCTCCAGCCCCACATCAGAGCCCGCACCCCCAGCTGGAGCCCTCACCCTCCCCTACCGCAATCCCCTGCCCAAGTTGGGAGCCCGCTCTCACACCCTGAAGCCCTCATTTCTGGCCCTACTCCAAAGCTCGCACCCCCAGCTGGAGCCCTCACTCCCTCCCACACCCCATCCCCCTGAGCCAGCCTGGTGAAAATGAGCGAGTGAGGGAGGGTGGGAATAGCGAGTGACGGGGCGGGAGGGGGGAATAGAGTGAGCAGGGGTGGGACCTCAGAGAAGAGGCAGAGCCTCACAGGAGGGGCAGGGCAAGGGTGTTGAGTTTTGTGCGAGTAGAAAGTGGACAATCCTAGCCAACATCAAAGAAAGGGCAAGACTTTCAATTATGAATAAGGTAATAATCTTTTCTATGTAATAATGTGAGGTCTGTTCTGTGTGAGAAGCCCATCAGTGGAGCTACTCAAAATAATAATGCTGCCTATGCTTCACAATATGGAGGAGATTTTCAAATGCACAAATGGCAGGAAGATGGCTAACTGCTATTGGTGCTTTTGAAAAATTCCTCCCCTCTATTTAAAGCAGGGAAACTAGGAAGGTTTATCCTTATTGTACTCTGTGCAGATATTTCTCTGATTTTTTTCTCTCCTGCTTTTAGTACTTTACTTGTATCTACCTTTTTGTCCTGGTTTCCTCCCAGTTTACATGCGTGTCCTTTCAGACTGCTCTCAGTGCATTCTCTACAGTTTGGATTCCCTGCAGTGTACATGGTACTTTTTGTACTGTACAGCACGTGTTCGCCACTATTTGCGCAGTGTACTCTCTTCTGTGCCTTCCCGAGTGTTTATTTACTACAGCACTTAATGTAAAGGAGGCAGTTTCTAGCTTATGTAACCAAAGAGCCTCTAGAATGAGAGAAACCTGGAACTATTAGGATGAATAGACGGAAGACAGACAGAAACGCCTTAATATGCAATACTGGGTTCAAAATGCCCCTTTATTTAAAGTGAAAGATGGACCACATTTTAGGTGCCAACATTCCACAACTAATGACCTTCAGTGTAACTGCTTAATAATGTGTAAGAGGTAAATAAAATTGCTCTCAAAGGGATCATGTTCTCCTTGAGCCTTGTAAATAGATATTCATCTAAACTGATCCCTGGTCTTTATAAATTAGGAAGAAAACATGTCAACTTTAGCCCAAAGGACTCTGTCCTCCCCCTCAATGTCCATACAAGTGTGCAATACCAAAAGGAGTTACAGATCATCACTGAGGGGTGACTAGACCCCCAGAATGGTGTCAATGTCTGTGAAGAAAAGCTGAGTAGTTCATAAATCTAATACTTCATTAACATAATAATACCTTCAGGAATAGTAATTGTGACTCAGTAAAATGAACTAAAGCTTTACAAACCATCCTGAGAGGAATAAAAAAAAATCTTATCTGTGCCACAGCTAAATAGGAAGATAATAAAAATCCTCCACAAGGAATCCAAAATTAACAGATTCTGTAAAAGAAACTGATGAAAGAGTTTTGAGGGAGTCTATTTGCTGGCTGCTTTAATCTTATTGACCTTGCGTGTCTTATCGTTTTTAACACAACACATCTTTTGTGCAAGAATGTTTCAAATGCCTGAAGTGTTCTAAAGCTGTTGTGAATCTGAGACCTATTAAAGGCAAATTTTGAAAATGAGCTGTATTGTTTTAATGTGTTTTTGTGATGTTAATCCCTGTTCCTCAGAATGGGAGTGAAAGCGCTAATCTAAATACCCATATGATTTCAATGGCAGAGATGAAAGGCCAGGGCATGCAAGGTTCTGCCCCAATTGACATGTCCAGAGCCTTGCATGGTGAGGTGCACAGGCTATTGTTAACTCTTCTTTCCTCGGGGATTCAAAGGAAAGAGGTTCCAACGAGTCACTGCAATGTGTCCATTACTGGGCAAATAATTTGCAAATGTTGCACAAGCCTATATCTTCCCCTAAGCTTTTCTGTTTCCCCAAAAACTCCATTTAGAAATGCCTTTCAAAGTAACTTCAGAATGAAACAGCTAGTACACATGCAAATTATCCAGCTTTAAATTATTTCTGTGCCTAGTGTTCAGACTATCCTGGCAAGTGGCTGTGACTCAGTGAGAATATACTAAAAGCCTCCATATTTAATACTGTGAAGGATTTTTTTTCCAGCACATCTCAGAAATATATTACTTTCAATGTTTTGTTTCAATTTAGAAAATAGAAAGTCAGTTTTGTTTTGTTTAATAAATGCTCTAGTCTATAAGTATTCCAGCACAGAAACTTTATGCTGAAAAGTAGAATGCTTAGATAATTTATACTGCACCAGAGAAATGTACACTATACTACAGACTCTCAAAACTCCTCCCTCTGTTTCCTCTTTGCTGTTATAGGTCCAAAGTTATGGTCCAAATGGAAAGCAAATGGAATGATAATTTTAGAAGTATCGTAATACAGCTCTGGGGGGCAGATAACTCATTTTTAGAAACCTCTGTACCACATTAACGTACTCTTGCAGTCCTACCTATCCAAGAGGCTTAAGGGCCTGAATTTTAAAGAAGCTCCAGCCTGGATTCTTACTAGGGAAGTACGATTTTGCACTCACAATTAATGGTAACAATATTTGTGATAAATTGCTACCACTTAGGTATCTATTGTAAATACCTGATTGGGGGCATAGGCAAGTACTTAGACATCTGAATCTTTGGATCTGTGCCTGCAATTATTTACATACACAAAAATACAGAAAAAACAAAAGCTATTTGTTAGGGCCTGTAACGTGGGCTGTCTGGAGGTTAAAGCCAGGAATAGGGTCAGGCTCAGGGGTCACGTCAACGGTCCAAGCCAGAGTCAGCAACTGGGGTCAGGACGAGGAAGCAGGATGAGGAAGCGTGGAAACAGGAACAGGGACAAGGGATGGTAACAGGAATAGGGACAAGGAGAGAGAGCAAGAATGAGGAGCAGAAACCAGGCCAGGAAGCAGGGACTTGGTCACAGGGGTCACTGAGAGACTAGTTGCTCAGACAAAAGTAGTGACAGGAACAGGAAGCTTTGGACACCACCAGGTATAATCAAAAGTTTGCTGTTTGTCATCGGACCTCACTGAGTCAGCAGATGTAGCTTCTGGTGGTGGGGAATTAGCAGCAGTTCCCTTTGCAGCTCAGTGGGACAGAGAATAAGGCTCCCGCTCAGCAGCCACATATGCCTGGGTTTGAGACCATCAGTGCCAAACCCCTACTGCCTGGGCACCACAATGCCACTCTTCTCAGGGTGATTCCTGTGGAAGGCCTGTGGTTTTGCAGGGACATATACATGATGAACTGGCTCCCAAGAGTGTTCTTTGAGCCCACAATCCTCCAAAATCAATCAGATAGTACAGGACCACGCTGCACATTTGGGAATCCAGGATGTCGTGGACCAGTCACTCCTCATGGTCTTAGTCTTGAACTTGAACCAAGGAGTGGAGGTGGGATATCTGGCTGGGGAATGGATTGTCAAGGAAAGGCTTCAGGAGGGAGACATGGAAGACTGGGGTGGATCTTCCAGGATCAAAATATATCAGAAGGACAGAACAGATCGTGCTGGTGGGGAAAGGTGACTATAACTGAACTGTTTGGTAACAGCAGGGACGGTGCAAGGAAGTTTTGCGCCCTAGGCGAAACTTCCACCTTGCACCCCTCACCCAGCTAACCCTGCGTCCCCCACGGCAGCTAACTCAGACCTCCACCAGGGGAGCCTCCCCCGCAGCAGCTACCCCTCCCCCACGACAGCTAACCCCTCTCCTCTCCATCCCCCCACGGCAGCTAACCCCACCCCGGGGAGACTCTCCCCCATCCCCTCATGGCAGCTAACCCTGCCTGGAGAGACTTCCCCCTCCCTCCCAGCACGGCAGCTAAACCTGCCTGGGGAGACTTCCCGCCTCTTCCCCCACCGCCACGGCAGCTAACCCTGCCTGGGGAGACCCCCCCCCCCCGTGGAACCTAACCCTACCTGGGGAGATCACCCCCCCACCCCCCACGGAAGCTAACCCTGTTTGGGTAGCTTGCCCCAGCTCACCTCAGCTCTGCCTCCTCCACTGAGCATGCCGGTGCTGCTCTAATTCTCCTCCCCGCCCAGGATTGCGGCGGCGATTGGAGGAGATTTGGAGTGGGGGCTGTGTGCTCAGCAGAGGAGGCAGAGTGGAAGAGAGCTGGGGCGGGAAGCTGTTCCCCTGTGCGCCTCCCCCCATTACTGCGGGCAACCCTCTCCGCGCGCCCCCCCACCCAGCTCACCTCCGCTCCACCTCCTCACCTGAGGGGACTTTTAGGCGCCCCCAACCACTAGGCGCCCTAGGCGACCACCTAGTTTGCCTAAATGGTTGCACCGGCCCTGGGTAATAGTAATACTAAAATTCAAAATCCCTGGGAGGGGGAGGGGGGAATGACACAACAAAGCAGCATTAAATGGTAGCATTTAATTTCAGAAAGGGGAACTGTACAAAAGTGAGGAAATGAGTTAGACAGAAATTAAAAGGTACAGAGCAAAAAGTGAAAATCCTGAAAGCTGCATGGAAACTTTTTCAAGACACCATAATAGAGGCTCAACTTAAATGTATACCTCAAATTAAAACACACAGTAAGAGGACCAAAAAAGTGCCATCATGGCTAAACAACAAACTAAAAGAAGCAGTAAGAGGTGAAAAGGCATCATTTAAGAAGTGGAAGTTAAATCTGATAGAGGAAAATAGGAGCATCAAATCTGGCAAGTCAAGTGTAAAAATATAATTAGGAAGTCCAAAAAAGAATTTGAAGAATAGTTAGCCAAAAACTCAAAAAGTAACAGCAAAATTTTTTGTAAATACATCAGAAGCAGCAAGCCTGCTAAACAACCAGTGGGGCCACTGGATGATCAAGATGCTACAAGAGCACTCAAGGAAGATAAGGACATTGCAGAGAAACTAAATGAATTCTTTGCATCGGTCTTCATGCCTGAGGATGTGAGGGATATTCCCAAACCTGAGCAATTCTTTTTAGGTGACAAATCTGAGGAACTGTCCCAGATTGAGGTATCATTAGAGGAGGTTTTAGGGAAAAATGATAAATTAATGAGTAATAAGTCACCAAGACCAGATGGTATTCACTCATGAGTTCTAATTATGGTATGTAACCTATCATTTAAATTAGCTTCTGTGCCAGACTGAAGGATAGCTAATATGATGCCAATTTTAAAAATAGTCTCCAGAGGAGATCCCGGCAATTACAGGCTGGTAAGCCTAACTTCAGTACCAGGCAAATTGGTTGAAACTACTGTAAAGAACAAAATGATCAGACACATAGATGAACACCATTTGTTGAGGAAGAGTCAACATGGTTTTTGTATAGGGAAATCATGCCTCACCAATCTACTAGAATTCTTTAAGGGGGTCAACAAGCATGTGGACAAGGAGGATCCAGTGGATAGAGTGTCTTAGATTTTCAGAAAGCCTTTGACAAGGTCCCTTACCAAAGGCTCTTAAGCAAAGTAAGCTGTCATGGGATAAGAGGGAAGGTTTTCTCATGGATCAGTAACTGGTTAGAAGATAGTAAACAAAGGGTAGGAATAAACGGTCAGTTTTCAGAATGGAGAAGAAAATAGTGTTGTCCCCCAGGGGTCTGTATTGGGACCAGTGCTGTTTAACATATTCATAAATGATCTGGGAAAAGGGGTAAACAGTCACGAGGCAAAATTTGAAGATGATACAAAACTACTCAAGATAGTTAAGTCCAAAGCAGACTGCGAAGAGTTACAAAGGGATCTCACAAAACTGGGTGACTGGGGAACAAAATGGCAGCAGGGCTGCCCGGGAGGGGGGCAAGTGGGGGGCCCCACAGGGGCTCCCACGAGAATATAGTATTCTATAGTATTGCAACTTTTCTTTTATGGAAGGAGTCCCCAAAATTGCTTTGCCCCAGGCCCCCTGAATCCTCTGGGCAGCCCTGAATGGCAGATGAAATTCAGCGTTGATAAATGCAAAGTAATGCACATTGGAAAACATAATGCCAACTATTCATATAAAATGATGGGTTCTAAATTAGCTCAAAGAGATCTTGGAGTCATTGTGGATAGTTCTCTGAAAGCATCCACTCATTGTGCAGTGGCAGTCAAAAACACTAATAGAATGTTGGGAATCATTAGGAAAGGGATTGTTAATAAGACAGAAAATATCATATTGCCTCTGTAGAAATCCCTGGTACTGCCACATCTTGAATATTGAGTGCAGATGGGGTCGCCTCATCTCAAAAAAGATATATTGAAATTAGAAAAGGTTCAGAAAAGGGCAACAAAAATTATTAGGAGTACAGAACAGCTTCCATATGAGGAGAGATTAATAAGACTGGGACTAAAAAAGAGACAAAGTAACGAGGGATACGATAGAGGTCTATAAATCATGAGGTCTATAAAATAAATCTTCAAAATAAGATTGTTATATCAGTAGATGCTTAAACCATTCACATACAAGTTCATATTATCCCATCGATTGACTTGAGAACTATGGGAAGGAAAGAGGGTGGAGGGGGATTAAAAGTATTAGAATGGAATGTGCATCACTGAGTGGGACTGGGACTGGGAGTGGGGTGGGCAGAACACCACATGCGGCTTTAGCAGAACAAGAAGTCTTAAAATGACCCTCAAGTGGGCCTCTCTGGAGAGAGGATGTCCTGAACCGTCTCCCAAGATTTACAGATCAGAACCTCTCTAATGTTTCAAAATTAGGGCACCAATTCAGCAAAGCACTTAAAGATGTCAAACTTTAAGCTTGTGTATAAAAGCACCTCTATTATAGTTATTTGGAGTTAAGCAAGTATTTATATGCTTTCTGAATCAAGGCCTGGGGGCAGGGATGCATGTTCCATTATATCTTCGTACAAAAAGGCAAAACATCTAGGTTATAATTTTCTTATCTGGATGCAATATTTAAATCTAAGTCTAAATCTGGAACCTAAATAAGTACTCTCATTTTCACAGGTGCTGAGCTCTTGCAATTCCCATTGACTTTAATTGTCTTTCAAGTCACCTTTGGGCCACCCCTGGATAGCCTCTGCTTTTTCCTTTTGAAGCTCTACATTGTGATATAATAGAGAATACTTGCTCCTCTGGCCTGAGTTTGAAAAATCAGATTTTTTGGTGTTCAGGTAACTAACTCATGGATATTTAATTTATTCAAGGAATTTATATAAAATGCAGCCTAGAAAGATAATAGAGTAATTGTTCTGACACCTCACATGACGGCCATCCCACACAAGCTACAGTAAATAACTCCTCCACATATTTCTTCATTTGCATTAAAAAGGCTCTTTAGCCAATACCTTTTTTCTTATATGTAGTTTAAAACAGAGGCAGTTCATGTCCACTGCTTATTCTCTTTCACCCCTACAGCTGCTACAGTCCCAAAGCACTCCCATAAGTATTTGCTAAAACACAACTGGTTTGACCTCTGAAGAACTTGGGAGCAGAGAGAAAGATTCTGTGTGACCCCAGCTTCCTGACACTGCCCAGTCACTCTTTTGAATTTTTCTCCTTTTCACCATCTAACATCTGGCTATCACATATGCCCTCACCCCCCTGACCTCCTCACTTTCCCCTTCCTCCATCCACCTCATCCTCTCCTCTTCTTTGCTACCCTCTGTCATTTTCGTCCCCACTGTCCCTGCTCCTTTGACCCTCCTTCTGCCCCAGAACTCATCCCTCCAACTTTTCGCTGCTGCCCAGCATGCCTACCCCAAATAACAAACAAAAACCCATGAAGCAACCACTAGCATTTACCTACCTATTGATATGGCCATCATCATCATCATACCCACATCACAATTCTTTAACACCATCGCTATTATTAAGACAATAAGTCACAATCACGATAATAAATACACAAACCTAAGCCACCATATGATTCTTTGTCCTCTTTTTTCCTTAACCTTAACCTTTCCCCCTACCCATCTGTCTCCTGAATGCTCAGATTGTAAGGTCTTTGGGAATGCCCAGTAAATTAATAACAATAAAAGTCAACTTTCTCTGGGGAATACCCAGCTTCTGATACTGATACCAAAATAGCAGAAGGCTATGAGATTGGGGGTCAAGGGCAGACAAGGAGATGAACGTCAAGAGATGAACAGAAACTCATTTTTACCATTGTTAGACCTTAATTCATAGTGGAGAAAATGCAGCTCAAACAAATAAACCCAATTAAAAATATGAACATACATCATTTTGGATACAGGGAAGATTTTATAGATTTTTAACATTTCTTATATGCGGGTGTGGGGGTGTGTATCTATCTATAAATAGCATTAGGAAAAAAGGAACATTCTTTAACAATATTAAAATCAAAACAGGTCTGTAGGGAAACATATTACTTCTGTATTATAAAAGAAATATTGCAAAGTTTTGTATCCTAGTACTGGGGACAAGTTCTCTGCTGGCGTAAACTAATGCAGCTCCATTGAGTTTAATGGGACTACTCACAGACAAAGTTACATGTGCTCTGAAGCATTTTCTGGATTGGGACCAAAATGCTGAGCAACTTACAACATCACAAAAGCAGCTGGTTGCCACTGCGTTTCTGGAGAAGATCTCATTTAGCACCATGAGAGAGGCCATTACTGAACTGCTACATATTGATTCTAGCCTGCCTTGTATCTTGCATAGTCATATGCATTTATGCAGTGTGAGCGCAAATTGGGTATTAAAAGTAACAATGAGAATGGTAGAATTTTATTCTCACCTTCCATGAGGGTAAATGGTTATACTCAGGGCCAGCTCCAGGCCACAGCGCGCCAAGCACGTGCTTGGGGCGGCATGCCGCAGGGGGCGCTCTGCCAGTTGCCAGGAGGCCGGCAGGCGGCTCCGGTGGAGCTCCTGCAGGCGTGCCTGCGGAGGGTCTGCTGGTCCCGTGGCTCCGGTGGAGCATCCGCAGGCACACCTGCGGGAGGTCCACGGGAGCCGCGGGACCAGCGAGCGGCAGAGCGCCCCCCGCGGCGTGCTGCCGTGCTTGGGGTGGCGAAATTGCTAGAGCTGGCCCTGGTTATACTGTACAAGGTGCAAGACCACAGAGAACCAGGCTTCTTATATTTTAGCTAGAAAGAAAAATATCAGTAGTATCCAACAGCTCTCAGAAAATTCAAGAGATGCTGTGACTCTACCTTGGCATTTAAATGGCTAAACATAGATTTCTAAGAGATGAATGTGTGACACTGCTCAAAGAAATCACAATGTGATTCTACATGTCCTCTGAAAACAAATTTGAATCCTTAACTGAAGATAGCATCAAGCAAACTGTTAGGCTAACAAGAACAACACAGGAAAAGAAAGAGAGAGAAGGGAACTTTCTTCTCAAGTGTAATGTCTCAAGCATAAGGATGGTCCTAACATCTTCGCAAACCCTTTCCAAACTCCAATCACTCACTCGTTGTATGCACCATTCTTAACAGATCTACAGATTTCATTAGTGAAGTAAATGGGGCTGGTTGTTTACTGGTGCCCTTCATAATCTTGGAATTCCTCTCATGATTTGCAGGACTCTAAGAGCAACCCAATTAGAAGACATGGAAACATGGCCCCTGCCTTGATTTCACCAGAAGCATCAAGACACAAATGAGCTTCCTCACCACCAGCATGCAAGGCTCTCACCACCAGGCTGTCTGATGGTCTATAAGTGTGTTGCTACAACATCACATATTCCTTTTTGATCATTTCAGTTTGCACATATTGACAACTGTATTATTATAGAAGTTCCCCTGGTATGCAAAGGTTGTTCATATGTGGGAGTGGGGAAGCAGTGGCTAGATGGTAGCTTCCTTATCTGAATATACGTCCACTAGATGAATAATTCTAGTTATAAATTCTCCAGCAGCATGTATAAACTGCTTGGCATGTATATCCACCTTATTTTCCAGGTTACTATAAGAACCACTGCAATTCAATTGACTTAAGTGGAGTTTCCCTGGGAGAACTCACATTGTCAGAAATGGTCATTAGCGAAACAACTTGGATTACCATTGCTGCCCATCTCTAATTTGATTTGACTAATCATAATCTGGCTGTGAGATCAGCATTGGTGTCAAAGGCATTGTGAAGTTGCAATCTTTCACTGAAAACTGGAAACAAAGTTTGGTTTTCTAAAAGGAACACTGTTCCATGGTATAGACAAGCCTCTGACCTTTAGTCTGCGATCCTCATCTCCACTGCACAGAGAATTTACAGACACTTTAAATGATTTCCAGGCTGGATTTAAGTTATTCATCACAACCTGAGAATGAAAAGAAAAAAAGGAAAATACTTGACATTTGCATGTTTCAAAATAGAACGCTAAACAATAACTATGATTTTCAACACAGTATGTTAATAAGAAAGGGAAAAATGTGTAGAGAGTAAACCTTTAATCCATCAAATTAAGTGCACCATATTGTTGGCAATGTTTCTGTAGCAATCCACGGGACAAGCAAAAACTGTTATGCTTAATGAAATCTTTTCTATGTGTACGGCAACAAGAGAGAATTAATACAGATTAGGTCCTGATCTAAAGCCCAGTGAAGACCACAGGAGTCCTCCTGCTGACTGCAGTGGGCTTTGGATGAGGCTCTTAAAAAGCAACAGCCTGAGCTAACTAAAAGCCCAGTGCGTTAAAGCCTTTGAAAATGTTTGAAGTTTAAAGTGTTTATACATGAGACATGCTTTACTGACATAGTGACTGCTGACCAAATAGTTACCTGGGAGTAAATCCTGGCCCTGCCCCTCCAACAGATAGAACAAGCCCTGAACATAGCCAAGTCTTTGTGGATCTACTGTGAAAAGGTGCAGGGAGCTAGCTCAAGGACCCAGACCCCTGCATGCCACAGAACTGTGTTCCAGTCGAAGCACCTGTGGTGGAAGTGACTGTGGTCTGCACTAGCAGCAGCGTACTGAAGCCCAGTGTATGTAGGTGTGGTTTTGGGGTAGGATTCCATCTACTCCATCTTGGTCACTCTGGCTCCCTGGACCTTTCCCATGCACAGCCCATTTTCCCAGGTTTTTGTTAGGAAGAGGATATGGCCCATGGTATGTGCTGTATCAGGTTATTTACCATGATGTTAAGTATCAGTGCCATGCAATTAGAAAGTTAATGATATGGTCTGAATTCCTGATTCAGATTCTTGCCTCTGGCTCCCACAGATAGCAACAGGCATACATGTCTGAAGTCAAAATCTGATTCTATGTCTAATTTTTCACAGAATAGTGATTCTCCCCTTTGGAATCTATGAAGGATCTGATCCTTTAGTTCTTACATTGGTAAAACTCCCATTGAACATGGTCATGGAGCACGGACAGTGAGGTCAATCCCAAAGGCACTGAAAAGGGCAAGAGCCACATATGTGACATCATGAAAAAAAAGATGGGTATAAGCGGGCAGAGTGGTCCATGTGGAGAACCAGTCAGAATGAAACAAAACAGTCTTGAAGGCTAGACATCTATTTCCTGAAGGTCTTGGAATGTACATGGAGCAGCCTTATTTAAGCATAAGGGAAAATAGCCAAACAAGAATGAACAGAAGTAGTCTTCATTACAGAGCACAGTATATGCCTTCTCTGTAACATGCTGCCTGCATTCTGCCTCATAAAATGACAGCTCTCTTTTCAGGCAGACAGACACCAATGTTTTCTCTGTAACTTTCTAAGACCACATCTACCCTGTGACCTAAGGGAGTGACTCCCAGCTTGTGTAAATACGGGCTTGATTTCATCTGAGCCAGTGCGTTTAAAATAGTTGTGTAGCCAGGGTAGTATGGGCAGCAACAGTGGCACTGAGTACAAACCTGCCTTACCCCTGTGGATATGTACTTGGCATGGTTAGCCTGCACCAGGGTTGTCCGTGCTACCCCAGATACAATTTTTAGCATGCTAGCTCAGATGAGTATGTCTGTAATCCAGGAATCACACCCCAGCTCCAAGTGTGGACGTAGTGGCGGTCTTAGCTTAGTGTCATAGATACATGCTAAAACAATCTGGTCTTATACTGCCAGAAAAGAGAAATGGAAACCCAGTTCCATATTACCACTTCAGCCCTGTACGGTCTGAGGCCAGAGTCATGCAAAGACCAACTCTTTGTCTACATAATGATGTAAGTTATGCTAGTTAAGTTACATAACTAACTACATAACTTACATTGACTTAATTGTGGGGTCTACACTGCACTATATCAATGGGACATGCTCTCCAGTCAACTTAGCTTCCACCTCTCGTTGAGGTGGATTAATTAAGTAGATGGGAGAGCACTCTCCCATCAATTTATGACTTTACCAGACCCGTTAAAACGATGCCCACTGCATCAATCGCAGCGGCACTGATTTAGCCCATAGTGTAGACAAGGCCTTACTCATTGACTGACGTCAATGGAACTATTCACAATGCATAAAGAAGGTGGCATAGGACACTTGTGCCTATGTATCAATTTTGGGCCCTGGTGGTCCCCATCTCCCACCCCAACTTCCTAGCAGAATGATTGTTGGATCCATTACATCAAGGAACAGCTGGCTGATGATGTGACCTGTCTATAAATCTAAGAGCCTCAATCTGAGCCATTATTTGTGGTTCCACAGTTCATTGCCATGGAAGCAATACTGACATTATAACATAGAAATCAAATCAAACAGGCAGAAGAAGCAGCTGAATAACAAATGAGGAAAACATCAGTTCACATCAAATCACATGATAATCAGCCATATGGGAGAAAGAAGAGGCAGAATGGATCCTATGGGGGCTTAATGGGGATGGGGGGAAAACATGATATTGTCTACAGTTTGTCTCATTGTCATAGCAGCTCTTTAAAAATACTGACCATTTGTGACACATAAGTCCATTGGGGGTTCACTACTCTGTCAGCAACTCTTGTCAGGCCTGACAAACTCACTACGTCTAACATACTGCTGTCATAGTATTTATCTATGAAGAATGTTGTATAGGGTGAGAAATGAAAGCTTATATCATACTGGTCATGATAAGCATTTTCAGATATATGTACGGGTGTTATTCAAGAAGTTGTATGAATGCATTACAAACATCTTTCAACTAGGTAAGCAGGCAGGGTAGATCAAAACGTTTTTCCCAGGCAAAGGAATGTTGATTTAACTGTCTGCCTAGGTCGCTGATATAAACCAAGCATTTTGTAAGTCAACACAAAGCTAGCTTCATTTGCATATTAAGTCAACAGGAAAAAAGCAAGTTAACAGGAGAACAAGAAAGAACAAACAGCAGGGGAGAAGAACTTTGTCTTGGGATACACTTCAAAAGTTTTCTGGGCTACTATAAGGAAGAGGAAAGGGAACCCTGTGATAAGCCATCAATGATGGAGCAAAAAGGACATGAAAGCTGGTCCAGGGGCCTGGAGACACTGGGAGGTTGCTTTAGGTGAGAAATTTGACTTAGACAAAGATTTCATCCTGCCACAGTTATGTTTAGTCTCCTAGAAGCCTGTTCTGTTTTTGTTTTATTTGTAACTATATCTGTTTCTACTACCCTTACTCAGTATCACTTCATTCTTTCTGTTAATAAACCTCTCTGTGTTTTAACATAAGGGTGAATTGTTAGTTGAAACCAGTAAGCGGGTGTGCACACTGTCTCTTTAGAGGCAATAGGCTTGGTAATTACTGTGTGTTCTGTGACAGAGGCTGAACACTCTTTAACGGGGCTCAGGGACTGGAGTGCAGCAAGTGTTACCTGCCATGCAAAGTAAAGGCTGGCAGAATTCTGAGAAGTTTGTCGGGTGTGGCTAACAGCTGAGGGTGACAGAGAGCGGTCACCCCGTTTAACACCAGCACGTGTCTCTTTTGCTAACGCACAGGAGTAATGAGGTCACCTACAGCAGGGGTTCTCATCCTTGTTTTTTCTGAGCCCACTGCCCCAACATGCTATAAAAACTCCACAGCCCACCTGTGCCACAACAACTAGTTTTCTGCATATAAAAGCTACAACCAGCATTACAGGGTAGCAAGCAGGGCAATTGCCTGGAACTTCATGCCACAGGGGCCCCAACAAAGCTAAGTTGCTCAGGCTTCGGCTTCAGTCAAAGTGGGACTCAGACGTCAGCCCGATGCAGTGGGGCTTCAGCTTTCTGCCCTGGGCCCCAGCAAGTCTAAGACTGGCCCTCTTTGACAGACCCCCTGAAACCTGCTGGTGCCCCTCCAGGGGGCCCCAGTCCCCTGATTGAGAACCACTGACTTATAGTTCTGGGTGCCCTGAGAAAGTGTCACCCCATCAAACACAATTATATGCTGTAAATTAAATTAAGTCTGCATTTTAGGTTCCAAGGACACTCTCCTCTTCTCACTCCTAGCAGCACACATCAGGAGTAGTTGTACTGAAGTCAATAGTTACCCTAGTGTGAAACTGGGGGGGGAAGGAGTAAGTAGGACCTCAGTGAGTCAGCGTGGGTGCTTGGAAGTGTGTCCTTTGAAATGGCAGAGATAAAACTATTCCTTATTACAGACCAGCTGTGCCCCTGGAGAATAAAACCAGCCCACTACTCACCTCAGTCCTGTGAACGAGCTGCTGGGTGGCGTCATCATTCATTCGGAAAATCTCCAGAAATGGATCAGATTTGCTGAAAAAATCCTAGAATAAAAATCAGAGCACTTTACTCTTGAGATCCATTGGAGTGTATCCACAGCATTCCTCTGCTTCCCTGCTAATGAAAAAGAAATGCTAATTCTGTTTCAGTGAGACAATTAGGTATCCCAGAACTATCTTTTATCCTTACTTGTTCCACCAGGGTTTACACAATGCTTCCGCTGGTCTTAGTTTGGCTATTCAATCATGGCAATAGGCATTGTTTACAGTAATATTGTGGCCTGCTTTCTCCTTTAACGATAACTTCCCCACTTGTACACAACCTGATTCCTGCTGAGTGCAGCCTATCTACCTGATTTATTTCTGTCCTAAATATGAGTTTGATGATTTATCATCAGTTTTATTATATTTGGGAAGCTGGACCAGATTTCAAAGGAGTGACACAATGGATGAATTTAGTCCTATTTAGATAACCCAAACAAAGTTCAATGGCTGGGATATAATGCTATTGTCAACAAACATTAGCACAGGCAAGCTATGATGGAGGCTTGGTGATGTATTCTTAGAGAAAAGAGTTCTCCTAAACACATCTCTACCCCGATATAACGCCATCCTCGGGAGCCAAAAAATCTTACCGTGTTATAGGTGAAACCGCATTATATCGAACTTGCTTTGATCTGGCAGAGTGCGTAGCCCCGCTCCCCCGGAGCTGCTGCTTTACCACGTTATATCTGAATTCGTGTTATATCGGGGTATATTAAAGACATGACTTGTGTTTAAACAGTAAACAGAATGGGGAAAGGGAAGCTGCTAGATGCCCTTAACTATGGGCAAATCCAAAATATGCACTGCATGCAGCTGATTGTAGGGGAGGGCTGCAAAGTGTTTACTGGACCCCAATCCTGGATTCTGATGCAGTATTACGCAACTTTGGGACTGCGCTAAACTGTGCTGCTGTCTATAGCCCTATGGGGCTGCTAGTAAAGCTGCCGACTGTTGGAGCACAGCAATATTCTGACCATGGCCCCTTTTCTCTCAATCACAACCTCCTACTGGCCCCCCAGGTAGATAGTTAAACCAGCTTTCTAAATGCAGCAGAAAGCAGCTGGAGCATGGGCAAGGATGTGGCCTATTATTTGAAATGCACAAACTCAGTGTAGGCCCTGATCCTGCAAAAACGTAGGCATGTGAGTAACCTTATGCACCTGAGTAATCTCATTGTAGTTAATGGGAATAGTCATAAACATACAGTAAATGGTAGTAAGAGTCTGCAGGATCAAGCAGTAACCATGCAGGTTTTATGAACACAAAAGCATTTATGGATCTTTGATAAAAGTAATTTCAAGGCAAACCATCCACCCTCCCATCCCCTAAAAATTCCTCTGCAGTACTGAAAATTCAAAAAGAATAACAACATGTGATTACAAGAGAAAAAGAAAACTGGAAACAGATTAAAACAAGTAAATAGAATGAATACAGCGTCACTCGAGTTCAGTGTCATGAAAAAAACTAAAGAACTGACTTAAGTGGAGTGCCCTAAATACATTATTGTTAAAACTATGCTGTTTAATAAGCTAGGAAAGGAAGGATTTTTAATTATGAATTTTAGCTTATGGTGTCTCCTTAAATACATAAGAAAAGTCTAATTCTTTCTGAACCTATGCAGTAAACATCACTTAACATTAAAGTTCCTTAGTAACAACTCAGAAAAAGTCTATGCTGAAGAAACACTTATCTGCTAAGAGTTTTATCAAATTTTGTTTCATAGTTATTAATGTTTTCAAACCATTTCAGTTGTTACAGTATGTCTCTGAGCATGTTCAGCTTTATTTTATTTCACAGTAATATTGGAGCAGTCCTCTTTCTGGAAGATGTATCATGCAATAAAGGTTTAATGTCTAAGTGTTTTAACAACGTTAAATGATTCATTAAATGTGTGCCAGTGATATAATGCACAATGTTCTTTTGATACAAAAAGCAGTTACATAATTTTAACACAAGCACATGACTTACAGTTTCAAAAGCAACTAACAAATTTTGTTAGCTCAAATTTTGAGTACCCAACTTGAAATGTCTTCAGACAGCTTAATTTTCAGATTGTGGGTGCTGAATGCTTTCTGAAAAATTAGGCACCTTTGAGGTGTCTTTAATTGAGCACCAAAATACCAAAAATCACTAGCCACTTTTGGAAATTAGGTTTATAACTGCATTGCTAACAAAATGCAGTCCTAAAAATATCCTTGAACAACATAAAACTAAAAGTGAAATTGTCTTTTATTTAATACATAACTCTGTTCGAGAATCTTTTTTCTCAAGTTAACTTCCCCAGAATGGGAAAATGATAGTTTGTCTGCCTGAGTGCTCAAAAGTGATTACAGCATTCAATAAATGTACCTGCTTGTTAGGGTAGTTGTAAGGTAGCTAATAATGTAATATAAGCATTCTGGAAGTTACTGTTCTACTGTGAAGAGTTTCCATTAGATCTCTTGAAACAAAGATCTGCCATCTGAGCTATGTGGATTTCAGTAAAATATTAAACTGTAGCTGTACCTTACAAATGTGTGGTACTATAAAAATATAACCTTTATTGGCTCAATTAGGGCAAGCTTTGATAGCTGTGGGGTTTTTATAGTTTTGCATGAGATGCTACAGCCATTCCCCTGAAGAGAAACTGATAGTTTGTTTCACTTATTCGATTATCCTCAATCTCCACCGAAGCTTTATGAAAAAATCTTCATCAATGATTAAACTAGCAACAGACCCTTTTAATCTGCCAAACCTGTGCTGTTTACACCTTGAATTTCTATTATAAACTAGGTAGATTGTTTTTAAAAAACAACCCTTGGCATTTTAAAAAGGGCAGTAAATCTGGAGGATGGCGTGGACTGCACTCTCAGCAAGTTTGCAGATGACACTAAACTTGGAGGAGTGGTAGATACGCTGGAGGGCAGGGATAGGATACAGAGAGACTAGACAAATTAGAGGACTGGGCCAAAAGAAACCTGATAGGTTCAACAAGGACAAGTGCAGAGTTCTGCACTTAGGATGGAAGAATTCCATTCACTGTTATAGACTAGAGACCGAATGGCTAGGAAGCAGTTCTGCAGAAAAGGACCTAGGGGTTACAGTGGACGAGAAGCTGGATATGAGTCAACAGTGTGCCCTTGTTGCCAGGAAGGCTAACGGCATTTTGGGCTGTATAAGTAGGGACATTGCCAGCAGGTTGAGGGACGTGATCATTCCCCTCTATTCAACATTGGTGAGGCCTCATCTGGAGTACTATGTCCAGTTTTGGGCCCCACACTACAAGAAGAATGTGGAAAAATTGGAAAGAGTCCAGCGGATGGCAACAAAAATGATTAGGGGGCTGGATCACATGACTTATGAGGAGCAGCTGAGGGAACTAGGATTGTTTAGTCTGCAGAAGAGAAGAATGAGGGGGGATTTGATAGCTGCTTTCAACTACCTGAAAGGGGGTTACAAAGAGGGTGAATCTAGACTGTTCTCAGTCATATCTGATGACAGAACAAGGAGTAGTGGTCTCAAGTTGCAGTGGGGAAGGTTTAGGTTGGATATTAGGAAATACTTTTCACTCAGAGAGTGGTGAAGCACTGGAATGGGTTACCTAGGGAGGTGGTGGAATCTCCTTCCTTAGAGGTTTTTAAGGTCAGGCTTGACAAAGCCCTGGCTGAGATGATTTGGTTGGGAATTGGCCCTGCTTTGAGCAGGGGGTTGGACTAGATGACCTCCTGAGGTCCCTTCCAACCCTGATATTCTATGCTTCTATGAAATACTTATACCATAAATGAGCAATAGCCAAACTAGCAGTGGTGTTTTCCCATTTGGACCAACACCACCATCTTGTGAATAGCTCTATGAATGGCCTTGTTGTTCCTTACTATTTAGGGCTCTTGCAGAAGGCATGGGTTCCCATCACACTTGCAAAATGAGGCCAATGTATTATTTGTTGAGTTTTATCTTAATCAGTTGTGTCACATGTATTTGTAGTTGTGGGCTTATTACCAGCAAGCAGAACCTGGATCACTGAACCAACACATCAGTCTGATTTTGAATAGGATGTTGTAGGCCAGTAATATGTCTCTGAGTCCTGGATTGTCCTCTTGAGGAAGGAAGCTCTCATATGTGGAGCTTTTCCTCTCTCATGGCAAAGAGGGGCCCAGCCATCTCCATGGCACTATTTTTGCACCTACCCTCATACCTAGCTGAGGATGTACCACATGGGAGAAGGGAATGGGGACTGGACAGGTCAGATGAGAAGTGAGTGGGCTGGGGCAGGCCTGTGGTCGGGACACACATATCATCCCCTTCCAAGCCCCGTAAAGCTTAGCGTGAATAAGTAATGAAGCTTGGGACACTGTTGTTATTTCCACGGGGCCCATTCTCTTCAAGGGTTCCAGGGTCTATTAGGGCCAGGAGGCTTCCTTGCTGAGAGATGAGGAGGCTGCCTGTGGCCATAGCTGTTTGGAGGGACAGCGCCTCTGTGAGGATAGCACCGGTCTCTTGTGGATTCTAGGGGCTCCACCAGGTTTCTCGGGTAGGTTCCAAACATTTTTCATGAGGGGAAAACTCCATCCCCATGACTGGAGGAGAAGAGATGATCTGGCCCTAAAACAGAGCTTGACAAGCAAGAAGCAAGAGGAAGACCAAAGACAGGGTAGGTCCACTGCTCAGTGAGGAGGGAGAAACAGTAACAGGAAACTTGGAAATGGCAGAGATGCTTAATGACTGCTTTGTTTCGGTCTTCACTGAGAAATCTGAAGGAATGCCTAACATAGTGAATGCTAATGGGAAGGGGGTAGGTTTAGAAGATAAAATGAAAAAAGAACAAGTTAAAAATCTCTCAGAAAAGTTAGATGCCTGCACGTCACCAGGGCCTGATGAAATGCATCCTAGAATACTCAAGGAGCTAACAGAGGAGGTATCTGAGCCTCTAGCTATTATTTTTGCAAAATCATGGGAGACAGGCGAGATTCCAGAAGACTGGAAAGGGGCAAACATAGTGCCCATCTACAAAAAGGGAAATAAAAACAGCCCAGGAAACTACAGACCAGTTAGTTTAACTTCCATGCCAGGGAAGACAATGGAGCAAGTAATTAAGGAAATAATCTGCAAACACTTGGAAGGTGGTAAGGTGATAGGGAATAGCCAGCATGGATTTGTGAAGAACAAATCATGTGAAACCAATCTTATAGCTTTCTTTGATAGGATAACGAGTCTTGTGGATAAAGGAGAAGCGGTGGATGTGATATACCTGAACTTTAGTAAGGCATTTGATATGGTCTCGCATGATACTCTTATCGATAAACTAGGCAAATACAACTTAGATAGGGCTACTATAAGGTGGGTGCATAACTGTTCGGATAACTCAGAGAGTAGTTATTAATGGTTCCCAATCCTGCTGGAAAGGTATAATGAGTGGGGTTCTGCAGGGGTCTGTTTTGGGACAGGCTCTGTTCAATATCTTCATCAACAACTTAGATATTGGCATAAAAGTATGCTTATTAAGTTTGCAGATGATACCAAACTGGGAGGGATTGCAACTGCTTTGGAGGATAGGGTCAAAATTCAAAATGAGCTGGACAAATTGGAGAAATGGTCTGAGGTAAACAGGATGAAGTTTAATAAAGACAAATGCAAAGTGCTCCACTTAGGAAGGAACAATGTGTTTCACACATACAGAATGAGAAGAGACTGTCTAGGAAGGAGTACGGCAGAAAGGGATCTAGGGGTTATAGTGGACCACAAGCTAAATATGAGTCAACAGCATGATGCTGTTGCAAAAAAAGCAAAATGTGATTCTGGGATGCATTAACAGGTGTGTTGTGAGCAAGACACGAGAAGTCATTCTTCCACTCTACTCTGCACTGGTTAGGCCTCAACTGGAGTATTGTGTCCAGTTCTGGGCAACACATTTCAAGAAAGATGTGGAGAAACTGGAGAGGGTCCAGAGAAGAGCAACAAGAATGATTAAAGGTCTTGAGAACGTGACCTATGAAGGAAGGCTGAAAGAACTGGGTTTGTTTAGTTTGGAAAAGAGAAGACTGAGAGGGGACAGGATAGCAGTTTTCAGGTATCTAAAAGGGTGTTATAGGGAGGTGGGGAAAACTTGTTCGCCTTAGCCTCTAAGGATAGAGCAAGAAGCAATGGGCTTAATCTGCAGCAAGGGAGGTTTAGGTTGGACATTAGGAAAAAGTTCCTAATTGTCAGGGTGGTTAAATACTGGAATAAACTGCCTAGGGAGGTTGTGGAATCTTCATCTCTGGAGATATTTAAGAGTAGGTTAGATAAATGTATATCCGGGATGGTCTAGACAGGATTTGGTCCTGCCATGAGGGCAGGGGACTGGACTCGATGACCTCTTGAGGTCCCTTCCAGTCCTAGAGTCTATGAATCTATGAATGTAAATATAACTACTGTATTCTGTATAGAATCAAAGAATATCAGGGTTGGAAGGGACCTCAGGAGGTCATCTAGTCCAACCCCCTGCTCAAAGCAGGACCAATTCCCAACTAAATCATCCCAGCCAGGGCTTTGTCAAGCCTGACCTTAAAAACCTCTAAGGAAGGAGATTCCACCACCTCCCTAGGTAACCCATTGCAGTGCTAGGTGAACTGATGTAGGTTACATCAGTCCATCTGGTCAGTGATCTGGTACTTTAGAGGCCTCTAACTGAACCTCAATGAGTTGAACCTTCATGAACTATCAGATCAAGTATATCTATAGTTGCATATTATATAACAGTTTGCTACAGCTAGGAAGGTGCCATTACAGAATATTGACTAAATCATCTTGGTCATATAAAGCCTCCACCTCCTAAAGAATGGTTCAAATTAAGTGAGGTCCCTCCAAACAAACCAGTAAGTAACATTTTCTAAAACTGTTTGACTTTTAAATAACAAAATCCCTGACTTATTGATACAGAAATATATGCTAAAATAATTTTGTGGTAGCCTTGATTAGACCATTCAGTCCACAAGGCAACTTTATTAATTAAAAGATTATTACTCAACAGATCCATCAGATCAGGCATAAGATAACAAAAAGAGCAGGTGCTACATAAGGACCCTTTGGACTTGTCTTCAGTACTGGGAGATCAACACTGCTGCAATCAGCGGTGTAACGTTGTACCCCATAATGCTTTATGGAAATATGCTTATGAAAGTAAATATGACATAATTGGAATATGTTTTATTCTAGATATGCCATGTAGCATATCTCTGCAAAGGTTATGATCTACTGGATACATTCATCCTATTTGTAGGCATGTGTCATTGTTGTATTCGAAGTTATGAATACTGGCTATGTACTTGTTTAATTTTAAGTAGCTTCAGTGAAGCAACTGGTCAGCTTCCTGAGAAAAGACTATTCTCAGTAAGTACCCAATCAAGAAACACTTAAACTAGCAATGAACTTGGAGATGCCAATCCACACCTGAGCTTTCCCAGGAATGTGGCCTGGCTGGTAAGGAACTCAGTCATTCATGGACATGTGACTCCAAAACTCCATCTTGGAGCTGGATTCTGGATAGAAGAGGGTCTCCACCCACAAGAGAAAGTCTATTTAAGCCCCTGGGAGACCCTCCATTTTGTCTTTAGCTAGCTCAAGAGATAGCCTCTCCACCATCAAAAGATACGTGAAAGAAACTGGAACAAAGGGCAGTAACCTCAGGACTGTGAGTGATTGCTGGACCCAGACTAGAAGGAGGCTATTCTGTAAAAGAAACTTATTGCAACATCTCTGAGGGTGAGATTTCATCTGTAATCACTTTCTTACTGTAATAGGTTTAGAATTGCATGTTTTATTTTATTTTGCTTGGTAATTCACTTTGTTCTGTCTGTTATTACTTGGAACCACTGAAATCCTACTTTTTGCACTTAATAAAATCACTTTTTACTTATTAATTAACCCAGAGTATGTATAAATACCTGGGGGCGAGGCACAGCTATGCATCTCTCTCTCAGTGTTATGGAGGGCGAACAATTTATGAGTTTACCCTGTGTAAGCTTTATACAGGGTATAATGGATTTATTTGGGGTTTGGACCCCACTGGGAGCTGGGCATCTGAGTGTTGGAGACAGGAACACTTCTTAAGCTGTTTTCAGTTAAGCCTGCAGCTTTTAGGGGACATGGTTCAGACCTGGGGCTGTGTTTGCAGCAGGCAAGCGTGTCTGACTCAAACAAGGCAAGGTTCTGGAGTTCCAAGTTGACAGGAAAAACAGACTCAGAGGTCGTCTCAGCAGATCAGTTGACAGTCTTAATGGGGTTTCTGTGATCCAACCCGTCACAGGCAGGTTTAGTGAAGACCCACTAAATCGATGGCAGAGTGCTCTCCGGTCGACCTCGGTACTCCACCACTCCGAGAAGAGTAAGGTAAGTCGACCGGAGAGCATCTCCCACTGACGCAGTGCAGTGAAGACACCGGGGTAAGTCAACCAAAGCTATGTAGACTCCAGCTACGTTATTCACATAGCTGGAGTAGCGTAACTTAGGTCGACTTACCCCAGGAGTGAAGATAAGCCCTTTGCTAATTTAGATATGCCCCATAAACAGATGCCCTGTGCTTAAAAGACTCTCTAAAATTACCATGAAGTGAATATAGCTCAGATGCTGAAGCATAGCTTGGATTAATCCTTTAAACTGGACTCATAACAGCCACAATCACAACCCTCTCAATGATATTTTCAGCAGATTATGTGGTACACTTATGGGAAGGAAATGGACAGTTGAAACAGCTGCTATGCTGTACCTTTCCTTTTTCTTTGTGGACATAATAGCATGAATGACAGCTGAAGTGAATGTTACAATTTTAAACAATGATTTTAAAAAGCAGTTACTAAAGTTAGTTTCTCAAATCTACCTAAATAAATTATCTGATTTTCACTGAGGATCCAGCAACTCCCAATGAGTGGATAATTCATCTTCCAGATGGGATTCATCATTTATGGTAATTAAAGATGCTAAATACAGGCATGCTATTAACCCCCGTGTCCTAATAAAATTCCAGCACTGCTGATTATATTCTGCCTACCTAAATTTTTGGTTAATATGCTATTATTCCTCACTTACGGTTTGAGCTTCCAAACACTGTGCCACCCACCCACACAAACTTAAATGTGCACATAAGCATTTTCAGGATCAGACTCTCTGAGTCTCAAACTACTATGCGGTATTACCATACGTTACTAATTAGGAACAGCATACCAGCCAAGAAGGGTCTGCATTCTAATGGTGGTTACAGGGATTCAGTGCAACAGTGATTATCTGACCTTCAATTATCTGAAATTCCCTGTTATCCAAAACAGGGTCATGGCCCCATGACATCCAATGATGTTCCCTCTACTACATTAAATAATTAAAATGCCTCCTATTACATTTGGATATTCAAGGTTGTGACTTATAAGCAAAGTTCTTGAGGTGAAAGGTGCCATATCGAGGTACAGTATTATATAAATATAATTAATAACAATGGGCAATACTGCCAGATAAAGATGAGTGAAGAGGGAGGTTTTAGTCTATGCACAGATTCCTGATTGAACTGGAGATGGCTTTGGCAAACACATAAGAAGGAATCTTTCTCTCACATTTCAAATACATTTTGCTGAGTAAATATATATATAAGATGATGTGAAGTATTCAAGATTATGTTAAGATGCCTACTTTGAGTATTACATCTTGATTCCTTGTAAAAAGCTCACTTATCTTAGCACTTTTGATCTGTGGCATTTTAAATAAATGAGGTCTCAGCATAATTAAATTGTCTTGGTTTTAATTACGTTCCCTTGAGTTTTTTTAATTACTTTGCAACTTGAGGAAAGCCTCATTGGGAGAATTGATCTGAAATCTCTGATGTGTTTAATAACATCAAGGAACAAAAATAGCTGTGGGGGAAAATCTTATTAAATCATATTTGAAGGCATTCTTATATCTTTCAATAAGGTTAATACCAAACAGCTTACCTTGTCATCTAATTTCCGTGCGCTGAATGAAAGTTCAACATAGTCATCATTGCCAGATAATTCTTCAGCAATCACCTAAATGAGAAGCTACATATGAGTTTTGCATGTATAATGAAAGAAAATAAAATTAGGAAAGATGCCATTTACCAACATGTGCACTATAGACCCTATCAGCTGGAAACTGACAGTCACCTTCCAAGAAACCAGACACCTAGCTAAGCAGAGATATCAAAATAGGTCAAAACAAAACACTTTCCTCTGGCAAAGTATTTTGCCTCTAACTGAGTGGAAGATGTTCATAAAACAAGTTGTTAATTTTTAAGATATTTCTGTGCAACCTGCCATGATAAATAGAAAAACTAAGAATGAAATTACCTGTAATTAATTACCATGAAATTCAGGCCATGTCTACAGCAGGAGGGTTTTGCTAGTATAGTATAGTATAACCGTATAGCACGATTATGGAGATGCAGTTATATCAGCATAAAGACACTGGAGGCTAAACTATACTACGAAGGCTTTGCTGGTACAGCTATTCCAGCAAAATCCATACTGGAGATGCAGTTTAAACCAGTTTAGTTAAATCATCTCCCCAAACAGCATAAACTCTATTAGCAAAATGACTCTTTTGGTTGGTATAAACAGCATCTGCAAAGGAGTGGGAGGGGAAGGGGGGTGAGGAGGAGCTCTTTGACCCATATCAACATATCAGCTAGAAGTGTGTGATATTTTCACATTCCTAACCAATGTAGCTATGGGCAGCAAAACTTTGCAGTGTAGACCTAGTCTGGTATAGCTTATGCCAATTCCCCTGGCTGACATAAGGTATGGCAGTATAAGCAGAGTTACTCTGATGTAACTTCATCTATATTAGTGCAATGTCTACACTAAGAGTGCTTTGCTGGTATAGCTATAGTGGTATACTCTAGTAGCTCATACTGGCAAAACTGCACTTTCACTGGTATGATTTATTCCAGCCCTCCTGAAAGAAGCTACACTGATAAATCACATCCCTGACTGACACAATCACACCAGCAGAAGTCTGTGGTGTAAATATGGCCTTGCGCTTCTACTAGTATTGTTATGTCAGGAAAAACTCATATGCCTGACATAGGTAGGCTGGTAAAACTTTTAAATGTAGAGCTAGGGCGTCGTAATTGGAAATGCCACCAAAACCAAAACGACATTTCAATTTTTTTCCAATTGAAAAATAATTTCCTGCCCACAAAAACGTTCCCACAAGTCATTCCCCAAAGGAGTACACAAAACAGAGATTCATGCCCATTGCCCACATATTCGCCAGCCAGATCCGTTTCTCACTCAGGATTAAACCAATAGACTCCAAAACCTTGGAGGACTAGTAGGGTGACCAATGACATCGTTCAAACCAGCTAGGTATTGCCTGGGTCAGAGTGATAATCAGTGTACTACAGCATGACGCTTCTATTATTCTACTATACAATTCTCAGGAGTCAACAGCGCTGCTTGGAGTCTCACACTGTTTCAGCAGCATCTACTGGGACTTTTCGGGACAAATTTAAAAAAAAAAAAGAACAAAACTGGAGGCTGACTTTAACCTACAAAATGTGTGTCATATAAAACTGGTATTTGGTCATGCAAAATATTCACATGCAGGGATGTGTGAGCACAAATCCCTAATTGTGCATGAAAACACAATCACAGTGCACACACCCATTCATTTTATATGTGTAAGTCAGACCTGAGTTGCTGAAAATTTGCCCTGTAATGTATTAGATGATATTTCTGTTCCAGGTAGACTACTGGCTGGAAGAATCATGTAGGACACATCACCTCATTAGCACATAAGGATTTGTATACCAAATTTTAAGCTTCAGCAATATTTTATCATTGAGTTACAAATCCCTACCTATGAGCACTGACAGAACTCTCTTTGAGTGACTGAAAAAGCACTGCTGTATTATTTTATTCCATAGCCATGTAATAATAATATATTGATTAGACAATTTTAATGGTAGCGCCATACTAAAGATAATAGTACACCTATCTGGGATGTGAGCCTTTCCAATTCACTGAAGAATACGTAACTCAATAGGAGTCGTGTGTTAAAAATAAGTTGCAACATTAACATTAGTAAATTCCCTATTTCACGGAGATGCAGTCAATATTACATCAGTGGTCTCACCCTTTTTGGGCTCAAGACCCATTTGTTAATGTTGATGGCCTATCATGACCAAGTAAATAAGCTGGGGTTGGAGAAAAGTTGTGCCCTGCCCCTGGAGGGGGTGGGAGGCCCTAGGGGAGTTAGGGTCCTGCTCCTGGGGGGTATGGCTTCTCTACACTCACCCCACAGCACAATGAAGTCAATGGGGCTACTCAGATGTACAAAATTAAGAAGATGTATAAGTGTTAGAAAAATCAGGCCTAAGTACATTTTTAAGACTGTAAAACATGAATTAGAAATAATCAAACAGTATAGCTTTCTTGCTCTGTATCTTTATCTGAATAATGCACTTTATGACACTTAAAAAAAAAAACAACTTTCTTGCCATTTGTGGATTACAGGTATGTCCCCAGAAACATTCAAATAAATCAGAAGGCTCAAAATATGTTTTCTGTTAGGGATCATGCTAACAACTCAATAGGAAATTTTTATGAAGAAGTAGTCACATCAGATATCTTTAAGCATGGGGAAAATATATTTAAGTCTGTCTTACTGTTATGGATGATTTCCCTGCTGTGTTCCCATGTTTCAGTAAGGATTTGGAAAGTTTCCTCTGTGAAACAATCTGTGCCAACACCAAAAACAAATGAAAAAAATTAGAAACTGTAGTAAATACATGGACTGTGATTTGATTTTTATGATATTGCAATTATTTGTATTTACACCTGGGAACCCTAATCCCACTGGGCAAGGCTCTACACAGACAGGTAGCAAGGGAAATAGTCCCTGACCCAGAGTTTACAGTCGTGACATGACAGGCAGGATGCAACCAGAGGACAAGTGGGATAGGGAAGGGTGGGAGGACAGGTTAGAATTAACACAGTTAAGCAGAAAAGCAGAAGCTGCAGTTAATCATTTGCTTAACTAATGACAGATGGAAGGCATCAGGGCAGAAGTAGGTTTTTTAAAAGGTTTAAGAGACAAGGTGGCAGCTTAAGACTGCCAGGGAGTGTTTCTGATCCTTGGGGGGCTGTACGGGAAAAATAATTCTACACAAATAAGCTACCAAAAATTACAATAACATTGAGTCTCTTTCTTCGAGGTTTCACAGTCTGTTTTACACAGGACACTCATTATTTAAAAACAAATAACTTTAAATTCAGACATAAACAGGCTGCATCACAATCTGAGTTCCAACTTTGTCTCCACAGGGACCATACTTTGTCTGGAGCTCAATACAGCACACCGACACTTCTAGTGGGTGACTAATGTACATCACGTAAACATTAGTCCAGGCATAATGATGAATTGTATGTTTTCCATTACAACAACCAGTAGATTTCCAGAACCTTGAGCATTAAACTAGGCTAATAAAAGTAGGAGAAAAAATATATTGTAGGGAAAATTCCTACACTAGCCCGCAATAAGCAAAAGATGCGGTGATAGACTAGTAAATGACCTAGTGTATTAGGTCATTTCCATTATATGATTCTATTAAAATGATTTTCATTAGAAACAAGTAAAAAATTATGAAATCCTAGATATATACTAGATAACACTAATTAAGAGAAAGCGTTATCAATTATTTGCATTGCAGTGGTTCCTAGGAGCCCCATTATTTGTTCAGAACCCATTGTGTTAGGTGCTGTACAAACACAAGACATAGAGAAGGTTCCTGTCCCAAAGAACTTACAACCTACTATCAAATATGCAGAAAACATGCAAAATAGAGCATGGTTTTGGTATTAAAAATAATCCTTTCCCATTTTGTACAACACATTTTTAAGACATTATGGCCCAGATGCACACTCCATGACCTTTAAAGTGCAGTAACCTAGAAATGGAGACAAAAGTCACTCTTATGCAAAGCATGCAAAAAACAACAATTACCCACTGAAGAGACCATAAAGGAAAGGGAGTGGTTTATGCCTGCTCAGCTGATGTTCTGGGAATTTGTATGGATTTGAACAACATGCTAAATTGGTAACCGCAATTATCATAACAGCTTTAACTAGCACACAGCATACTAACTTAAAGAATTACATACTGCAAAGCACAATGGCAACCTGCACAAGTTTGATACTGTTTTTCATTATCTCAGTGGGAGGCGGACTTTGAGCAGGCTTTGCAGTGGAGAAGGAGGAGTGAAGAATGGCACCCACATTTTGCTTTGCAGAATCACATATCTCAGTCTCTCACAGGCAACTAGCACTAAGACAATGCTGTTCTTTCAGATGCAACTTGCTGGACAGTGCCCCAGTGATGTGGCACATAGCCAAGGTAACGCAACTACTTTAACAGTGATAACAACAGCATTTGGTATGGGCGCAGCCAGAGCATGCTTAGTTTCACTTTAAGAAGTGGGATCCATAGAAGAAGCTGCTGCCATTAACTCTTTTTTAAATATATATATATATATATATATGTAGTTTAATTAATTCATTGCATTAAGAGTTTTGTTCAATGGCCACAAATACTGCAGATGAGACTGCTGTGTGGAGGCAGGAATTAGGTAGTGCACTAGGGCCTGGTCCACACTACACAGTTAAATCGATTTAAACAGTGTTAAATCGATTTAACTCTGTACCCATCCACACTACAAGGCACTTTAAATCGATTTTAAGGGCTCTTAAAATCGATTTCTGTACTCCTCCCCAACGAGAGGAGTAACCCTAAAATCGATATTACTATATCGATTTAGGGTTAGTGTGGACGGAAATCGAAGTTATTGGTCTCATTCCTTTAATGTAGCTACCCAGAGTGCACCGCTCCGAAAATCGATGGTAGCCTAGGACCATGGACGCACACCACCGAATTAATGTGCCCTAGTGTGGACGCATAAAATCGATTTTATAATATCGGTTTTATAAAACCGGTTTTAGTAATTTCGATTTTATGCTGTAGTGTAGACGTAGCCTAGGACTCCTTTGATCTACTCTTGACTCTTCCAAAGATTATTCAATCGACACACATCTGCGTCTCAGCCTATCCATCAGTCAAATGGGTTCAAGGAAAAATCACCGATCTCCCATGAGTTCTATGAGTTCAATTAACTTTTTTCAAAGACCCGTGAGAGATCCTCAGACGTTAAGCACTACAGACGTCCAAAGTATTATAAAGTTATGGGCTCTGTGCATAATGGAACAAAGGGAAAGTATCTTCTGAAGCAGGAGAGCAAAACACAATTAGTCAGAATAATTCCTCCTTCCAATATGCTTTGTAGTCCCTTAGATGTGCTACATTAATCTCTAGTCTATGATAGAACCCTTTACTTACTCACCTGAAGTTGCTAAGTTATCCTTACCCAGCCTCTTTAATAATTCCAGCATTTTTGTCCTGAACTATTCACCCCATTTCAATTCTAGCCCTCCCTTCACACCTTTGCGAGTTGTTCAAAGTACCAAGATGCACTGCACATAAAGTAGCTTGAAACTCTGGGGTTTCCACTTGTGTGGCAGCTACATGCATCAAAATACAGTGAATGGAATTTATTTTGACGTTCCTATTATTAGCTCATTTTAATGAGACCCGCTCTCTAAACTATTAGTGTCATTTTGCCGCGGCAAACAGTCTGCATATGTAAATATGTGTATTCGTGTGTGAACACCCACACGTTGTTAATCAAGTGGCCAGTAGAATAGATCCATCTGGCAGCTCTACGCCTGCATCATCGCCTCAAATAGTAATTAACAATTAAGATTTGCAGGCTGTCATTTAAATAATTGACAAAAAATCAATTTTTACAAGCAGTAAATTGCCCTTTTTGTCTGCATGCTAAAAAAGTACCCGTTAGTGGCTGGAATGGCTTTTTTTTTTTTTTTTGGAAGCTGCCATCAATTATGAATCACATTTATTGCTTATCTATAGATGTAACATTACTTCCCCAGCAGAACCATAAAGAGCATTAGCTATTCTGGCTGCCAGTAAGCAAGTTTCAGCCAACTGGAACACATGAACATAGGAAGCAGCTGTTTAAGTTCAGAGTTACAAAGAGATGGTTGAACTTGCAATACGGCCAAAGGCAAGGCATTTATCAAAAGTCTTTTGTTTGTTAGACGTCTTTGGTTTGACTCCTACTTCAGCAATTCACAACTGAAAACTTTAGGGGGAAAGGTGTTTCTGCAATAGCGATGTGAAGAAGTGGTACAGAAAGTGAAAAATCTTCTCTTTCTACAAAACAGATATCGGAGGGCAGATTGGACCCTTTTTTCCCCCAACAGATTTTAAATACATTTTCCTGAGGTCCCTGATATTGTACTGAGAACTGGAAATAGGAGTAGAAAAATACAAATGTTCCATTTAAAGAAAAAACACCAGATATATAATGATGTTATACATATTCAAATATATGAAAATTAGAAAGTAGATTCATCCAAATTTCCAGATCTTCAACATTAGGGTCAAATTCTAAGATCAGTTCCACTGAAAAAACTCCTTTAAGGGCCTTCTGGGTTTACACTGCTGTAACTGAGCTCAAAATCTGGCCCAATGTATTTGGGAGAGAGAGGCACCCAAACAAACTCTGGATCTTGGGGTGATTAAATCTGGATCCATATTTTGCACTTTGATCCCAGCTCTAGTTTTAAAATGGTATGAAAGCTGCTCTGCCTGGGTTTTGTTTTGTTTTAAACTGTGGGGATTATAGAAGTTATGACAGTGAAGATCTATGGCATTGGCAATGATGTGAATAGCGCCAACTTCCCACAAAAAGCTCTGGCAACATACATCAGAATTAACCTACAATATCTGTTACTTAAGCTTTGGTCCTTTTTTGACAAGCAATTACCAAGCATGTCAAGCTGCCAAGCCGTGTAGTGGCAGAAGTGGTTTTAAGATGTGCACAAAATTGACTAGGATAAATGTCCAAGATCATTTTCATTTGTGACATATGCCAGGATATGAACTCTGGTATTTGGAGGTTGAAAGGCTAGACTGGTAATCTAGTGTGTCAGCTAAAGCTCATGAGATAACCATAGTTAAAAGAGAAAAGAATTTAGTAGCTGTGGAATGTCAAGACCCCTGACTTATCTCTAACCTTATATACTTTGTCTACACTGGTGGGTGAGTGGGTGTGTTCATGCACACGTCCTGCTTAGCAGTTAAATTAATAGCATAATTTCACTATTTCACCCCTCCCCACATTTAATCTTATTGTAGACACACACAATGCCCTCGCCCTCCCACCCCCATCCCCATTAAAATGCTGAGGGTTGTTGATGTTTCACCCATATTTGAAACAATGGTTCATTAAGGCAAGATTAAAAGAACTGATCTACTCAGTCACACTCTGAAGACCTCTCCCCATTAAATTCTTTTGTCTGAGGCAATGTCATTCAGGAGGGACAGGAATAGCTTAGTGGTTTAAGCACTGGCCTGCTAAACTCAGGATTGTGAGTTCAATCCTTGAGGGGGCCATTTGGGGCAAAATCAGTACTTGGCCCTGCTAGTGAAGACAGGGGGCTGGACTCAATGACCTTTCAGAGTCCCTTCCAGTTCTAGGAGATAGGTATATCTCCATCTATTATTCCTCTCTCTCCACTTCTGCTGTATCCAACCCCACTTTATGGATTATGTTCTTCATAACACATGCAACACACTTCAAGACTGGATTTGAATCCTATTGTACTGATCAGTCCGCAGCATGTTTAGAGTTGAATTAAGGCTTTTTCTTATTTGCTAGTGATTTTAAACAATGACAGCAGCCTGCCAGCCAGTCAGAACAGGATACTGGGGGAAAAAGTCAGTGTTCACAACTATAATATAATAGGACTCAATGACATTGTTGGAAAGGGTTTATCGATATAAAATGATTTGAAATTAAATTAGTGTGTGGAGCCTCTAGCTCTTTGGGAAAAATTGTTTTAATTCATTAATTTTTCATGGATCAATGCCGTAATTCATATAAAAGATGCAATATGTAAAACAAAGCATTAAGAACTGTGAAAAGTGTTCCGATAACATAAGTCTTTGAGTTTCATGCCATAATGGAAACGATATGACCTCAAAGATCACGTGGAACACTCTGATACAAAAGAATGACTAAACTAGGCCCCCTAAGGATTACAAAGGGATTTTAAACAGTTAGTAGAAGAAAACTAATAAGAGTTCTGCATGGGATAATTTGACAGCACTCTGAGCCAGCAGGAATAAAATGGCATTCATGTCCCACAAAGTACATTATTCAGCCCATTAATGAATTCAGTTACTGCATTCTGAGAAGAGCAGGGGCCAGATTTTTAATGGTATTTAGAAGCCTAAATATAAAGACAGGTACCTAGTGCAAGCTAGGTGCCTATCTTCATTTTCAGATGCCTTTCAAAATCTGGTCGTATGTCTTTTTCAGCATATGAATAGTCTTCAGTCTATTGGTCCACTACTCTTACACAGAATATTTCTATTAAATAGAATTTAAATTAATTCAGGTCTAATCAGGGGTCTTTTAGCCTTTTCCCAACTTGAGAGCAGTGACTGAAAGTGGATTAATTAGCTTCAAGTGCATAATCCCGTTAATGACATATAGTATTAAGAGTATATGTGAAGTAGTGACAATTATTATCAAGAAATAAGATCCTTAATAAAATGTGTGCGGGGTGGGGGTGGAGGAGTACTTTAAATCTCAAAATAATATCTGCTCAGATTCATGGCATAGAGGGGTGCAAGCATCTGTTTGACATCGGCTGCAGGTGTTCTCCAGGGATGCTGCTCGCTACAACAAAAGGCAAAGTGATACATTGCAACAGTTTATTTTCTTTCTTTCTTTCTTTCTTTCTCTTTCTTTCTTTAGCATTTCTGTACTTAAACTACCCAGTTTTTTGGGACTAGTTTAGGGCCTAATCCTGAAAACAGTTATGCATATGGGGGACTGGTTGTGAATTGTCAAGAAACCAGAGAGCTATCACACTGCTGCTGTTCTGGGAGCTTTTCTACAACAACTTCATTAGTTCATAAGTATTAAGAATAGAGCTGGGCAAATGTTTTGACGGAAATGTTTTGGCAAAAAATGCAGATTTGGTGACTCCAAAACATTTCATTAATTCATATCAACCATGCCAAATTACTTCGGCAAAAGCTTTTTTTTCCAAAATGAAATTTTTTAATTCAAAATTCCTTCATTTTCATCTTTTAAAATTTAAAAAATGTTTAAAAATGCTCAAAATCAAAACAAAACATTTTGGTTTGGGGAGAATAAAATGTTTGGTTTGGCCTGAAACAATTTTTTTTTAAACTTTTTTATTTGCCATACATTCTGAAAAAACTCAGTTTCTGTTAATCTCTGTATGATTTCTCCCCACCACCACCAAATTTTTCAGAATGGCCAGAGAACTGAAAACTCCATCATTCACCGATCTCTCATTAAGCACATAACATACACAAATAAGCATAGTTTCTTTGAGCAACCAAATGGTAGATATGTAAAAAATACAGGCACTGCTGAGTGAAGTGGCACTTTTTTTTAAAGCTTGAAATCTTTCTCTGGTATCTCATTTGAAAAAAAATATATGTTGTCCTTATGGTGATGAGGAATACTTTCACAATCTGAACCAAGTGTAACTGATGCAGAGATGTCTGCCTGAGTTAACAGAAAGCCTGAAACAATTGCCTGAAACTGAGAGATGTGCCCTGCTCAACTGGAGAGTTAACACAGATGCCCGAAGATGATAATTTAAATGTTAACATTACTAACCATTTCACTGCTTAATGAAGCAGTGAGACAGGAGAAAGACAATCATATGAACATCTATTGAGACTGATGTTTCATTCTGGTCATTTTGGTGAGTGGTGACTGGGAAAGTAGAACCAGTTTCTTTCACCTCAGTCAGACAGAAATACCAGAGGGTAGAAGCAGAACCCAGCAGAGCCCCCAAGTTTTGCCCCTTGTCCTGACCAGTAGGACCCTGTTCTGCTCTGGTGACAACTAGGGCGCCAGATTACTTCCTCTCTAGCTCTAGCAGCACTGTTCCTCCCTCACTAGGGGTTAACTGCAGAACTTGCTGCATTGGTTGCCCTCATTTCACATTTTCAAGCTTTTCTTTGCAACCATGAGGGTTAGAAACATAATTTTTTTTAAATGAAAGCTGAGATTTTGATGTCAAAATTTGACACTGGAAACCAGAGCCTGGTGTGCCTATATCTTAATCCAGGCCAGCCCATGGGTATATCTGAACCCTACTGAAGGGAAGCCAAGCTTGAGGAACCCAGCCAACTGTGACTGACTTCTCAAGTGAAAAGAGAAGAGAGGGGGACCATTCGAGCCCCGGATTAGAGTGAGTATAAATACACTTATTTTGGTTTAGTTTCAACCACCATACCAATCCTCCCTCCATTTTTTTAATATACTTATATCTACCTCAAAGTAAATTCCTCTGGGGATGAAATTTTCCAGACTTGGTCTCCTCCCAACCCTGAATTATTCTGGAAAGCTTCAGTCAAAAAAGTTCAGCTATATGTTTACATTCTGATTAGAAATACATTCCAATTAGAAATTTTGCACTCAGATAACTAAAACTCAGACTGGAGCAAGAAACATCAAATTTTGCTTGTTTGGTGTTATGGGTTCTATTCTTAAAGAAGCTCAAAAATACCCAGTCCAATATGGCTCTAAATCAAGGAACTTTCATTCTTTCATGCTTCAGGGTTTGTGCATTGCTGCAAAAAGCACCCTATAAAAGTTATGAATATGTTTCAACTTCAAGATACATTTATTGAAAATATCTTGGGATTCTCACTGCAGCACAGTGTAAAATCTTGACAGGCATTCGCATCTGTTTGTCGGTAGTGACTTCTGCAACTGAGTGAGAGTTCTATTATTAAATGTTAGTTTTGCACATTAAATTTAGGGCTTGTCTACATGGCAAGCGAAGGGTGTGAAACTACAGCACACCAGTTTTCCATGCAGTAAGTTCCTGTGAGGGCTCTGCTACAGCACAGTTCCAGAATGTGGCTCAGCATACAACTGCTACTTCAAAGCAGCAGTGCTAAGCCACACTCTGGGATTTTTACTGTATCAGCACCCACATGGGATGTTACTAGACAGCAAGCTACTGTGCTGTAGCTTGCCATGCAGTAACTTGCCTTGTAGACAAGCCCTTAGAAATTAAGTAATATTTGGTGGAAAACTTAACTGGTGTATTTCCCCATAATTTCCCCATACTAATATCCCCCTACTGTTACTCACACCTTCTTGTCAACTCTTTGAAATGGGCCACCCTCATTATCACTACAAAAGTGATTTTTCCTCCCTTGGTATTCTACTGTTAATTGAATTGTCTCATTAGCACTGTCCCCTCACTTGGTAAGGCAACTCTCATCTTTTCATGTACTGTGTATATATAGCTGCTACTGTATTTTCCACTCCACGCATCTGATGAAGTGGGTTTTAGCCCATGAAAGCTTATGCCCAAATAAATGTATTAGTCTCTAAGATGCTACAAGGACTCCTCGTTGTTTTAACTGGTGTAGTACAGCACAGTACATCCCACATATGTAAGCTGTATAAGAAATTTCACTTTGTATAATCTTTTATGTGATATTATGGGATCTAAAGAGAGAGCATAATTTTAAGGAAGTGTTAACAAGAAGGCAGAATTAAACTTGACCTTTTAACATTACCCCTTAGAATTTCCTAACTTTTAAAGCTTAATCTCTCAATGTAGCATTGTATTAATGTGCCACTAATTTTTGCATGGAATATATGTATTAACATATTACATTGCAAGGACACTTCAGGGGAAGTTAAGAAAAACATGACATTGAAAGGCCATTTCAGAGTGGAGAGCCTGGCTCAACAGCTCAGTTCAGTCATGCTGCTGCCTTTGAAGGAAGAAAAGATTTTAAATATTATGTTTTTTAAAACTGTAACAATCAGGAAGACTGCTGCTGTTTTATTTGAAAGGGCTACTATTAAGAGTGGGGAGAAAAAAATAACTTTGAGGTAAATTTCTCTATTTAGCATATTGACTTTTTCCTAATTGCACATAGCAATGTGTGGCTCTTTGTTACACATGTGTACAAATAGCCTAGCAATCTGAAAGGTATGCTGAATGTATCTACATTTAGCTTTCCAGCTTCAAATAATGATTCCATGCCAATACGCCGCTACTTGAGAGATTCACATGTAGGCAGGCAGAATTACAAGAGGCTGACTCTTGTCAGGACATTGGAACTAACACTCCTACTTTTGTTAAAAGTTCAGTGGGACCATTCATCATTCTAAATGGTTGGAGCTTAACAGGCTGCATCTCATTGCCCTCATCACTGTGTGGGGATATTGGTTCACCGCTGAATCACGGAGAACAATGCTACCAGTCTCACTTCCTGAAGTACTTGGATTTTCCAAGTCTTCCATCCAAGGTCCAACATCAGTTTTGGTCTATAACATCTGATAAGATCACATCTGTCGGTAATATGGTTGCAGGCAGCGCTTAATTTGTGCCGTGGCTTGCCAGGGCTGATCCCCAGCAGTGCTAGGCGTGGGAGTTCATAGCTCTGGCACGTTTAGGCTTGCTGTATCAGTTATGAATGTAAAAAAAATATCCCAACACCTAATTGCTTGTGCCCTGGCACCTTTCATTACAAATTAAGCCCTGGTTGCAGGCTGTGTGCCATAAAGAGAGGTCCCTCACAAAGATCTGAGTATCTCTGAAGAAAGAGATACCCACTTTTGTCTGGTTAGAGCAAGTAACGTGTGTCCATACCACTGCCTTCCCAAATGAGCTAAATCATCATCTATCATCTTTGACTAACATGATTCCTATAGATCTTGTATTTGGAAGGGAGTATTACAGGGATTAATCTCAAAGTGCATGTTTAGTGCACATGTAAAAGATAATCTAAACACAGATTCAGGTAATGGTTTATTTCTTTTTCGTCAACCTCTACCTGGAACAAAAGGAGGAAACATGGCATATTTATGAAAAAACCCTCAGTCTTTTAGATTATGTATAAGAACCCAAAGTCTATCCTATGTTTCATATAACATCTCCTGTTTTTGATGGGAAAGAAACTGAACTGATAGACAGGCACAAAAAGTCATAATGTTTTATGCATCCATTAAATTGAAGTGTAGCAACAAATTCATGTCAAAGTTAGCTGAAGAACAGCAGCCATCCCATTATCATCCTACAAAATACAGTAATTACAGAAAACTGCTAAGTGTTGGAGTAAGTACCGTATGCAGAATCTCTGTTGCAAGATATTCAATCCTGGTCTCATATTTAGCGGCATTTGGGTGACAATTCCACTGCTAATATTATATTTTTAAAAGAGTTGATGAATTATGCAAAATTTAAAAACATAAACAGCCTAGCTATGTTATCAAAAACTTCAAGGCTACATTTCTGGGGTCAGATTCCATGTTGTTGTTATTTTTTCTTGTTTACCATTAACAGTAGAATTACACCACAGCCAAGCCAGCTGTGTGTTATTTATAGAGGCATAATCATTATAACGGCATGTTTTGGGGAATGGCAGCAGCAATGAGGTTTTTGCATTTTAAAACCAATTAAGAAAAAACATTTAATACATTATTTTCTATATTTCTCTTTCCTCTCTATAAACAGCTCAGTTTCTTTGACTGAGGCCACAAAATGCCCTCAAGAGCACTGCCAAAAAGAACATGGTTTATTGTGCATTTTAAAGATCCTAATTACCCATCTATCTCTGTTAATCTACCAAAACTACAGATCTATACATTTGTGTTTTATAAAACCAATGAGAAACTTTTCCTTCCTATGGAACCTTTCCTTTTTATCTTACCGCACATCTATAGGGCCAAATACTCAGCTGTGCTGTGCAGCTGAGGAGAAGGGGGGAAGAAGGGAGGGAGGGGCTCCTCTTTCCTGATCCTGGGACCAAAACAACCCCGGTATAATTTAGAGCATTCACAAGGCTATTGTAAATTATAACAGGTTTAGATGTCCCATTGGGCCCATTTTGAAAGTTCCTTCCACTTGATATAGTCTGGACCGTTCAAAAAGAAACACATTTGCTCTCTCAGAAGTATTTTTATGACCCCCCCAAAAGAAGTCATGTTTGGCAGGGATGATATAGCAGTATCCCACGCAGGGAAATCAACCCAATCCTCCTTAGAGTTTGGTGATAGATTTTTAACAAGGGGCTCCCGAGAGCCGCCTCCAGCACATTGCTGATGGTTAAGGCTAAGATTTTGTCATGGATATTTTTAGTAAAAGTCATGGATAGGTCATGGGTAATAAAAAAAAATTCACAGAAGCCCATGATGTGTCCCTGACTTTTACTAAAAACATCCATGATATAATGGAAAGGGCCTGGGCAGCTGCCAGGTGGCTGGAGCTCCGGGGCCCCCACCACCTAAGGAGGCTCAGAGCTCCAGGGTCCCCCTTCCGCCCCCTCCCCCCGACATGAGGAGCTGCAAGGGTCTCCCTGCCCCACCGCCACAGTTGGGGAGCTGCAGGGATCCCCCCAGCCCACGGTGGCTGAAAGCTGCAAAGTACCCCCAATGCCCATGGTGGCTCGGAGTTTGGGGGCCTGCTGCCTCAGGGGGCAGGGGTACCCTACATCTCCCTGTCACTGCGGGAGGTGGCAGGACCCTGCAGCTCCCAGCTGCCGGGGCTGAAGACACAGAAGTCTTTGGAAGTCATGGATTCCATGACTTCTGTGATAAAACTGCCTGTAATTACAGACAAGGTGGGTGAGGTCATATCTTTTATTTGACCAACTTCTGTTGGGGAAAGAGAGAAGCCTTGGCGCTTACACAGAGCTCTTCTTCAGATAATCATTTGGATTTTGCTGACAAATCATTCCTTCTAGTCTCCTTGAGAGTCAAAGGATGCCTCTGATTCAAGCTTCTTGAGAGTAATCTTCAATTGCTTTTCCTGAACAACAATAAGGAGGATAGGCAGGAATTCCTGGGGTGGGAGGGTAGTGAAAGCAGTTGCTTCTTCTGTGGAAAGCAATAATGGTCCTGTTACAAGTTTAAGTGGAAGCATTCACAAAGCTCTTTGCCAGCTCTCACCGTAGGATATGTTACTCCTAACCACAAAATGTTCATTTACATTCAGTTTAGCTGGTGCATGATGACTTAACAAGACTCAGGGCTTGTCTACATCACAAAGTTGCAGCGCTGGTGAGGGGGTTACAGCGCTGCAACTTAGGAGGTGTACACATCTGCAGGGCATCACCAGCGCTGCAACTCCCTGTTTGCAGCGCTGGCCGTACTCCCGTTTTGTCTCGGGTGTAGAGGATCCAGCGCTGGTGATCCAGCGCTGGTAATCAAGTGTAGACACTTACCAGCGCTTTTCTTGACCTCCGTGGAATAAGCAGGTATCCCAGCATACCTGAGGAAGCCTCTGGTAATCAAGCTGGTCTCCTTCCCCGGTTTGCTCTCGCGTTCCCCGAACCCCAAGCAAGCAGGTCTCCTTCCCTGCGGTTTGCTGGGTGGTTCCGGGAACGCGAGAGCAAACCGCGGCGAAGCTGGTCTCCTTCCCCGGTTTGCTCTCGCGTTCCCCGAACCCGAGCAAGCAGGTCTCCTTCCCTGCGGTTTGCTGGGTGGTTCCGGGAACGCGAGAGCAAACCGCGGCGAAGCTGGTCTCCTTCCCCGGTTTGCTCTCGCGTTCCCCGAACCCCCGTGCAGGCAGGTCTCCTTCCCTGCGGTTTGCAGGGTGGTTCGGAGAACGCGAGAGCAAACCGCGGCGAAGCTGGTCTCCTTCCCCGGTTTGCTCTCGCGTTCCCCGAACCCCCCTTGAAGCCGCCCAACAGCACTGCAGTGTGACCACATCTAACACCACTTGCAGCACTGGTTGCTGTAAGTGTGGCCACTCTGCAGCGCTGGCCCTATACAGCTGTACTAATACAGCTGTAACAACCAGCGCTGCAAAATTGTAGATGTAGACATACCCTAAGGCAGTCCTTAGTACTGTTATCAGGAATAAAGCTGGGATCCAATATACCTCAACCCTTCAGAGCAAAAAGCCTGCCATTTAGAAATAAACCCTGCCAGAAGCTGCTTGTGTCTCCTTTTACATAAGCAGGCACTGGCACAATATGTATTGCTCATTTAGGACCTGATTCTGCCACCCTGACTCATATGAGCCCCAATTCTGACGTTTATTCACCTGCTTTACTATAAGCAAGCTAACAGTCCCATTTACTCACCCATGTGAGCAAAGTTAAGTAGGTTCCTAAGTCTTTGCTGTATGTACCATGTAATCATATGAGTAATAGCTTATTCCAAAAGTAGTTTCACTAATTTTAATGAGGCTACTTGAGCAATGCAGTACTGCTCAACGTTAAGTGAGGCAGAACTGGGCCCTTAACTTAAAAGGCAAATTGTTGGTGGAGTATGTGTCACAGTCTCGTATGTCCCAGGTGCACCTGAAGAAAGTTTAAATCAACAACACCTCTCTGTGTATTATTCCCATATTAAGCACCAAAGTGGTGAAGGAGAACGATTTTATCACATCTGATGAATTTCGCTCAATGGGTCTTTCAGCAAAGCAATATATTTAGTATCAATACTAACAGAAGTGGGGGTGGGGGAGAGACACCTACTTGTCCGAGAGTGCATTCCATGCCACCAAGAAAATCTGCATCTTTCAATCCATTGTGGTTGCTGCTAATGTCATGGACTTCAAACCGTAGCCGCTGAACCTCTTCAAAGTAGAAGTCCACTGTGAATAACTTGGAGAAGATTGGATTGATACAGGTTCGAATCACTTCTGTCCTGTCAACCTGCCAAAAAAAAAAAAAGAAAGAAAAAAAAAAGCTGTGGGAATTTGCCTCAGTGACTTCTTACTCTGTCAGGAATGGGCTCCAATGTGAATCAAATTGAAAGTGAAATTAAAAAACAAAATTACACTCCTATAACATGAATGAAGAATCTTTACAGAGACAGTAGTTTAGCTACAAAATCTGGTTGTCTTTTATTAAAAAAAAACGTTTAATAAGCGAATTGGCTGAGCTGGTGAGCCTTTACATGCAACTCAATGGCATTTCTCTGTTTGTCTGTCTGTCAGATTATCTGTCTTTTTTAACATAACTTTTGAATGTCACATCCAATCAAATCCTGGTATGAGCGGACTGGGAGCACATGGAACCCCAGTGGGGGGGACACTGGGGGACCCTGGAATGGGGATACACAGAGCCCCTACCATTGGGGCAGATGAGTGTACTGTAGGGCATAAGTGGAAGTGGGAATGAGAGTGCACAAAGAGCCACTGGCACGAGGAAGAGAATGGAGGTCCCAGGAATGGGAGACAGGGAGAATGGAGGGCACACAGGATTCCCTGCCACAGGGAGACTGGGGCTGCATGGAGTCCCTTATCTAGAGGGGGATGGGAGTGTGACACACAGGGAGCTTCTGCAGTGGAATGAAGGGATGCAAGGAGCCCTTGGCGAGTGCAATAAGCTCAGCCTATACAAGCTACCAAGTGTGTGACCCCCCTAATGTTAATAGCAGTGTTCTCATGTGAAAACAGGAGGGAGGCAGATTTAAGAAATTTCCTATACTCTTGAAAACCCAAAGACAATGACACATTAGTATTTGTAGTTTCTGTTTTTATAAGACAGTTTCCAAAAAAGAATTAGGGCCCTGCTGAGCTAGGTGTAGTTGTAAGAAATAACGCTAAGCCGGTACCAGAGATCTCACAGTTTAAGTTCTAGGCAATACTCAATGAGTGAATAAACAGATAAAGGAAAGGTAATGGTAGAGAGATGCAGTGCATCTGTGAGGAGCCACAGTGCTCTCAGTAGTCAAACTCAGAAATGCATGAGGACATGAAATTGACCAGACACAGTGAGTGAAAGAGAGCAGTGCATGCTGAATCAAATGCAATGAATTAACAAACAGCACAGTGAAAAGTAAATTAGGGTCTATACGCTATATCAATGTTTCCCAAACTTGGGACGCCGCTTGTGTAGGGAATGCCCTTCGCGGGCCAGGCCAGTTTGTTTACCTGCTGCGTCTGCAGGTTCGGCCAATCGCAGCTCCCACTGGCCGCGGTTCGCTGCTCCAGGCCAATGGGAGCTGCTGGAAGCGGTAGCCAGTACGTCCCTCGGCACGCGCCACTTCCAGCTGCTCCGATTGGCCTGGAGCAGCGAACCACGGCCAGTGGGAGCTGCGATTGGCCAAACCTGCGGACGGGGCAGGTAAACAAACCGGCCTGGCCCACCAGGGGCTTTCCCTACACATGTGGCATCCCAGGTTTGGGAAACAATGCTCTATATACATCTCACTGCAACTCCATTGTCGTTAATGAAGTTACACCCAGGATGAAGTTGGCTTTTCTATCCACTGGTCAGCACTTTCTAGAAGCTCTCATTTTTATCTTTGCAGTGTTCCTTTAACTTTGAAATTTGTTACTTCACTAGGTGGCTTTATATCCATAGGCTCTTTTAAACAATAAAAGGAAGGGGGACTTAGTCTAATGAGTATGTTATCACCTTTGCCCATTTCTTCCTAACTTTGTGCTTTCATGTAACAAAGATAACAAGAATAATACTGACTGCTGCTCTTCTCCAACCACAATGTAACTTTTAACACTCTCTCTCACACACACACACACACACACACACACACACACACACACACACACACACACACACACACACACACAAATTGGCAAAATTAAACACCTGATTTCAGCAGAGAGGCCATGGTCTGTAAAGATACACAATAAAATTCATACTTGTAGAGCATGATGAAACCTAGAGACTGGGCATCCCAGTACTAGTCCCTTCAGACCACGCTGAGAATAGTGGTGAAGTATGAAGTAACATACACTGCTGCTACCTAGACCAACTGTTCTGTAGACAGTTAAAGGATTTCAGTCTCCAGTGCTATCAGTTTAGCATTTTCAAAGCAACAAAGTTACACAGAAAAATTAAATGGGTGGGGAAAAGAGGAAAGCTTTTAAAGATATTCACTTGGAATTACTTGCATGAGTAAGGGCTGGGAGAATCAGGCTCTTGGAAAGTAAAATATAAAACGTATCCCTGTTTTTCTGACTAGTAAATCACATACCGAGAGTGTCTGAGGGATGCTCATGCCCCTGCCCCATTCCCTAAAATTGTGCAAGAAACTATCAGACCAAAACGTATTGCTATGTTTCCATAAGACTGCTCAAAAAGTACTTTACACACACCTACAAATACAGTAGCTGGTTTCTAATCTTAGAAGTAGTTTTTGCTGCTTTTCATTCTGCTGCATTATTGGTTATGCAGCAAGCAACGGAACAATTTATATTTTCCACACACTTTGGCCTAGTCTTGAAAAGAACTAATAATTCTGTAAGATTAAAGAAACCAGTTCGAAAATGAGGTAGACATGGGCATGTCAGTCACTCATTAGACAACAGAAGTGACAAATTCTCTCTCTTAGGGAAGAGTGATGGCTTCCTTTGTCTAATCCTTGGTGAACAACATCTGTAATGGGCAAAAAGGCAAATGCTTGCTTAAGCTCCCAGAGAGAAAATTGCATATTAGCTGAAGTGGCAATCAATAAAAACATGAAAAGAGTAAAGTAAATCAAAAGCATGAAGAATAAAAACAGTGAGGAGTATGACAGATATGGCAATTTCTTGCAATATCCTGGACAAACCTTGCTGAATTAAGTTTAAGTATTTTAGGAGTTCATTGTATTAAAAATGCAAATGTTTATGTATGATTGAGGGATTGTGTGTAACGTGTGTAGGGAGGAGACCTGACTAATGTAAATCCTGGGAAATGGTATGAGTTTCTAAGGACTCTTTTAAATGATATGCCAGATAAAAGTGAACTTGTAGTTGAGTGTTTCCTAGGAAATACGTGGGAGGAGGGGAATGCAAATTCTCATCTCTAGACCCAACCTTTTGAAGCTCCTCCCCGAGGAGAAACCCATTGATTGCTGATCATCCGTTCCCAAGATCGAAGGCCCAAACCGTATAAAGCAGCAGCTGGGAGTTCTGGTTCTGAGCAAACGATGTTATGAATTTGTCGACACAGAAAAAAACCTTTAGGGTTTGGGTTATCTTTGGTATGCTTATTAGCATGAGTGTGGGGTCTTGTATTGCTTTAATCTGTTTTCTCTGTAATGCTTTCACCTTATGGATACATGTGCTTGCTTAGGAAAAAGCTGTATGGTACCTTACCCTGTGGGAAATTATGTTGTTCGTAGCTTCTGAGGAGAAAGCAAAGCAGGCCCGTTTAGGCAGTCTGCCTTGCTAGAGAATTCAGGGTAGGCAGGGAGCTGTGCAGCTTGGAAATATCCCAGTCAGGAGGAAGAGAGCTGTGTGTCTCTATCCAAGAGAGGTGATAGCTGGGAGCCAGAAGCCTAAGAGTCAGTGCCCTTTCCGGACCCCAGAGGAGCAAAACAAGTGCAGGTGCCTTGAACCATGACAAGGAGCCTATGGCAACACAGATTTATTTTAATGCTCTGAATTATTTGTGCTCATGAAAGGTGCCAGAGTAACAGCTCTGGAGACAGAAATCTTTCAGTTAATTAATATATTTATCAAACAGTTGCACCATTACTAATACCACCGCAATATCCTCGCATGGCCCTGCCCATGTACCTTGCAGTACTACAGAGAGTACAGTGGTGTACTACCACCACGAGAGGAGACAGGCTCAGTCTCCTCATCCATTCCATTCTTGATCTCTTTGCTTAGACCAGTGGCTCTCAATCTTTCCAGACTACTGTCCCCCTTTAAGAAGTCGGATTTGCCTTGTGTATCCCCAAGTTTCACCACAATTAAGAACTACTTGCTTACAATATCAGACATAAAAATACAAAAGTATCTCAGCCACTATTAGAGAAAAATTGCTTATTTTCACAATATAATTATAAAATAAATCAATTGGACAATAAATATTGTATTTACATTTCAGTGTATAGTATATAAAGCAATATAAACAAGTCATTGTCTGTATGAAATTTTAGTTTGTACTGACTTCACTAGTGCTTTTTATGGAACCTGTTGTAAAACTAGAAAAATATCTGGAAGAGTTGATGTACCCCCTGGAAGACCTGTGTGTACCACCAGGGTACACATACACCTGGTTGAGAACCACTGGCTTAGTTTGCCAAAGAATGATGGTGCAAACCGTTTCATGCACACTGTCCCCTAATCACTGAACAGAGAGAGAGACCACCAAATATCTTCATACAGGCTATCAAGCAGACTTTAGATTGCAATAACTTTCAGCCTCAACTCACTGCCAAAGGGATCTGAATTCAACTGACTCACATAGCCATAAAAGGCTCCATCTCTGAGGCTGTCAGTCAGTTCAATGACATGAATTTGACTTAATGTTTGAAGTAGAGAAACTTGTAGAACTGATAAATGAAATTGTTTTCAATTGTTCACTTTATTAATGTAACTTCTGTTCACCATTCACTACACTTGCCTATACTGTAACTTCTGTTCCATATCGTAATTCAAACCCCATTTTAAAACACTCACTCCATTTTGTAAAAGCTTCCTCCAACCTTCATTTTTGCAAACCCTGCTGTAATCTTATTAGTTTAGTTTAGATGTGTGAATGAGGTATGTATGAATGATGAAATCAACCTCCAGCCCCAGCCTGTCCTGATGACATAAAGTTCAAATACCAACGGCTGAAGACCTAGACAACAGCCCTAAACAAAGTAAGAAGCATCCACCCTAAAAAGAAAAGGACAACAGAACAACAGAAGGAAGATCAAAGCCAGGTCCAAGGCTGAAAGTCACGCCTGCAATTGATGGGTGATCAGTCTAAACCCAGAGGCAGCGTGACACAGCAAGACCTATAGACTTTGAATCCAAACTAAAAGCCTATAAAAAAAAAAAAGGGTGAGATGAGAAACTCTGGGTAACATTCTGCTGCCAACATGGAAGGAAATCAGTGCCTGCCCAACAGAGATCCAGCTTGTCCTTGTGCCCAGCTTTCCTGGCCAGTTAGCTGCCACAAGCTACGAACCCAAGCTGCAAAATCAAGCCATGAACTTAAGCTATCTTCAGGACTGGTAACTATGCAGCAGCTGCAGAACACCTGATGAATGTGTGTGTGTGTGTGTGTGTGTGTGTGTGTGAATGTGTGTATGTGTGTGTGTACAGGTATTAGGTATTATAATGTGAGTGTGTGTGTGTGTGCGTATAGGTAATAGGTATAATGTGTGTGTATAAGAATTAAGATATTAGTTATTAGTCATAAATTGTTATAATAATAAATGTGGCATCTTTGCCTTGTCCCCTTTAATAAGATCCTGCTGGTTTTTACTGGTCTAATATAATTGGTACAACATTTTGGCGGAGAATAGCGAAAGGGGGATTATTGGTATTTTTGCCTCACTTATTGTAAACCAATCTGTGTGCACACAACCGGCTCTACAGAGCACGGTTCTATTCTTGGTTAACCAAAACCTGCTGGCCCCCGTGTGGGTAGCAGGAAAATAAAGAGCTCTTAAAATTGTTAACAAAACCTGCTGGCCTCCGAAGAGGTAGTAGAAAACTTGAAATTGTTAACAAAACCTGCTGGCCTCTGAAGAGGTAGTAGAAAACTTGAAATTGTTAACAAAACCTGCTGGCCTCCGAAGAGGTAGTAGAAAACTTAAAATTGTTAACAAAACCTGCTGGCCTCCGCGTAGGTAGCAGAAAACTTAAAATTGTTAACAAAACCTGCTGGCCTCCGCATAGGTAGCAGAAAAACATAAAATTGTTAACAAAACCTGCTGGCCTCCGCGTAGGTAGCAGAAAACATAAAATTGTTAACAAAATCTGCTGGCCTCCGAAGAGGTAGCAGAAAGAAAAAAAAAATCAAATCAGGGGCAACAAGAGGGTCTCAGGGACCAGACAGTGCTGCTTGCTGAACAAAATTAAAAATGTTTAAGAAAAGGCAAGGGAAAACAGTCCTAGAGGAAGAAATGAAGTCAAAAGTAGGTTCTACCTCACCTTTTATAAAAGAGATAACGCCTTTTCAACAAATCCTTCAAAGATATGGGCACAGTCCTTGGACTGAACAAGCCCTTGCAGATATCTGCACCATTTCGGACCTAGAGGATAGGTTGGCCCAATATATCCTCATGTAAACCCCCAAATGCAACAAAAAGAGATGCTGCAGGGATCTGGCTGCTGTGGGAGGCTTGTAATGACAGCTACCTCCACCTAACAGCCTCTAAAAATGAAAAACTGCACCAAGATTTACAAACCCCTGCTGCAAAAGCAGAGAAATAAAAATGTATGTCGTACTCAAACCTAGTTAGATGCTCTTAAGGTCGAGTACAGAGAGTTAAAACAGCACTCTCACATCTTACAGCAGCAGTAATGTCAGAAAAAGGAACATATGAGACCCCAGAAGGGGTAGACTTTTGGGACCCCTCTGGAAAGTGGAAAGGGGAATATTTGGGTAGATTCCTCCTCCCACAGCCAAAATGCCATTGCAACAGTAACAACAGTGCCTGCTTCTGCCTCAAACCTCCAGGCCATGGCAAAGTGGCTGGGGATTTTAAAATAAAAAATTTTAAGTCACAAAGAAATGAACCACCTAATTAGCATTTGTGCAGCCCCAGGTACCAAACACACTGTGGCAAAGACTGAGCAGGGTCTGCCATGTGGGAGCACTGTGCTAATTTGTTTCTAAGCTTCTATTTTTCAGGCTCTGAACCAGAACATCAGGAGAGCTGGTACCAGCTGAAGAGTTATAAAATACCATGGTTATAGTGTCGCGACAAAGTCTGTGTTCAGTGTTCTGTGTTGCAAGTTCTGTGTCTGTCTCTAGTGGTGTGTGTTCAGTGTTCTGTGTTGCATGTTCTGTGTCTGTCTCTAGTGGTGTCCTGTGCTAGCATTGGGTCCAGAAAAGAAAAAGAAATACTACACTAGACAGGACAAATGTCTTTTCCTCTCTCTACTTCCCCCAAGTCCATCCAACTTAGCAATCACCACTTGTGTCCAAAACAAAAAATTTGGTCCCCAGTGCATCAGGTTTATTTTTTGTTAGGTTATCTAATATTCATTTTGCTGTTAATTTTTGTTATTGATACATTTGTATTGTTAGTTACATTTGCTTATATTGTTAATTCCACACTTTCCTCTATACACTCTGGTTCTACTCCCCCAAGCCCTAAAGGGTAGTTCTTGGGCCCCCATAACCTGTAAGACCTTGGCCCATAATTGTAAGGCCCCATCTTTCAGGTCCCCAGAAACCTCTTGAAAACGACTGTTAAAAATAGGGGATTCTGCAACATTTCAGCAACAAAATGTTAGTTTAAGTCCAAATCAGCTTAACCTTGCATGACAACTGTGGTCCTCCTACAAAATCTTATTTGCTGTGTGTGCTTAAAAAGGTCCTGACTTCAGTAACTTTTATTGTTTGATGGCTATTGCTGCATCAAACTTGGTCCTCATTTTATTTGTCAATGTACCCAATGATTGTAATGGTTTTATTGTATTCCCAATTATTATAACTATAATTGTTTTCATTTATGTGTAGGTTATATCTGGTGTTTAGTCAATTGTAATAGGTTTAGTTATATTCACCTAGTTATAATTATTTGGTTTGTTTGCAACATATCACCTTGCCCTACAATGTCAACAACTACTGTAATGGTCATAAATCAAGGGGCAAAGTGTTGTAGAAGCAGCCCACCTGGTCAGCAGTTCTAAATATAATTTTTCATCCCCTCATTGTCCTATTAGTAATCCTAACTGTTATGTTGGTTCTGCTTTAAAACAATTACATAAGTGTGACCCATTCAATGCCCCTGGATTGAAGGGTCAAAAGGGGGACAATGTAGAACTGATAAATGAAATTGTTTTCAATTGTTCACTTTATTAATGTAACTTCTGTTCACCATTCACTACACTTGCCTATACTGTAACTTCTGTTCCATATTGTAATTCAAACTCCATTTTAAAACACTCACTCCATTTTGTAAAAGCTTCCTCCAACCTTCATTTTTGCAAACTCTGCTGTAATCTTATTAGTTTAGTTTAGATGTGTGAATGAGGTATGTATGAATGATGAAATCAACCTCCAGCCCCAGCCTGTCCTGATGACATAAAGTTCAAATACCAACGGCTGAGGACCTAGACAACAGCCCTAAACAAAGTAAGAAGCATCCACCCTAAAGAGAAAAGGACAACAGAACAACAGAAGGAAGATCAAAGCCAGGTCCAAGGCTGAAAGTCACGCCTGCAATTGATGGGTGATCAATCTAAACCCAAAGGCAGCGTGACACAGCAAGACCTATAGACTTTGAATCCAAACTAAAAGCCTATAAAAAAAAAAAAAGGGTGAGATGAGAAACTCTGGGTAACATTCTGCTGCCAACATGGAAGGACATCAGTGCCTGCCCAAAAAAGATCCAGCTTGTCCTTGTGCCCAGCTTTCCTGGCCAGTTAGCTGCCACAAGCTACGAACCCAAGCTGCAAAATCAAGCTATGAAATTAAGCTATCTTCAGGACTGGTAACTATGCAGCAGCTGCAGAACACCTGATGAATATGTGTGTGTGTGTGTGTGTGTGTGTAGGTATTATAATGTGAGTGTGTGTGTGTGTATAGGTAATAGGTATAATGTGTGTGTATAAGAATTAAGATATTAGTTATTAGTCATAAATTGTTATAATAATAAATGTGGCATCTTTGCCTTGTCCCCTTTAATAAGATCCTGCTGGTTTTTACTGGTCTAATATAATTGGTACAACAAACTCACAACTAGAGCTGGGCAAACAACTGATTTTTTTTTTATTCACTGGCAGTTCTGAAAAAACACAACTGGTTTGACCCAAACCTAATCCAAAAATTCAAAATAAAATAAAATAAAAATTAAAAACTCAGCAATTTGAAAAAAAATGTCAAATTATTTAGTTTATGGCCAGTTTTTAACATGAAAGCAAAGTAAATGAAGGGCATTGATTCACAAAATGGTAGCAGTGAAAGGAGGAAGAGCTAGAGAAGCCTTCCTTATTACCTTTTGCCCAGTTGGTCGGGCATTTTTTTTCATAGAATATCAGGGTTGGAAGGGCCTCCTGAGGTCATCTAGTCCAACTCCCTGCTCAAAGCAGGACTAATCCCCCAGGATGTGGGAGACCCAGGTTCAACTGCCCCACCCTTTGCCTGACATGGACAAGGAATCTGAAGACAGGAGTCCCATAATGCAGGAGAGGGTCCTAGCCATGGGGTTATGGGATATCCAAGTGTAGGGCTCTTTCAGTCTCTCCTGCTAAAGCTCTTCCACCATGTATAAATAATTAAATAGCCCTTGGAGCAGTGACATGAAAAGATTTGTGTCTCTCACCTCTAAGGGGAGTGCCCTAACCACTGGGTTATAGAGTCATTCTAATTCTCTCTCTCTGGCCCAATGAGTACTCAAGTGTTTTACACTAAGGGAAACACCTTGTACAGGAGAGAGTGAGAAAAAGCCGCCCCAGGGGTTGTGCAATACTCTTCTACCATCTAAGAGAGATCTAAGTTCAAATCCCTACCAATGGGATTGAAAAAGATGAGTGCACTAACCATTGGGCTAAAGGCTATAAAGGGAGAGACAACATCCTACACTCTGCATTTGGTAAATGGTGCCTAAATCCCGAAGAAAAAAAAATTGGTCAAAACTAGGTGAATTTGTGTTACATTTGCACATAGTTTTGGGTAGACCAAAACTGATTTTTTTTGGTGAATAAACTATTCTCTACTCATGACCAAGCACCTGAGTTTCTTCTGAACTGAAAGTGATCTGATCCACTTGCAGATGAGTGGTCCTTTCGCACAACCGTGCACCAACTGAGTGAAAACATCCAAAATATCTTTAAACCCTTTCAACCACCCAACGTTTTCTTGAATTTAATCTACTAAACCAATTCCTTGTAAATGTATAAATTATCCGTCAAGTTAATGGCAAACACACTGCTTACCCGCAAACTATCCATTTCAAAGGGACTCTCTCACGAGTATGTAAGACCTCTGCTGCTAGTATCTAAACTGGCTTGTCTACACTTACTGGAGGATTGAGGCTGTGGCGATCAATGCATCAATGGTCAATTTAGCGGGTCTATGAAGACCCCGCTAAATCGACCACCAATCGCTCTCCCGTGGACTCCTGTACTCCACCTGATTGAGAAGAGTAAGGGGAGTTGACTGGCGAGCCTCTCCTGTCGACATTGCGTAGCGTGGACCCCGCAGTAAGTAGAACTAACCTACATTGATTTGAGTTACGCTATTCATGTAACTCAAATTGCACAGCTTAGATTGACTTTTCCCTTTAGTGTAGACAAGGCCTAAGAAATCTTCCCTGGCTCTGTCTCATCAGCTCTATTATGCTGCCACAAGGATGTGGGGAAATAGTTCCCTTTCCTCTTTCCTTGTGTCAGTGCAGAAAGCAGAAGGATTTAGGCCTAAGTGTTCAAGGGCAGAGCTAAAGAGAGACTGTTCAAGGGAGTGCACTACATGCAAATGGAGGGATGTGGTTGGACACAGAGACAATAAGAATCCGAGTGTCAATTGCGAAAGGAAAATATCTGCTTTTTCAGGCCTGTGGTTGACTGAAATCCTTCCCTTCACATATATTATATTATAATAAAGCCCATTTTTCTGAATTTCCCAGACTTTCCATGTTATTGAGATGATACATCATGCCAGCATGTCAGAACAGTGCATTATGCAAGAAATCTATATGGAGAGAAGCAATGTCAATAACACCACAAGCTATATAATTCTTCATGAGCTGCCAGCTCCTCTCAGCAGTCAGCACTTTACAATAGCATCAACCCCATTAGTCTAACTTGTCTCTGGTTTAACTTTGTCAGCATATTTCACAATTATGCTGCGCCTGGTTTGGAAAGGCCCGCAGCGTCCCTCAGGTCAGAAGCAGCATTCTTCATCACTTCCTGGCTTTGACTGTTGTATAGTGTAGCTGTACACCATTAGACAGCAGCTGCGTTCCACGCTAGAGAAACAGTGATGGGCAAAGTGATTCAAGTATACATATTCCAATCATTTTGGGATCCTTTGGCATGAAAGGTGCTATATAAATGCAAGATTGTCATTAACTATAGCCTTTGGGGAATCTATTATTTTCCAAGTGAAGTATCCTAGTGGCTAGGTTTAATTTCAAAATATGGAAGTTCTTTTAATGATTGCTCAACCAGTAGGAAAAGATGAGGGAAACTAGTTTACAGGCTCTCATAGGTGTTCCAACTTTTAGCTGGTAACACTAAAGAGGCCATTTTCCTGCAACATGGCAGTGTCCAGCAGGAGACTCAGGGTAAGGTTTACTTATTTCAGTCTGCAACAGCTCACCTCAATACCTGTAGGCCCTGCTGAATTCAGGTGCTGGGACATTTGGCAACACACTCTGGAAGGGAGTTTGGGTGCAGGATGGAACTCAGATCTGGGGCAGGGGCTGTGAGAGGGGGGCCAGGGTGTGGACTCTGGGTGGTGCTGACCTCAGAGGGCTCCTGGGAAGTGGCGACATGTCCCTCTGGCTCCTAGGCGGAGGGGTGGCCGGGGGGCTTTGCTGGTGCCACCCCCTCAGCTCTCATTGGCTGAGGTTCCCAGTCAATGAAAGTTGTGGAACTGGCACTTGGGGCAGCGCCTAAGGACGGGGGCAGTGCTCAGAGCCCCCCTGGATGCCCCTTTGCCTAGGAGCTGGACATGCTGGCCACTTGCTGGGAACTGCGCAGAGCTGGGCAGGGAGCCTGCCTACCCTGCTGTGCTGCCATCCGGACTTAACAGCCCAGTCAGCGGTGCTGACTGGAGCCGCCAGGGTCCTCTTGAGCCCGGGTGTTTCAGTCGCAAACTGTACACCTGACAACCCTACTTCTTAAAGACACTAATAATAGGGTCATGCCTGTGGCCTTAAGATTTGTTGGACCAGAACACTTGTGCCACCTGCTATTTTGGGCTACTATCAAACAAGACATTGCATGAACAATGTATAAGGGTGGGATGAATTTTCAAAAGAAATTCACGGCAGCTATATGCCTGCTCTGCCTGTTGCTAAAATTTATCTCTAAGAAAACAATGCTACAGCTGCTAGCACAATCACTAAAGCTAGTCCATCACATGTTTGGGATTAGTGCAATCCCACTAGTTGACCGGGTCCTGGGGTACAGCACTGTGTGTATGAACCCTGATTGCTCAGCAAGCCCAACTGAATTAGGCAGCCCTGCAAGACATCCTTATGCACTTCTATTTTACCTAAAATTTAGATAGGCCTACTTTATCCCATGTACCCCAACCTTGTGGGGGGATAACCTGCAGTCTCTGTCTCCCTCTCTCCCTAGCTCTTCAACTGCTGACACATTTCTAATCCACTCAAAGTTCCTTTGAGCACCCTAACCAGGTCTGCACAGGGATGGACTTCCAAACAGTTCTCTCTGCATTGTTCTTTAATTATCAGCGCACATGCAGCTATCAGAAGCATTTGTCCACTTTCCTGTCTACCTGCAAACCAGTCCTGGAGGAATTAACCTCTATGTAATCATATAGCAACCAACACAATCACAATAAAACAGACAGATGAACAATATTAGTAAAACAATACAGACACCCCCCAATATCCTTCATACACTCCATATGAAATTCTAAGAAGTAGCAAGCATATGAGATAGAATTGTTGTGATAAGAATTGGATCAGTTCAATGGGGAAAGAATGCTGTGCTGTTGGTTTCTGCTAGAGACAGATTTCCCTTTAAATTTGTACTTTGCTTTAAAATTTAAAATGATTTTTTTAATATATTTTTTTCTTTCCATAATTTTGCTTATATAGCTTTGCACTCACTGCTCTCAGCCAGAAGCAGAAAAGGCAGGGTGAAAGAGTTGTTAGAGGGGGATCTTTCATATCCCCTACAATTAACAGCTGGAAATGAAAGCCAATTCAAGCAAGAGAAAACAACAAGACCTAGTTCAGACAGCTGGCACTGATGACTAACATCCCAAACCCTAATATGACTATAGATACAGCTTTTTCTAAGTGCCCTTGGGCTTGGGGAGCTGGATAGCTGAGGCGATTACTTAAGATGTGAAGCTTTTCACCTGTAGGTCATGCATTAAAATTTCACACAGGTAGTTGCAGGTAACTGGGACTAGGGACACTAGGGACAGCTGTTTGATGGCCTGTGTGTTTTCCATTCAGTCCCTAGTAAACATGTATGCATGTCACTAACAAACTCACCATTATCTCAACGGGCACTAACTGGCACCTTTGTTGGTAGTCTCAGCGGAGAGGCCAAGAGATGAATGTCTGTAGTATTTGAACTGCCTTCTTACCCCTATGAAAGAGTCTTCCAGGTTAAATTTAAATCACATTGGCAGGATAGTGTGGAGAAACTTGCCCTTGGCTGATAAGGTTTATACTTTCCATTGTTGTTTCCAGACCTGAAGAAGAGTTCTGTGTAAGCTTGAAAACTTGTCTCTCTCACCAACAGAAGTTGGTCCAATAAAAGATATTACCTCACCCAGTTTGTCTCTCTAAGGTTTGTACCTGTCTCATGAACAAGGAGAAAGCTTTGGTCTGCAGGACTGAAATACTGGCACCTTGTAAGAGCCTTGCATTTACTTATAGATTTAAAAAATAACACCAGTGGCAGGAGGGAGTTGTAAACGTGCAAATCCCATTAAGAATGTGAGCACGGGCCCTGTAGTGGGCTCTTTGGAAACTTTATCAGCCTGTATCTTTTCAACAAGATGCAGTCCATTCGTTAAGCACTTTTTTCTCAATATATTTTATAGACGAGATAAAATAAAGGGCTAAATTTTCACTGAAAGCCATTCTAAAAATATTGATTCAATCACGCAAATCACATTTGTCAGGGGGGGTGATAAAATGTCTGGGGATGAAGGGCGGGTATTATTTTTTGGTGATTTGAATTTTAACAAGACTGCAACTTTTCCTGATACAGTACCTTACGCAAAATTCTGATACAAGTGTAAAGCAATTTACACATCGCTTGGTGACTCACGAGTATGTTTTTTTTATTAACAGTGCTTTCACACAACCTCATCTCTATTCCACAAATGAAGAGTCATTGAAAAGGTTATCCTACTGTATAGCTCTTGTTTTCATGTTAACTGATATTTGGAAACAGTGAAGAGGAGCCAATATGTCTTTAACTCTTCCGTAGCCTAAAGATTGCAAAGCAGCACATAACAAGCTTGTTATTACTACAAAAGCTTTGGACTGTAGACAGGCTGGAAATGAACCATTCACCGTGAATGACCTCAAAATATCTACAGGTAATTTCTTTTATTTATTTAATATTTATACTAAGTACCACCCAAAGAAACAAGTCAGAATAAGGACACCTCACTGTACTAAGCATTGTACAAACACATGGAAGAACACAGTCCATGCCTCAAATATACAAGACAGACAGTGGAGTGAGAGTAAAGATTATTATTCTTTCACTTTCTGAGTGCCTGAAATGGGGTCTTGATTTACAGACAGTTCTGAGCAGCTACCATCTGAAAATCTTTATGGTGCCTCAAGTTAGGCACCCAAAAATTGAGGCACCAAAATGGCTAGTTGCTTGAAAATGTAGGCCTAAGTTTTCAACTTGGATATGAGGATGGTTAGACTGCATTTACCCTATATCTTTGTAATCAAGTCCGTGGACAACCCTGTCCTGAGACTCTACTGTAGATACTAGGATATATGGGAACTTGGTCTCACTTGACAAACTGCTCAATCACTCAGTTAAAGAGAAATAATTACCACATTCATGATCTGAGCATAAACCTCTCTTCTGTCCAGTCCATGTTTTCACCATCTCTTCTCCAGCAGAGTTCAGAATGTTAAATGTAACAATAAAATATTACATACATTCCCACATTACACGTACACATTTCTAGAAAGAGGCTATTACTATTATCTCACAAAGAAAAAAAACACACATACTTTTCACTCTGCAGTCCATTTAATCAGCCTCTGCTGAGAAGACCTGAATTTATGCTGAGCTGATGCTCTAGCATAATCATTAGTTGCCTGATAATCTCAAGAGAAGTAGTGCCTTTCAAGTGTATTCAACTGTTCTGTACCTATCTCATCATAGCTGGCTGGAATATCCAAGGTATTGCAGCTGCTGTAAGAAGCATTACACTTCAATATAACATAAGAACAATAGATGGGGAAAAAATCTGGCTTTATGTAGTTCTAATATGAAGTGAAGAATCTGAAATGAAGACATGAAAAACCATTTTTTTGTGCCTTTTGCCTTGCTCAGAAACAACATTTTGGATTTTTTTATTGTTATGCTGATATCTCCATTCTTCACAGTTAGCACAGACGTTTCTATTGACTTGCCACTATTGTTGTGAGTCTAACTCAACTTAGATGTTTCTACAGCCTTGTCAATATTTTTGCAAGTTTGCTGTTCAATGAAAATGCCACAGATTTCCTTTTTAACATCTTGCTAGAACAAAAGATCTACTTCGTAGACCCTGTTCTTACAGTCAAGGCCTTGTCTCACATTTATAAGTACCTTGGGCTATGGAATACTCCTAGCAAGTTACGAGCACCTTATCAAATCCACTTAATCAGAAAACCAAATACAGAACAAGAGCAGGCTTTCAACTACCTTCCAGAAATTGTTTTTATTATTAAATATTTAATAATTATTATATAATGATAGCAGTTAGAAGCCATAACTGAGATCAGATCCCCATTGTGTAAAACATACGTAAAAAAAGCTACTAATACTATGGGGATTATGTATGTAGCTATATAGATCAATGTGTATGATCATGCTTGGATCAGAGCTTGTGCATCCTTTCTGTATTGACTATCACATGGCCAGTACCGATGACAAAGAGATAGTGTTGCTAGGATGGAGATAATAGTGAAGTTTATATTAGCTCCCTAGACTGAGGGAGCTAATATAAACCTTTTGTCACTCTGATTCATCCCCAAGGTCTAGCTGGCTCTTTAGTTGCTTCTTAGCATCAGTGGCTAAGAGGAGAGCTGGTTCCATGTCAAACTCAGTAAACACACACAGCTCATCTTATAACTGGATTCCAAAATTGTATAAGTAAAGATTTTTTTAAAGGGTCTATGAGAGTGTAAGCAGAGTCAGGATGAGCTCTACTCTGACATCTGGTGGTGAATTTTGGCGAGTTGTGGAAAAGAACTTCAGGGGCTGGTCTTGTTTACATAGGCACATCCACCCCACCTAGCATGAGCCCACAGCCGCCCAAATGGTCACGTTGGCTGCTGTGGGATCCCCTGTTTTTCTGTTATTCGGGCAGGAAGAATAAAGTGTTGTTATCCTAATTATGTGAATCAAGGCCAGTGGAACTGTTTTATGACAGAGGGACTTACCATCAACTAAAGAGCACTCACTAGACAAGGGACATGAGTTCCAAACACCAGTGAATTGAGAGAGGCTGGGGACAAGTATTTATACCTGATGGTATGGGCCTCCTTTTGAGGGCCTGAAACACCAATTATACATCCTCCTTTCGCCAGTGTTGAATAGCAGAGTTAATTTTGATTCCATTAAGAGTCTAGTTACAGGCTACTGTGCTGAATTCACTTTGGGACAATGGTTCACCAGCACTGAGGCTCCCCTTCTGCAAGCTGAAATCGCTAAAGAGCTGAGATTACTGACTGTTGTGTTAACTAGTGGGGCAGCGGTTGGAGCAGCCCATGGAGTGAAGCGGAGCAGAGCAGTTTGAGCGATGGTTAGAGGGGCCCACGGGATGGCGAGTGGAGTGGAGCAGGACAGGGCGGAGTAGTTCATGGGACAGCTAGAGCAGCTCACAGGATGGCTGGTGGAGCAGAGCAGCTCATGGTAAAGGCTGCAGCAGAACCCCATGGAGAGATGGGGCAGTTGGCCTTGTACCACGTAAGGTGCCCCTTAACACCCTGCATGCCCCTTCCCCCCATTTCCACCCAGGCTGTGGGGCAGGGAGAACAAAACTCTGCAGATAAACTTTTGAAGTCTGGGGCTGCACTGACCTGGGACAGAGACTTTTGGGTTGTTGGACTTTTGGGTGATTTTTGGGTTGCTGGACTCAAGATACTTTTGGGACTTTGGGGTGATCTTTTAGGTTGTTGGACTTAAGACCCTGAGGGGAAAAGGATACTGCCAAACTTACTTGGGGGTGGGTATTTTGCTCATGTTATGAATCCTGTTTGTGGTGTTTCCCCAACATAATGCTGCATTGTTTCCCTCCTTTATTAAAAGGATTTTGTTACACTCAGACTCCGTGCCTGTGAGAGGGGAAGTATTGCCTCTCAGAGGCGCCCGGGGGGTGGCATGTAATTGTCCCAGGTCACTGGGTGGAGGTTCGAGCCAGTTTTGCATTGTGTTATTGAAACGGAACCACTAGATATTGAACCTGGCCCTTGTTGCTGCCAACTCAGATGGACAGAAGGGTTACAAAAGTTTGGGTAGTGACCTTGACACTTTAAAGAGGTCTGACCTTCAGAGGGAAGGTGCTCAGCACTTTCAGAAATCAGAGCCCTTTAAAGGTATCTCAATCTGGGCACCCCAAATAACTAGTCACTTTTGAAATCTTGGCCATAGTACACTGGATAATTCAGAGATATCTTTCTTTTTAACCTTGACTATCTTTTCTTGCTGGAGCAGCATTTGATGCAGGATGGAATATTGATTCGTGCATCAAGCTCACTTGGCACCTGAAGATGTATTTTGTTGAAGTAGTTTCCAATAAAATGTCTGTATTAGGCACTGTGATCCTGGGGCCACTATCTTTCAATACTTACAGCTAACAAAATACCTCCCAGGCATCTATAAACAAACAAACAAACAAAAAAGGGGTGAGGGGCAGAAAATAATGCCCACAGTTACACTCGTGCAATCCCACTGGACCTGTCCAAGTGTTACTAAGGGCAGAATATGTCCCAGTGTGTTATGCCTCCAGCACAGACAGATGCAGATAAAATCTCATCAATAACATGATCAAGGAAATGACCCGAGAATCAAGGAGATTGTGGAACAGTTCTTCAAATACAGCAAAGATTTTAATCTGCTTGCTTTTATTCCAGTCCATTCAGTGGCTAAAAGTTATCAATTCAGCCAAAGCAGGGGTTTGTGTTGGTAGATAGAGGCCTCTAAATCCCAGGAGTATTTGAATAAAACGAAGGCATTCCTTGTAAGAGAAGATGAAAACTAAAGAAAATAGCTGGTGCATGCAGATTAGATGTGTGTATACATAAATGTGTTAATTTAATGCTCATTTTGTCTTCTTCTAAGTTTCTACAGTGATGGTATTAGTAGGTGGGGTTCCCACCCTGCTTTGAAGAGTCCAAACAAACCCCAACAAATCCAAACTTAGCCACTTCCCAGGGTTTTCTTCATAATGCCAATAACAAAAATATAAACCTAAGTCTAAATTCTCCCCCCGAATTTGGATATTCCTTTGGCTTTCCCAGTGGCCCTTCCTCGTGCTAGCCCTTAGTTCCCTCTGCTCCAGAGAGAGGATCCAAATCCACTTTGGTACTCACTGACGCTCACAGGATCTGTCTGTTAGTGTGAGTCAGCAGTATTTATTTTGCACCTTTATGCAGTTATTCTAGCACTGGAGGACTTAGATTAGAGCGACTCAGTGTAACACCGACAGATCTCAGTTGTTGGCAAGCAGGATTGAACCTGGGAACTTTGCAGCTAAATGCATGAGCCTCTACTGCATGAGCTAAAAGCCATATGGCTCTTAGCTAAGGTTGTAGAGCAGACTCATTAATCTCTCTATGTGGTCTCGGTGCCACTAGATGGGACAGAACACCACACTCAGGTGTGTGGGTTACATCAGCAGAGAAACTTCTGACTTCTTATGCAGTCTTGGAAGCTACATAGCAGTAACGCTTAAAGTGCCTTTCAGCACAATTGTTGTTGTAATTATGCATTACTTTGTTTTTGAGTCAGGTGAAATATATTGTATCAAATCCTTCTGAACCCCTCCCTCCACCACAAAAAATATCTTTTTAAAACTAAGGGCATACCGGGCAAATCTCTCTGGTAGCCTGCACATCCCAGAGAATTTGTTCATGGTATATACTGTAAATTATCCCTGGTTCCTATCTTGAATGGTTAAGATGAATTGAGTAAACTATAGAAAACTCAACAATGCAACTGGCATGTGATGTGTGAATGGTGCCTGCTTGAATGGATTATAGTTCAATTGGAGTGTCATTTAAAACTTATATTAGTTCTCTGTGAGTGAAGCCATTGTGAGCTGACAGAGTGTGTAAGAATAAGGATCAGTGGGCATTTCTATGACAGTTACATGCTGTGATTTCAGTCTTGGTGGGGGGAATTTTCAAAGGTGTGTAAGGACACCTAACTGCCCTTTGTACCTTTGAAAATCTCTTCCTTCTCCATCCGCAACTGTTGTAAACTGTCCCCGCTCCACTGATTTCTCTGACAACTACAACTTACCCCAGCTGTGGGCCTGTCCCTCTGCGTTAGTACCTGTGTTAAATTGATGAGCAGGCCAGGGGTGAAATAGATGTTTCAAAAAGACTGAGCTGAGTGTTGGTGCCAGTAATAAAAGTACCGTACTTTCTTTTTCACCAACCGACCTCCTGGGTGCTCATTATACACTGCAGGAGAGGAGCAATGGTTATGATACCATGCCATAGAGTGTTCATACGGGACTAGTAATTGTGTCAAAGTGCCTTAATGAACTTTAGTAATATACTTAAGTAAATGTCTAAAATTATAAAATTGATATCAGTGTCAATTGTGGGTGCACATCACAGGATTGGGCCCATAGTGCTCTCATAAAAAGTCTACATTGAATCTGATTGATGCCATGAGCAACACATTTTTTTCAGCGTGGTTTAGAGAAAGCCTTTCCAAAGCTTGTTAATGAATTTTGATCCCTCTATACGTCTGGTATAAACACAATCACTCTATGGCAGGAATGTCAAAAAATGCTACTTTATAAGTAACGAGCTCTCAGAAGGCAGAATGATGGAAAGTGCACTAGTTTTATTAGCTGCATGACCACTCTCCTCAGATGGAGTCTGATTAGGCTTCTGGAAATGTCTAGCTCACACTGGGTATGCTTAGAAACCTCACACAGGCTTTACCAAAGGCACTTCCATGCTGAAATTACATCATTTCATTTGCACAATCACTGGGACACCAATGAAACCCAAGGATGCTCATCAACTTGCAGGATAAAGTTTTCTGACCCCCTGCCTGTAATTTCTTCAGCTGTCTGTCTGTCTTTCATCTAATACTCTTGGACGTCCCCCTCAGGTTGCATGAATTATACAATCCCAAAACCAAGTGCTTAGGCTTGATATTAGTCTTTATACACATAACAATATTTTAAAGGAAAATCATATGTTCAAACACAACACTTAGTATTGCTTATTTTTGACAATTTAATGTGTCGGGCTTCAATCCAATATTCCCTCAGTGTATATTCTCTCTTCACCCTCCACCCTGCTTGTCTTTATGATGCATTGATTCTTTGCAGGGGACAAGTGTGGCATCCTTCCAGATGGTGATATGGAGGTATAATGCATTGCACTGCATAGCTTCATGTTCTATTAGCCACAATAACAAATTAACAGCACAGTCATTGACAGGATTTGCAATCCAGGGCACAGCGCTATCCTAGGAAGACGTTTGTGGGTTCTTTTTTAAATAGGGTATTTTAATCTGTAGTCTTTCCCAAGACTTAAGAATGCTCCCTGGGGCTGCAGTTCTTGATTGACAGAGCTTTCAATTTCATTTTTATTTGGTGGCACATTATAATACTTGCAGCCAATGGTAGGAGAGAGACCATTTTGCTGTTTATTTCTGTGCCAAAGGGGGCAGATTTTTAATCAATGAATAACTACACAGACTAATTTTTTTTCACCAACATATTATCAATTTACTATTTTCTGACAAGCTGAATATTTTAATACATGAGTTTAAACACAGAGGCACGCTAATGTCAAAATGAAAAAGTCACAGGATACTTTGTGTACCCAGCATTAAGCTGTTTAAGGGGAAGAAAATTCCAGCTCAGATGTAGACCTGCTCCAGTTGGACTCTCCAGGGTTTGGCTTGATTTTTTTACTGTTTTTTAAATTCTACTTTCACCTTGTTATTTGTTGATTCACTACATAATCCATATTCCTACTGAAACAAGAAAACACTGTCACCCAGCCGGTCTTAGAAACAGGATTAGAAGTGTGCCAGATGCTTGGAAGTGTCTCTTTTCCAGAGTCTATCATCAAGGAATCTCAGTTGTACAGCCAGAGTAATGCACTTGTGTCATAAACAGATAGCTAAGGGTTAATGTCTCTTTCACCTGAAGCACCTGACCAGAGGACCAATCAGGAAACCAGATTTTTTCAACTTTGGGTGGAGGGAAGTTTGTGTCTGAGTCTTTGTTTTCTGTCAGCCTGTTTTCTCTGAGCTTTGGAGAAGTAGTTTCTACTTTCTAGTCTTCTGTTTCTAAGTGTAAGGACAAAGAGATCAGATAGTAAGTTATATGGTTTCTTTTCTTTGGTATTTGCATAAATATAAGTGCTGGAGTGCTTTAATTTGTATTCTTTTTGAATAAGGCTGTTTATTCAATATTCTTTTAAGCAATTGACCCTGTATTTTGTCACCTTAATACAGAGAGACCATTTGTATGTATTTTTTCTTTCTTTTTTATATAAAGCTTTCTTTTAAGACCTGTTGGAGTTTTCTTTTCTGGGAAATTTCAGGGAAATTGAGTCTGTACTCACCAGGGAATTGGTGGGAGGAAGAAATCAGGGGGAAATCTGTGTGTGTTGAATTTGCTAGCCTGATTTTGCATTCCCTCTGGGTGAAGAGGAAAGTGCTTTTTGTTTCCAGGACTGGGAACGGAGAGGGGGAGTCACTCTGTTTGGATTCACAGAGCTTGTGTCTGTGTATCTCTCCAGGAGCACCTGGAGGGGGGAAGGGAAAAAGGATTATTTCCCTTTGTTGTGAGACTCAAGGGATTTGGGTCTTGGGGTCCCCAGGGAAGGTTTTTCAGGGGGACCAGAGTGCCCCAAAACACTCTAATTTTTTGGGTGGTGGCAGCAAGTACCAGGTCCAAGCTGGTAACTAAGCTTGGAGGTTTTCATGCTAACCCCCATATTTTGGATGCTAAGGTCCAAATCTGGGACTAAGGTTATGATAACTTGCAGTTAAGGGTATGTCTTCATTGCAGAGTTACCTCAGGTGATTGGCACCCAAGTTAGCCTATGTCAGGTGTGAGCCAGTACACTACAACCCTCTACCTGAACTGCTGTGTCCTGCCTGGTGCTGCACTCCCCTGTGTGTGTTGCTAGGACTTCTGGGGGACTATCCCATGGTTCTTAGCACTGCAGTAAGTTGAGCCACTCTGTGATTCTTTATTAGTGAGTTTGGGAGAATTTGTCCATCCTTCTGGGCACAAGGAGGATGTTATGGGAAGGCATTAGAGTAATACTAGCATTCAACAGGGTTCAGTAGCAGCCGTGTTAGTCTGTATCTGCAAAAAGAACAGGACTACTTGTGGTACCTTAGAGACTAACAAATTTATCTGAACGTAAGTTTTCGTGGGCTACAGCCCACTTCATCGGATGCATAGAATGGAACATATAGTAAGGAGATATATATATACACATACAGAGAACATGAAAAGGTGGGAGTTGCCCTACCAACTCTAAGAGGCTAATTAATTAAGATGAGCAATTATCAACAGGAGGAAAAAAACTTTTGTGGTGATAATCAAGATAGCCCATTTCAGACAGTTTGACAAAAAGGTGTGAGGACTCCAACGAGAAACTGTTGAACTTGAATTAATATGCAAAACTATATACTATCAATTTAGGCTTGAATGGAGACTGGGAATGGCTAAGCCATTACACACATTGAATCTATTTACCCATGTTAAGTATCCTCACACCTTCTTGTCAAGCTGTCTGAAATGGGCTATCTTGATTATCACTACAAAAGTTTTTTTTCTCCTGCTGATAATTGCTCATCTTAATTAATTAGCCTCTTAGAGTTGGTGGAAGTTGCCCTACCAACTCTAAGAGGCTAATTAATTAAGATGAGCAATTATCAGCAGGAGAAAAAAAGCTTTTGTAGTGATAATCAAGAAGCCCATTTCAGACAGCTTGACAAGAAGGTGTGAGGATACTTAACATGGGTAAACAGATTCAATGTGTGTAATGGCTTAGCCATTCCCAGTCTCCATTCAAACCTAAATTGATGGTATATAGTTTTGCATATTAATTCAAGTTCAGCAGTTTCTCGTTGGAGTCCTCACACCTTCTTGTCAAACTGTCTGAAATGGGCTATCTTGATTATCATCACAAAAGTTTTTTTCCTCCTGTTGATAATTGCTCATCTTAATTAATTGCCCTACCAACTCTAAGAGGCTAACTCCCACCTTTTCATGTTCTCTGTATGTGTATATATATATCTGCTTACTATATGTTCCATTCTATGCATCCGATGAAGTGGGTTGTAGCCCATGAAAACTTACGTTCAAATAAATTTGTTAGTCTCTAAGATGCCACAAGCGCTCTTGTTCTTTTTACTAGCATTCCAGGGATTTACCCGGCATCTCAGCTACAAAGCAGGCAGGTTATCAGTCCAAGTGAAAGCAACACCTGGGCTCTAACCTGTACCCCTACTGGGCTAACTAGCCTGGATTTAAAGCACCAAGATCAGGTGAGGTGGTTTGTGTGTGGATGGGAAGCAGGTTAAGGGCAAAACCCGAGTAAAACCTGGAGTTAAATCTGCAGTGAAGACATACCCCATATTGCACTGGAACAATGGAGTACAAAGAGGCCAGTTAAACTATTCCAAAGTGAATATCAGAGAGCCCAAGGGTATATCTTCACCCATTTCCTGCTTCTGCTATTTAACAGGTATATTTCAGAATCAATTCTTAGTATCACTATTAGCTGTAGTTGAGTTCTAGTTAATCCATTCACATTGGCAGTGACACTGTCATGGCAATGCAGTGAAGAGGTGTCACCTCTCTGATTGCTTTACATCTACTTTACAGAAAGTGGCCTGCTAGTCTGACAGGAGTTTGGGGGCTGTCTGAGGATTCCTAGTCTACAACAATGCTTACGTCTGTATTGTATTTTCTAAAATAGCTCTCTGCAATCATTTGGCTCAGTAGTACACAACTGTTCTAGATGCAGGAGCTGCTTGTAACTGAGTGTATATTGTACCATTCTGAGCACCTACTGCTGGGTAAAAATATGTACCTGACAAAGTCACAGGGTTTTGGAAAAAAAGCTTAATAAGAAAGAGTGAAGTTGTTAGAAGGTCCTTGACTGACTGGACATTAGTGTGATTACATTACACTGCATGAGGCAATCACGCTAGGTCAGTGACCGATTAATTAATTGACTATAAATAGTGATTCAGTAATTTATTTATACTGATAAAGATTTTCTAATTTAGACACTAGGGGACCTGGAGCGTAACTAATATGGATTCTCATACGGGTTTATGAATCATGTCAATTGATACAGGCCCAGTCAGGCTGTCAGCTTAAGAAATTCTTCTGCTAATGATACGCTCATAATTAAAGATTTATTAATTCACTTCTAATGTCATAATTCAAATGTTAAATCAATTATGTCACTGATGCATTAAAAACAAGGAAACAAAGTACACCATTATGCAGCACATACTGTACGATACCATGGTTCCCCAAACTCCCATTCCACTGACAAGTCAATGGGAGTCTTTCCACTGCCTTCAATGAGCTTTGGGTCAGGCCCTGAAATGACTGTCCAGAAAAACCCACTTTTTTTCTGTTTCACATTGAAACTAACATCCTAACAAGACCACCAATTAGGCCTCATTTGCTTACACAACAGCAGCATAAAGACCTGATGCAGTTCCCAATGAAAGGCGAGTGACCCTTTCCACTGACTACAGTGGCAGTTAGAGCCGGACCCTATGGGCAGTATTTTACTTCAGCCCAGTGACCCATGCCAACAGATCACATATGGTGCCGTCAATGTGTGTAGCTCACTGAGTAGTAATAGAAAATACCAGTATCTTGCCCAGAAAATCATCCTGCATGTCAACCCTGTGGTTGTTGATTGTGTATTGGTTTTGGATTGAAAATCATGAAATTATCAACACCATATGTAACTGACCATTTTTTTTCTTTTGAAAACCAAGTTTGTGCATGCAAAGCCTTGAAATCGTGTCTCACAAATGATGGCTTTTTGACATTAAAAAGTCAATATTTACTAAGCATTTCCACATGGTAGTTATCTAAGTTACGACAGTGTTGCTTTATACTCAGAACAGGTGACAACTGTGGTCAGTCACACGCCACATACTGGGAACTTTTGCTACATGTTGACTTTCTAAATGAAGACCACAGTAGTTGATCCTAAGGGCAGTTTTTGGAGCTTTATTAACTGAAGCAGCCCAAACACCACCGCAAATGTCCCACTACAGTATGCCATCGTTCTAATGTTCAGTGGCAGAGTGATAATTTTATAAATGGCACATTTTATACAGTACATAAATATGTTAAGTATCATACATTAAAGTAGCCTATGGCAAATGGGTGCCTAACTCCCTTAGGCCCCTTTGGAAAGCTCAGCCCACAGATTTATGGGATCACAATCCAAAGGGCAAGAACTGACACTATGTATGTGCATCAGATAAGCCAAAAGTGCATCAGAGCAAGCCTCTGCGCTCAACAAGCAAGTTGCTTAATCTTTCAGATCTGACACACACTCCTCACTACCTGACTTGAGAGGTGTCAGTGACCTGATCAATGGCAACATGTTATAGCAGCCTATATGTCAAATTCAGAGTAGTCAATGTACAACATCTTAAAAATTGATTTGTTGCTTATTAAAAATGATATGAGCTTATGCTTGCAGCAACTAGGATCTAATTATTACATCAATTAAATAAATAAATCTTCAATTGTAACTGCTTTACACACGATGTTTTATTAGTTTTGATCCAAGGGAAAAGGTCCAGACATTATTTGGCAATAATTTCAAAGTGCTTCCTCACAATAAATCTTTCTAGACTTCATTTGCTCTCCTGTGATTATAATTAACTTGTCATCCCTGTGGATTTTGCATTTATTTCCAAAGTAGTTTGTTTGTGCTTTAGGGACTTACTGAACTGGGGACATGTAAATATCTCGGAAGATATTGATATAAACTTGGGAATATTGTTGTTTCCAAATGTGTTAGTGTTTTTTGCATCATGTTTAAGATGTTTTCTGCCCTGTAATTTTTACTTTGCACTAATAAGATTAATATATTTTAGACCTGGCGGGTTTCTAATATCACGTTCAGCAAGTTTATCAAAGGCTTTTGCTCAAGCGAGTCATTTTAATATCTGCCCTTTACATATCTCCTCTAAAATTCCTCTTGCAGGGCTTCTTTTCCAAGGGCTGTTCTGAGTGTCATGGTGCTTTAAATTAGCAAACTGAGACACAGGTGAAAATGAGAAATGTAAATAGTGCCTGAAGAAAATGAATCTTTAGACCCAGATTACTACGAAGAAATATTCCTGTTGTGATGCTGTACAAAAACTTGCGTACAACAGAAAACAAGTTTCCAAATGCTGTTCCAACTTGAAAGAGCTACAGGACTTGCCACTCGTGTTTTATTTATCTTACAGACCAAGATCCAAATTAAGAGTTACGGGGTGATGAGAGGCAGAATAGTCTAAGTAGGGAAGACACTGAACTGGGACACAGTATATCCAAGTTCAATTCCAGGCTTTGCCACAGATTTCCCGTGTGACCCTAAACTGGTCACTTAATCTCTCTGTGCCTTCGTTCTTCATCTGTAAAAATGGAAAAAAATAATATTTCCCTTTTATTAGTCTTTGTCTTGTCCATGTAGATTGTAAGCTCTTTGGGGGAAGAGACTGTCTCTTCAGTATATGCATATACAGCTCTTAGTACAAAGGGGCCTCGAATTTGGTTAAGGCTTCTAGACAGCCATTGCAAAACAAGAATTAGTGAAAATGAACATAATTATTGGTGGTGATTAAAATTACCCGAACGTACTCCTGCGGCACATACCAGACAGACGGAACAAGAATGCCCTTTTGGCCCACTACCAGGCACTCTTACACAGTAACAGTAGTTTAAAAAGGAACCACGTGTTGTAGGAAGAGTAGACAATCGGAAAGAAACAAAGCAATACCTTCTTGCATAATACAGAATATGTTTAGCAAACCCCAATCATCGTTCAAAACAATAAACAGTGAACAAATGTGCACTGTTCGGCAAACAAAAAGAAGCCATGATCTCAGAGCCCACTGTACTGGGAACCAGCACCACCACTGGCAGCTCTCTTAGCAGCAATTATTGCTGGCACTTCTTCAATTGACCATATTGTGGCCACAGAATTGCTTATACTTAGCTAGCATAACTTGAGCCTTGATCCCTGTAAATGATAACGCCTGGGCATATTGCTTCAACTGTGAGGCGCTCCAGTGGTTAGAGTCCACCTGGGGTCTATCAACTGCAGGGTCAGAGCACTGGTCTGAGGACTGAGACATCCTTAAATCTACCCACAAACTATTCAGACCAAAGCAACATTTCTGATAGGGATATTCAACTCTCTCTCCAGGCAGACTGACATTTCTGATACCTTTGAAACAATCTACGTGCTCACTGCGAGGTTCAGGTGATGGTATTCATTATCTTGTGGCGTGACATTACAAGCAGTGAGGAGAAGAGAGTACCGACTGCCATGGCTGCAGAAGAACAAAGACTGGGGAAGACTGATGACAGTGAGAGGAGAATCTGTGTGATAGAATCTGTAGAAGTACATTGTTCAGCCCAGGATCTTATTGCCATTCATGCAGGATAAAAAGACAGCACTGCGACAGAATAATTACCACAGACAAAAACTACTCTATCCACGTCAAATGGATAGAAACCAAGTGAAGCAGATACCACCACAGATTAAACATGTGTTAATACAGAGAAAAACACAATACAGAAGCATCTGGGCTTCAAATAATCAGCATCTTCAGAAAGCCAACCCATTTTACATAGGAGTTGGTAACAAAATAGCTGTCTTTTCTAATAGCTTCTTTAATAACTTCTTGAGAGGACAACCTTTTTGTTTATCAGTAGAAGGTAGTGCACATGATCAAGCAGCTCAGAGAAAATGTATTTATCCATAATGCTGAAAATCAGGAGGAAAAAAATAAATGCAATTAAATCACCCACTGAGATCATGAGTCATATACAGTCTTTTACCATTATATTTATCTTCAGTCTTCTACCTTTGCTTTTATTTATTGACACTAGAAGGTTTATGTTGCAGGTCTCATAGTTCACAGCCCAGAGCTGGGATTCAGAACAGGGTTCTATTCCTGGCTTTACCATCAGCTTCCTGTGTTAACCCTAGGCAAAACACTTGCAGTCAGATTTTCAGAAATGGCCTCGTATTTTGGATGACACTTTTGGAACACACAACTTCTGATACCCAACATCTGATTTTCAGAGATGCTGAGCATCCAAAGCTCCCATTGATTCCAGCTGGAATTGTAAGAGCTCAGCACTTCCAAAGGTCAAGCCGGAGGCATCTAAAAGAAGATGCTGAAAACTAGCAACCTACACTTCTAGCTTTTCCCTACAAGGGAACTCACTCCTTCCATGTCTGAGGGTCCATAGACTGGAGTTACAGGTTTCGTGTAGAGTTATCTGTAACTTTTGCCTTGGATTTGTAAAAGTTTGTTATGGAGGTTTTTTAAAGAAGCAACAAATGGATGCTACATATTTTTCTGTCCTTTTCAATGTTGCCGAAGATCACAATTTTATTAGAAGTCTCATGACTTTTGGCGTTTTCCTTAAAGCCCCAACCTCTCATGGAATCAAGAGGTTACCCAAGATTCTCACTTTCATTACCAAAACAAAATATCCTTCATACCCACCGACCTGTAAGTTTCTAGCCCTAAAGTTTACGGAGAAAAGCTTGACAATATGAAACAAGTGCACCATGAAGACTCAAAAACCATAAAGTAGCGAAAGATAACCCATTTATTTTTTTTAAAAAAACTTCATGATTTTTAAATCAATCCCATGAATTTGGGGGCTTCTCTATATCTCAATGTTTTAAGTTGGCAGTACTTCCCTTCACAGTAGCATGTGTAACATTATTGGATGGTCCATCTGTGGGGAGTGAACTCAGGACTCCATGCTTTTAGATCCAAAGGTCTTGGCTTCCATCTCTCCAAATGATCCATCTAGAAGTATCATTACATTTGACTATGTCAATGATGATATCCAGGATTAAGATGACACACTTAGTCAGAATTAAGACATAAAGTTGATGATTTATAACACTTGCAGACATCCACTGAAAAGAGATTTTTATACATTAATACCTATTACCATTCAAATGGATCGAATACTCATTAACAGCCAATTCTCTGCAAATATTGTACAATCATCTGGATTGTAATTTTTAGTTACTTAATTTATAGACGTTCGAAATTTAATGCCCTTTTTGGCAAACAGCTCATTTATTTGAATTTCAGAATCAGTTTAGGAAAGGCAAAATTCTGCTGCTAATCCATTTTGGCATTAGAAAGAGACAGTTGGCTCCATTAGCTCTAAGATATTGTACAAAGTCTTATTTGTAAATCCAGTGTGAAACTGGAAGCACTAAATACTTTTATGATATGTTTGAAGGGATACTTCATGAATATTGGCGGCGACAGCTGAGAAATGAGTATTTAGGGACTGATCCTGCAAATTGGGGGCACTCTGGCACTGTTCCAGCAGAGCACTTGAAGATGTGCTTAACTTTAAGCACACGAGTATTTGTGTTGGCTTCTTTGCTGGATTGGGGCCATAGTGCTTAGCACCTTGCACAGAATCAAGCCCCGAAGGTAGAGAGAGATTGTTTTTAAATTAACTCTAAAACCATAAAAACAACCAGTGTGTAAAGCTGTAAGAAAGTTGTGACTTTTTGGTTCAAAAGTTGTGGCCAGAGATTGTTAAAGATGCAATTTTGGTGCAGTCATACATTAGGATGTCAGCATGGCATCAGGCAAACATGCTCCTGGGGGGTCTAGCCTCAACCTGTTTCCTAATTTGGCATGAAGACCCCTTGGGTTCCCTTACAATGAGCACCAACCCTGGGTGTGCACCCACACATAAAGATCCAACACCTTCTTCCAAGGCCCCCGGCCTACTTTCCAAACACAGAAGAGATGCCGCATGACAACGGGGTGACTGGACCAAATTTAAGTGAATGGCATTGCGATTTGACACACGGAGCTGCCACTCATATTTGCAGTATGTTTTAAAAGTCTCAGTGTGTGTGTTGAAAGTTGCAGTTTCCACAACACAACTGCAGCCTGAGATTTTCTTACAGCTTTACCAGTTGGCATCTCAATCATGACCCTGACCAATCCGTTTGTATGTTGTATCCCCAACCTCCACCCTTTGTCTGTTTTGTTTGGAACAGCCCTCCAAAAAAGAAACTGCATCACAACACTAACAACAACACAACATTTCCTCAAAGACTGGACAACACTCACACACTAAGAAAAAGAACTTGTAAAATTAGGTGTAGCAGGGCCAACCGATGACCTCACCATAACAATATAGATTAAAATAAACTTTATCTGACGATCTTGATTTAAACTGCAGAGATCATTGTTATGTAAACAGATAACTTTCTCTTCAATAAACTGGGCAGCACATGCTTTATTAAAATGTCTCCTACATAATAAATACATAACAACGATCTCTTCAAGTTAAATGAGGATCTTCAAATCAGGTTTATTTTGATCTGTATTGTCATAGTGGGGTCGCCAGGTGGCCCTGTTACTCATAATTTGACAAGTTCTTTTATCTTAGTGTGTGAGCATTACTCACTCTTTGAAGTTACACTGTGTTGTTGTTAGTTTTGTGATGCATGTTTGGTTTTTTTTTGGGGGGGGGAGGACGAGGAGAAGAGGAGGCTTTTGCAAACAGTTGCAGAGTTTGTCTCTGCCTTAATCTCCCTAACTAGACTAAATTCTTAGGGCAAATAGCTTCCTGGGAATGGAGCACTAGTATTTTAGTGGAAACTCCTGAAAGGAAAGATTTCCTCTGTTCAAAGATTAGTAATTAATGCAAGTTACACTAAGAAAATACCCAAACAGTGTATCACTGATTTATTCCTCAGTGGGAAACCAACATGCGAGGCACTTGACAGCCGATGATGCTTGGCAGAGGGGGAACAGTATTATAATCCTTATCTCATTTTATCTCTCATCTGTATTTTTTAAATATTACTAATACTCTACAGGTAAATGGTATTATGCAGAGTAACCATCATCTGTCTTTATCAAAGAAGCTCAGTGGAATGGGTCACTGAGTTTTGTCCCTTTACTGCTGCAAGGAACACTAATTTTTACATGTGATTTTTGAATTGTAACATGACATTTCATTAATACAAAGCAGATGCAAAAAAGATCGAATTCCAAATTGCATAGTTCATTGCCTTGCATTTTCTTCTTGTCATATGAAAACATAAGTACACACACCTTAACTCTTAATGTGTCACTAAACTTTGCATCATATGCTATAATTGCTAGGAAATGTGTCAGCAGTCAGTCTCAAAAGAGGATTTGGAAGACCTACATCGCGTTACACGTTATAAGATTATTCATGCAAAAAGCTCCAGATGAAAGTGAAGTTTACATGGTGACTCTCATCTACTATTTTATTACAGAGAATGACACTTCCATGCAAACCTATGTTGGTGGGGAAGAATGAGAGTTGTCCTTATATTAAAAATGAATTTCAAAACTATAGTGGTAAATCTTGGAAGATGCACTATATACATCAGGGAAATCCACAGGGTCTTCAGGCTCAGGGTTTCAACTTTTACCTTAAGACTGTATTCTAAATCCTAAATTTCTAGAAAAGAAAATCGTGCACATAATTGATTCCAATAATCATACAGATATTTGAAACTTCAGCGTCATATTTTGATCCTTTTTATGCTGATTCAGGCAATAGTGCTGCAGCAATGTAAATGAGAAATTAATATGGTTCCCAAAGGATACTGACTGGCACTTGCTAGGATATTTTTTGCTGCTTTATCATAACACCACCTTTGGTTACACATCAAGACAGTGATGCTGCAAACAAAGTCAAATGCAGGGGGAAAATGTGGGGAGATATTGGGGGGCAAAGATCAGAACATGTCACTATTTTGTAAGGGAGAAAAATTACTTACCCGCTACTCTGGTAACAATTTGAAAATCCAAATCTTCTGTAACAGCATTGTTCTAGCAACCATTCCATCTCATAAGATGGTGTGAAAGCTGGTGAAATACTGTGTTCTAAATTATTCCCTAGTAAAGGATCTCCTTATGAGAAATAAGAGATATTTTATGGTTATACAAAAGGCCACATAAAGATTGAGATTCCATTTAGGAAATTTCATATGAAGAATTTCCGCTGTGTACTGAGAGAGTCTACCTGCTAGGTGTCTCTAAAAAGGAACCTGGGAAGTGTGCGTCTGATGACACAAGAAGATATCTCCATATTACGGAAGTTATGTTATGTTGTTTAGTCACAGAAAAGACTTGTTGGAACTGGAATTAGCTGTATCTTGTGGGCTTTGACAAGCAGAGAAATAGGCTATCACAACCTGACATACAGCATTCACACATTCATACCAGATGTAAATTTAAGATAGAATTAGCAGAGTGAACAGATATCCAATCTAACATATATTTCAATTAAATAAAATCTTGTTGGTTCAAGAAAGAAGGTTCTTTTCAAATGCACATTGGGGTTGACAGTGTTTCATAAAACTTCTGAAAAGTTGGGAGCCTGAACACCCTCCTCCTGACTATCAAACAGTTACCCACACCGTCTGTTAAATACATCTGTCATTGCCAACCTTAAACTTCACCACCTCTATTTACAACTTCACACATTTTTAATTCATATCACATTCCAAACTGTATAGACACTCTAGTATGTCCCTCTGTGCCCCTTAAATCTCTACTGCATATAAGTAACCAAGGAGATTCATATTAGAGAGAGACCCAGATCTTTGGCCATAATGTGGCAAATTTATGTTTGCCCTACAGCCAGCTTACATGGCCACTTGAAGACTCTCCGAGCATGGACAGATCTGTACGTGGCACTCCTGCAGCTAGAGATTGCTGGAAGAGACTCTGGCTTGCCCTCTTTTTCGCAGACATCCAAAATGTTCGAACTCTCCCCCTACTGTTTGTTTTTCTTTGTAACTGGAGCATGCTATCCCCTGGATACAATGTGTGCTCTGTACAGTGTTCAGGTAATACCGGGGGGGGGGGGCTACATAGAATCATAGGGTTAGAAGGGACTGCAAGGGTCATATGTCTAATTTCCTTCCATGATGTGGTGTGATGTGAAAATTATGAAAATTAATTTGACACAGGCACATTACTGGTCAGAAGAAGAGTCACAAGTGAGTTATGAAGTTCATCCAAAAGGAGTGGGGGTAAACTTTGTAGTCCATTAATATATTTGCTCATTTGTGCTGCATGTGTAGTCAACTCATATGCAAAAATGTCATCCTTTTACAAAAGAATTGCTATCTTTTCCTTATTATTGTAAATTATCTCCCATAGCCTCAATCCCAGAGCTTCTATTTTAGATTCAAAATCAGGAGTGTCGACCCTTTTAATCAGGTTTTCATTCCCTTTACAAGTTTCCCTGCTTTCAGAGTGTCTGTTTCACCAAGGGAAAAAAGAGAGAGAAGTCCATTGTGAATACATGAAATATCAGCTCTGTCTGTACAACAAACAGAAAACTCAAATGATGACTTTTAAAGATGATCTACATCTCCAGAAGGTTAACAAGATAAAATACACCTCTACCCCGATATAACACGAATTCGGATATAACGCACTAAAGCAGCGCTCGGTGGGGGGGGGGGGCGAAGGGGGCAGCTGTGCACTCCAGCAGATCAGAGCAGGTTCGATATAATGCAGTTTCACCTATAACGCGGTAAGATTTTTTGGCTCCTGAGGACAGCGTTATATCGGGGTAGAGCTGTATGTTGATTTCCAATACATTCTGTGTTTTTTGTTGCCATATTCATTTTCTTGCTAGTTTTTTATTTGTTTGTTTTGTTTTGTTTTGCTTTGCTTTGCTTGGTTTTCTTTTGTTCGATTTTTTTGTGGTTAAATCCTACATATTGTTGTGGTACAGTTATTTTACTATGACAGCAGGATTTCACCTTTCTCTGGGACATTTAAATACAATTGGCCAGATTCTGATCTCAGTGGCACTGGTAAATCTAAAATAATTTCAGAAACTTCAATGGAGTCATTTCAGTGCCATAGAGATTAGAATCCAGCCATAAGTGTTTCATTTGTTTAATCCATTACATTTAAACCATAGCAAGAATTGCAATTTTTGAAAAGGATATTAGGGTTACCAGAAACCAATATTAAAGAAATTAGAAATGAATTATGCAATCATAAAACTGTCTACAACGTCCAAAAACAAAGCCCCCCAGAGACTCAGCGTGGATAGTGCAAATGTTTTGGTCATCAACCGTATCCGGGTAAACCCTTGCGGAAGATATGTATCATTAGATAAAAACAGAAATGGATCTGAACACCCTAGAACATTGTGAAAATTCATACCTGGATCCTGAGCTAACTTTTGTTGCTCACGTCAATCTGTAACGACGTGGGGGCTTTGGCTACAGATGAGGTGACTGTGTTTACAAAAATCAAAAAGAGGGGCACATCTGTGGTGATAGTTTTTTAAAAAATGTGTGTTGGCCCTCCTACTGTGAACTTCAGACTCAACAGCAACATGGGCATATTTCTCTGAGTGTGGAGAATTTTTTTCCCAGTAACGTAGTGTACTGAACAAATCTATCGTGCAACACTGAAAAGAGTCATTAAAATTCACTTTAAGCTAAAGAAGAACTCCAGCAGTATCTATCCTTATTTGACTTTTCTGTTTACTCCAAACACTGTTTATCACAATGAACACTCATTCTACTGTACTGTTTGGCCATCGTAAACACCGAGCAAATTCTGTTCAATATACCAATATGTATTAAACAAGAAGTCTGTAATTATTAAAAAAAAATCCCGCAAATGTTTTGATTGATGGAATGAAAAACCAGAATATCTCAAAGAATTCTAGGGATACTGGACCATTACATGAAAAGACAGGACTGCATGAGTAACCCTGGGACACGGGATCACTTCAGCTATGGAGCTAGTGAAGTTGACAATTCTATTTTCTGATCCATCTCTATCCAGCCAGAGTTGAACCTTTTTACCTTATAACCTCTTAAAAGGGGAAATATACATCATGGTCCACATTTTCAGAGATGCTAAACACTTACAGCACCTATTCAATACAATTACAGTAGTAGGTTTTCTTCTGAAAATAATCAGACCCTAAACACATAATTCTTTTCTTCTATAGAATTCTTTATGCCATCCAAATTCATATTCTTCTTCCCACCTGTGAAGGGAGCTAATCCCAGACCCTTTACAGAATATGATTCACACACACACACACACACACACACACACACACACACACACACACACACACACACAATCCAGGTTCCCACAATAGACCCACAATTTCATCCCCAGTCTAAATTCTAATGCAGAGACATCCCAATCTTATCAGGTGTCAAAGTGCTCTTAGTTCCTATTATCTTCAAGGAATCAGACCCAGAGTGACAGGGACATAGGGAGGAGGATTCCTCTCAGTTATTTAATCTAGCAACAGTGTTACCTGACTCCCGCAGTGTTTCCACCCACTTGTCAGAGTTACCACAAATCCCCGACAGCTGTAATAAATGCTAAATGTCAGTGTTTTACTGATCTTCAAAGTTATTTACTGTTTGCCTGATGTAAAAAAACCCACACGTTACTGGGGTTTAAAGGGTTAGAAATTCAGCTCACAATTCAGTTTCCAGTGGAATAAAGCTTGCCATACTGTATTGTGTGTGGGTCAGAGGTCAGTTAAATTCTGTCCAATTGTATTTCTTGCTACAACTCTATATTTTAATTGGATTTTGCACCTGTACCAGGGTTCCCCCTCTGCTGTTCTTGGAGATATGAAAAAAAAAACCTGCAGTAAATGACAAAATAAAATATGAAGAAAAGCTATGTAAATACAACAATTTTTCTCTAGGAAACTAGAATAACTCTTTTCCCCCCTACAGAAGAAAATTGATTTAACCTCATTTAGTGCTCTCTAGGAAGAAATCGTTCAGCCATGAGCTTCCTAGGGAGCTTCCGTTTGCTATACAAAAGCTCAAAATGTCACCACATTTACAAATGAACAGAAATCTCCCACTCAAAGAGCTTCAATGTAGCCACCAGTAAAAGCAGTGGACTGCCGGTTTCTTCCTTTCACAGCTAATGCGTTATTGTTAAAATCATATTATTTTTCTATTAATTATATTAGGTGCAGTTGGCTTTGGGAAATGAAGCAGCTCCTTGCCTAACCTTGGACATACATGTTTCATTCAGGGAACAACTCCTGAATTCTGTTTCTGTGGGTTGTTTTTCTATTCCTTGTGACAGTCAGTGGTAGCTGAATGTTCGATTTACCTGTGAGCCTATCCAATAACAAAATGCACTTTGTCTCAGCTAGAGCTGTGCCAATAATCATTTTTTTGGCTCACTGCCTACACCAAAATAAAAACAGAAAACAAAAATCACTTCAGACAGACCTGAAATGAGAGGTTTTTTCAGCTGTTGGTGAAACAAACAACCCCTCCCTCACCAAATTTTGGTTCAGGTCAAATGAACCGAAAATGTTGTTTTGTTTTGTTTTGGCTTGGCTTGGCTTGCATTTTCATCAAAAGAAAAGGAAATTTGGAAATGCCCATTCACAAAACTGGAGGTAGAGAAGGTGGTGCTGTCACTGCTCTTGTAGTCCCATGGTCAGAGCACTCGCCTAGGGTATAGGAAACCTGGGTTCAAGTCCCCACTCAGCCTGAGCTGCAGTGAGGACTTGAACTACAATAGTCATTGGGCCAGAGTGAATGACTCTATATATAGCAAAGTGATTAGTGGACTCACTTGAGGGGGGAAGACACCTTTGTTCCACTCCCTATTCCAGCAAATATATATATCCTGTGAACAGCTTCAACAGGAGAGATTGAGAGGAAGTTGCTCCAGAATAACCTATTGCCCAGTGGTTAGGACATTCACCTGCTATGTGAGAGCGCCCAAAATTCAAATCCCTGCTCTGAATCAGTCAGAATGGGGTCTTGAACTTCGGGTCTTCCACATCCCAGGGGACTGCTCTGACCACAGGGATATCAGGCATAAGGGTGCTAATGGTACCACTGCCCAGGCTTTTGCAAATGGTACTTAAGTTACTTTTTGCGACTCTATCCCTATTTTTTGGACCAAAACTATTTGGTGAATTCCACACATATTTGCAAAGAGTTTGGGTCAATCTGAAACTGCATTTTTCATTGAATAAACTATTCATCCAAAAACTTTCACCCAGGTCTAGTCTCAGCATAGTTGGGAGTGTGCAGTATATCTGAGCTCTTTCCTGAGATCACATAATCTCAAATATCAGAGTTTGTGTGAGCATGGAACGTGTAATTCAGGGGCAGCAAGTGTCCCCACATCAGGCCCCTGACTCAGCACACCCCCTTCCCTTTCCCTCAGATTATTTAAAAGCACAAAGCCACAGTCATCGGTGCGTGCGCACACACACACACCACATAATCCCTATACAAGGACATTTGTCTCACACTTGTAGGCTGTGAATTTCAAGGCCACCTAAGAGATATGGATGCACCATTTCTATTCATATTAATGGTAAGTGGGTGTCCAGATCTCTGGGTGGCTTTGAAAATCTCAGACATAATGTTTTGAACACAGCACATCTCATGAGAACAGCGCTGATGAATACGTTCAACCTATGCAGACAACACCTCCACAACTGAATAAGTTGTTTCTTACTCATGCATATCTGCATTATGCTAAATGACATTCCAATTTTGTCTCCATATAGTCACATCCAGATGCATAAATCTGCTCATTTCTAAAGGGCTGACTGAGCAGCTGCCAGCTGCACTATCATAAGCGATTTTTTCCATCACCTATACCCTGCACATCATTTTGCAGGAAGACCCTGCTTGCATACATTCATGCCTTTGGGTGACCACCAGGGCCGGTGCAACCATTTAGGTGACCTAAGCAGTCGCCTAGGACACTAGGATTTGGGGGGCACCATATTCTTCGGCAGCGACTGGATCTTCGGCCGCCCCGATCGCCTCCAGCATTTAGGTGGAGGGAGCTCGGGCAGGAGAGCGCGGGGAGGGCCGCCTACAGCAAGTAAGGGAGGGGGAGGGGTGCCTCAGGGCGGAGGGTGGGGAGTCGGAAGCTACCTGGGGGGGGCGCCTCAGGGCAGGGGCACAGGGGGGTGGAGGGCGCAAGATGGAAACATCCTTGCACTGGCCCTGGGGACCACATACAGTGGCAAAACATTTTTGATTGCAGCCAGTAGATGCTGCAGACCTTTGTTTTGCTGTAAACTTTCCTGGGCCAGTGAACAACTTGGCCAAGGTTTTCAAAAGTGACTAATCTAGGTGCCTCATTTTTGGGTAATTAATGTGAAACACGTCGGAGGTGCCTGATTGTCAGAGGGCAGATGCTCAGCACTTTCTGAAAATCAGGCCACTTTAAGACATGAGGTCTAGTCACTTCTGAAAATCTTGGCCCTTGTTTCCTGGATTCACTCATTTGTGACTGAGTTTGTTCCCCGGTGATGCTGCTTTGCCTTGAAATGGCTTTTCTTAGGAGTGGAGAGCAGGCATATGCTGTAGTAATGGCACTTGCAGCACTAGGCAGGTGGCATGTCTAAATCCATCATCAGATGGCATCCACAGCAGTCAGGTTAGCTGTGAAAAGGCACAATGCCAGCCGAATGAGTAGGCATGAATATACAGAGTGAAAAGACCTTCACATAACCCAAGACAAGGAAACCTGCAACTCATGAGTTTCATATGGCGGCTTCTCTACTACTACGTGGATTCAAAACCGTTGCCATGATGGGAAAGGACATTGCATTAAAAGACACTGCATTCCCCTCAACCCCTCCTCCCACACACACACTTTCTGTAACAGCCCACCAAAGCATAGAAAAGATAAGCTTCTTGGTGTTTCTCTCTTTTTGTATTTGTATGTCTGTGTATAAAGTGTCTAAAATCACAGTTAGGTCACCCCTGAGTTTAGCATAATAGGCCCACATGCCTAATGGGACATTTGTGTGCTACCAGAACATAAGTGTTTAATAATAAAATATGTAAAATGGGAACACGTGAGGCCTTGATTCAAGCAAAGCATTTAAACCAAGCTTAGCTTTACACATGTGCTCAGATTTAAACACATGCTTAAGTCCATCCCTATTCAAAAAAGCACATGCTTAAACCCTAATGAAATCAATGAGATTTAAATGTGTGCTCACAGTGCTTTACTGAAGACGTGGATTTAAGCACATGCTTAAAGCTAAGCATGTGCATAAATAGTTTGCTGAATTGGAGCCTATGGAACAAGTATTATTTAAACCTAAAATGAATTATCCTTAGTGTATCATGTAATTGAGTTTTACTATCTCTCAAGTCAACCTTTCAAATAGGAAAGGAGAAATATCTGTCGATCACGGAGATACTATAGTCAACTCTTTAAAAAAAAAACTATCAAAAGAAGAAGAGATAAAATCAGCTCTTCGGTTTCAAAGTGAATGGCCTGTTCATTTACATTTGGTCCTATTCTAAATCACATAATGAAAGTAGGAATTAATACTTTAGGGAGGGAGATAGAGTTTGGTCTTTTTCTCTCTCAAATAGCCATTGAAGAAAAAATTAGATAAAACTATATTAAGTTCACCTAGGTTACATTTTGAATTTAAATTGATCTTGCTTGTTCAGTGTTTTATAGTAATTGCCTCCAAGCTATCCTCATATGTCCAAAAGATTTCATATGCATTTATTTGCTCTGGCATTTTAATATTTGCATTTTTAGCGGACGCTCAGTCATAGCTTTTATTCTGTCTAATCTATCTACTAGGCTTTTATCCCACACTCTTCCCTTATGCACCTTATTCACAAAATTTGTAAACACAATAAAAAATCTCTAGCTTTCCCATGAATGCACCCCTCCACCCCAAAAATTGCTGCCCAGCCAGCACAGGTATTTATGTTTGCTTCTTCCGGTTGCTGTTTTGGGATGTTGTGTTTTGCTGCGGGAAGAATAGGTTTCACATTTCAATTTGAAGGCAGCAAGAGTAGAAATGGCACTGATCATCTCTGAGGAACAGGCCAACTCCTGAGAAAACACTGTCATATGCCTGACAGGGTTAAGAATGCCACTGTTCCTCTGAAGCATACTGTAAGTAATCAGTAGAGGCCATAGATGCACAGAACGTGGTTGCTGGTAGCTGGGCTGATTCCATGGAGGGCCTTGAAGATAATGACTGAAACCTTGACCTACTGATTGTCTGCCATTGTTTTCATTATAAGTAAAACACTACAGTATATAGGAATTTCCTAAAACTGGTCATATAAATAGAGCAATCTAATCAGCCATATATTAGCTATATTGTAATTGTACCTGTCCCATTTCAACTGATTGGATCCATTCATTGTCAATGGGTTTCAAGACAGCACATGTACATCAACAGTATGTATTTTTATCTTAAAAGAATAAACAAGGTTACATCTGTATACCTTAATCTATATCTATCATTCACAGAATTCTCAGTGAGTAACCTTGAGCCTACTCAAGGTTTTGATTTACTAATCAATTTTAAATTCGGACAATTTCTCTAAAACTTCAGAGAACAAAACGGCACCAGTTGATAATGGGACAGATCGTGTCTATCCCTGTATGAGTTTGCAAGGGAAAAGAGCCTTTCCTTTGCATCCCTATTCAGGTGTTAGATCAATCCCAGACCTCACAGAAATGTTAGGACTATTCCAGGTTAGTGCCAATACTGGCACTAGTTTCTACAAATTAAAGTGGGAACTTGGGGTCAAACAGCTCAGCTCATAACTCAATCATGGACTCACAAGAAGTGGACAGTGTAATAAAAGAAACAAGTATTGTTTTACCTCACCATTCTTCTTCACTCTTTCACTGGTTTTGTCCCTCTATTGTGTCCAAGAACAAAATTCATTGATTCCAAGACCCAAAGGGACCATTGCGGTCATCTAGTCTGACCTCCTGTATAACATGGGCCATAGAACTTCCCCAAAATAATTCCTAGAGCAGCTCTTTTAGAAAAACATCCAATCTTGATTTAGAAATTGTCAGTGATGAAGAGTCCACCATGACCTGTGGTAAATTGTTCTAGTGGATAATTAATCTCACTGTTAACAATGTACACCTTACTTCCAGTGTCAACTTGTCTAGCTTCAACTTCCAGCCACTGGATCATATTATACCTTTCTCTGCAGATTATAAACTCCACATGGCAGGAACAGATATCTTTGCTTATACTCAACATTTTCAAAAATGACTATTGTCTGCTGAATTGGACTTTAGTTGGAAATGAACATATTTTCACCTCTATGTTATTCAGAGGCAGCCCACTCCATACACAGTAGTTACTATCATTATCAAGAGCAGGCAAACTAGTTACTGTTCAGGCAATGCCTGGATTAGATTAAAATTAGATGAATTCAGATTAAAGTTCAATTATTTTCTATCTTGCAGCATCTTTCCTTCGAAAAACCCCAAACTTTAGAGCATGTTAAAATATATTCTCATGTAAACAACATAAATCAATGGCAGTCCAAGGTTAGAACAGGGTCGTTTCAGAAAATACATACATTAGAAGATATCCATGATTATAAATAAAAAACTCTGAAATATCTCCTGTGCTTGAATTTTGGCCAGATGTGCAGAACAGATGTTTAAGCTTTTGTCTGAGGCACTCAAAAAAACCCAAAAAAACCCCCCAAACCTTTATGTGATACTGCCAATTTGACTCAGGCACAGGTGAATGCTTCCAAGAACAGTGTTATAAAGCACATTACTTTTTAATAAATGAAAGATGAAATATTTATTCAGACTTTTCCTAGGGCTGTTGATTGCAGAGGATACCCGCTGTATGACCTGAAACTCACTGAGATGTTTATAACATACTATGCTACATTTCTTAGACCTGAGAAAATAAGGAAGAGATGTGGAGCTGCAGAAATTACAGTCCAGTGAAATAGCCGAAAAATAACACTGTAAGAACAATGTTTCATACAAAAGGCAAATCTATTGCATGCATTACCCTGTGTGATATCTGCCACTGTCTTCAGGGGTCAAGCTGGGCCAGTTCACAGAAGCTCAGCAAGCTGGTACTTTCTTTTGTGCTCAATAATCTGAAGTATTCATTTTTAAAAATTAAACCTCCAGCCTTTGGGTTGCAAATATTACCTTTAAAATATGAACCACCAGTGCTGTGCTGTCTTCCTGAGTCTAAAGACCTCCTGCAATAATAGCCTTGAGAGCTATGAACTGCCCCATTAATCCCACTGGGGTTTTAAAACAGAAATCTAACAATGCTAATTTAAATATCAGTACTGTTAAATTCTTTCACTGCTTATCAAAGCACACCAGGAAGAAGAGACCCAGACATCATATGAAGATCTGCACAATCTACTGCAATATCTCATTTAGGCATTACATTTAGCTGCAGCTTGGCCTGTGAGCAGAGCTTGGCAGGTTATCAATTTTTTTTTACCATTATTACCCATAAAATTGACAAACCAAAGAGGAATAAAGAAGCCTGGGAGGCATTCATGGCCCACCAAGGAGAGTCAAGCAGCAGAGTTTATGGGGCAGCTGAGACCCAGCAAGAGGGAACTGAGCCCAGGTAGCTCTGCAGATCCCAAGAGTATATCTGAATCCCATGAAGTTCAATCCCATCCCAAGAAGTCCAGCGTTGCACCCACAATTACACTCTAGACCTCTGAGCAGTCCGAGTTTCTTTTTTGCATCTCAAGAAGGTGGAACTTGATTCATGGGTAGAACTTGATTTATGGGTGGAATTTCAAATGTACCACTTGTGGCTGTCGGTCAGAAACAATTGTCTATATAGAAGGGTGAGACTTTCATATGCCAACTGGACACAAGTAGTTGTATTTTTTCCTCACTGTCAAACTCAGTACACATTTAGCTTCTTGAATAACACTCATGTCTCATGACGTATATTGGAGAACAGCAGTAATCCTTAGATACAGACCCACTACAACATCAGAATGTATCTCTAAATGCCAGTTAAATCAAGCTCCAGTGATTAGCTCTAATATAATATCTACTGTTGAAGCCAGATTTGGGCTTTTGAGGAGATGATCATAATGATTATGATTTCTACCAATTATCAGTTTTCATTTCTTTATTGTTAAAAGACAATGTATTTTGATGTCCATGAGATGAAATTCCTAGATTCCTATTGTTTGTATTAGAATAGCAGCCCTATTGGGATCAGTGCCCAGAAGTGCTAGGTATTGTACCAACACATAGTAAGAGACAGCCCCCACTCAGAAGAGCTTACACTCAAAACAGAGAAAAAGTGGAAGGGGAAACAGATGCACAGACGGAAGAAGAGACTTGCTCAAGGCCACAGAGCAGGCTAGTGGCAGAGCCAGTACTAGAATCCAGGTCTCCTGACTCCCAGTCCTGTGCCCTATCTACTGGACTACACATCCTACTGGATACCATCATATTTAATTATAGATAACTAATGCAAGGTGACCAGCTTTTCTGGGGCATCACTTTGTGCTTGGGGAGGACATGGAGATGTCTAGGGGAGTTGACAGGTAAGTCTGAGGGGGGTTAGAGGTCACCCATAAGATAAGTGGCGTTAAGGAGCACAGGGAGAAGCTTGAAGTGGCTAGGGACTTAAAGAAATGCAAGGCTGACACCAGTGTCCTTGTGAGGCCAGAGAAAACACAACAGACCAAAAGGAAGGAAGCAACCCAGAGAAGAATGGAAGGTCCTGTGCGGATGAACTAGTGGCAAGGAGTGAGGGAATGTCTCTGGACCCCACAGTGGAACCCAAGACAGGAATTGAGTGTAAGTAGAGCTGGACAGAACATTTTTTTGGTCAAAATTTGCTGATTCATCTGAACAGAAATGTTCTGTAGGAGCTGTTTGATTACAATAAAGTTTCTTGCCAGATTGACTGCTTATCTGCTTGGCAGCTCTGGTGGGCTGATGGGGAGCCAAGAACCTGAGAGCCCAAGATTCCCAGCAGCCTGGGCTTCAGGCCAGTGGTCCTGGGGCAGCCCACCAAGCAGACTGTGCCAGAGCCAGGGCTCCATTCCCTTTCACACAGAACTGGGGGCAGGGAGTGTCATTCTGAATCAGAATGAAACCAAATTTCAAAATGTGGAAATCCTCTGCAAAATGGATTTACTTTTCTCCCCCAAGCTTTGGCTGTAAGGTAAAGTTATGGGCCATTCTGGAACACAGACTCCTGTCTTGACTGGATTATATTGAACACTGTGCTATCGTCTCACGAGTTAGACTATACTAGGAGCCGCCCAAAGATCTTCCTTTATTGGTAAATTCAGACTCTTGTTGAAGACACATGAAAGCCACACAAAGCCATGTTTCCCCCTTGGGAAGGAGCTCTCTCATTATCCGTAGTATATTTTATATCAATTACTATGTTAATAAGCCAGGACCCCAACTTAGAAGCACACCTATGGGGCGGGTGGGGGGGGGAGGGATGAAGAAATCAAGCCCATTATAATACCTAGCACTCCTACAACACCTTTCACCCAAGGATCTCAAAGCCCTTTAAAAATATTAATCAGTTAAAACCGGATTTATTTTTGCGTTTACATGAACAGAATTGGTAAGAAATGAGGAAATTCTGATATGATTTTAATTGCATCGATATACAATAAAAAGCATGTTTTTGGCAGAAAGTGCTACACAGATACTCACTGGTTTAAATATTAACTATAACTATCCTCATTAAAGCTGCTAGTGTGTTTACATATTTTAATTTCCTCCATACATTTGTCTTCCTGAAAGCATGTCAGAAACTAATGGCAACTTTAAAGTTGGCTGGATTTCATTCTCTTGAATACAGACAAGTGGGATTTAATTTGAAATCCGACATCACTTTAAAATATTAAATCAGAACACAGTGGTTTTACAGTTTATCTTCAGCCAAGTGACTGAAGTGAGCTTGTACAAAAACGGGCCAGAGTTAGCTGAAAAATAATGATGAGTCAAAATCATATCAACATGCTGATACATTCTAAATCATCACCATACTAATGGAAAACAATACCAAGGTTAATTAAATCAAGGAGTTAAATTAAAGCTAAAAAGCTAACTAAAAAATAAAACAAGATATTCTGGCTCTGATAAATTGAGAGTTCTGTCTGTACCACTTCTGAACTGTGGATGATTTTATGAAATTGTATCATTAAATTACTCTGTCATGGAAAGCCTATATGTATGTGAATCCACTATAAGTTAGCAGGGTTCAGTTATGTTTGTGCCAGGCCAAAGACCACTGCAAGGGAGCAGCACTGAAGGATCATCTATCCAAAGTAAAACATCTTTTGAAAATGGGTTAACTCTAGCTGGGAGAAGACACTTCCTCCTCTTGTCTGAAGGGGGAGGGGAAACTTGAGAGCAGCGGACAATTACCAAAAGGTAGAACAAAAGAAGCAGGTGACCCCAGCAGAAGTTGACAAAGAGACTTACAGGAGGAAACTGGGAGAAGAGAGACATTTTGCACCCGATTAAGATGAGGGAAACTGCTGCAGTGGCAGGCTAGCAAGGGGTTGGAGGACCTTGCCTACCAGACTGAGGGGACATAGATGGTCCTTCAAGGATTCCCATGGGAAGAGTGAGCTAGTAAGGGACATTGCATTTAGAATGTTTTATTGTCTTGGGTGATCTGCACTATCCCATGCTTCACATGATTAAAGCTGAAAAAACTGTAGGAAGAGCAGATCTGCATATGCTTCATAACTACTGCATGCCCCCGTGAGAGTTAAATTGTAAACCAGAAACTTCACACACTTTTTGGGTGGAGATGGGGGAGACAGATGTGTTTAAGTGTGGTGAACCTGACGGATCAGTGCTGCACCCAGAGGAGCGAGGCAGTGGAACAGTGGGTTCCAACACTTGGAAGGGGGTACTGATAGAAGGCCTGAGCTCTGAGCGTGTGCCTCAGGACATAGAGATTAGGGCTGCGACTGGACTCCGTTCAGGCTGCAGGAGCTTGAAATCTGGGAGCTCTGGAACCCCGGCAATCCAGAGAGCAGAGGCTTGGATTCCCTTCACAGTAGTCCTAGTGGGTGTCTAGCAGGGCATGCTCTAGAGCTATCTAATCCACAGCATGGGGTTCCCCAATAAAAGAGCACAGATGCAACTGCTTTCTAAACCAAGAGCTTGACCCTGCATGTCTCCACACATGCAGAACTGCCACTGACTTCAATTGGGGGTCCATGCACACAGCTGTTGGAGAATTAGGGACACCTCCCCCACACACCCTCCCACCACCACCACCTCAGAAGATTAAGTATCTCCGCTCACAAAAGGAAAGATGGTAGAGACACTGAATCATTTAAAGTGTTTTATAATCAATAGCACTGGTTGAATTTATGTTCTGTAGAAAGTTCCGAAAAAAAAATATGGCACTGGAAAAGATTCAGAAGGGAGCAACTAAAATGATTAGGGGTTTGGAGAGGGTCTCATATGAGGAAAGATTAAAGAGGCTAGGACTCTTCAGCTTGGAAAAGAGGAGACTAAGGGGGGATATGATAGAGGTATATAAAATCATGAGTGATGTGGAGAAAGTGGATAAGCAAAAGTTATTTACTTATTCCCATAATAAAAGAACTAGGGGTCACCAAATGAAATTAATAGGCAGCAGGTTTAAAACAAATAAAAGGAAGTTCTTCTTCACGCAGCACACAGTCAACTTGTGGAACTCCTTACCTGAGGAGGTTGTGAAGGCTAGGACTATAACAGCGTTTAAAAGAGAACTGGATAAATTCATGGTGGATAAGTCCATAAATGGCTATTAGCCAGGATGGGTAAGGAATGGTGTCCCTAGCCTCTGTTTGTCAGAGGATGGAGATGGATGGCAGGAGAGAGATCACTTGATCATTGCCTATTAGGTTCACTCCCTCTGGGGCACCTGGCATTGGCCACTGTCGGTAGACAGATACTGGCTTGATGGGCCTTTGGTCTGACCCGGTAAGCCCGTTCTTATGTTACTATCAAAATGACTCTATTGAAGTGCTTCATTTCGATATTATATTACATATTTTCAATGAAAGGGTTGAGGTAAACCTCTGGTGGACATACAGTGACCCCTCGCTTAATGTTGTAGTTATATTCCTGAAAAATGCAAATCCAATTTCCCCATTAAAAATTAATGTAAATGGGGGGGGGGGGGGTAGGTTTACCAGAAAAATACACACACACACACACAATAAGTTTAAAAAAAACAATTTAATACTGTTCACAGCAATGATGATTGTGAAGCTTCGTTGAGGTGGTGAAGTCAGAGGGTGGAAGAAGGTGGGATATTTCCCAGGGAATGCTGTACTGCAAATTGATGAACTAGCACTCAGCTGATCCCTCAAGGGTTAACACATTGTTGTTAATGTAACCTCACACTCTGTAAGGCAGCACAAATTGAGGAAGGGGAGATAGCATGGCAGACAGAGACACACACCCTGTATGAGAGAGAGAGAGAGAGAGAGAGAGAGATGTGCATTGCCCCTTTAAGTACGGTGACCCCACTCTAAGTACATTGCCTTTTTAAGTAGATCAGCAAGCTGAGACAGGTGATGCTGCCAGAAAGCTCCCTCCCATTTCCCACCTTGCTCTATGGAGATGGGCTAAGCAGGGGGACGGGGCATACCCTGACATTAGCACCCCTTCTCCCCCTTACATAGCAAGCAGTAGGCTCCCGGGAGCAGCTCCAATGCAGAGGGCAGGGGGTAGCGACAGCTGAACTGGAAGCCTGAGTTTCTGCCAGGGGCAAAATACAGTTAGCTAGTGAGTATTTTAACTTTGTATTGTGGGGATACAATTATGTCTGGAAGCAATCGTGAAATTAACTAGTTACAAACTCCTAGAAAAGTTGTAATGTGGATGGAGCATTAATGGTTTCATCTCTTCAGACTGTTGAAGGCATCAGTGATCCTTCCTATAGTTATGGATAGAGCACAATAGTTGCGACTATTGTTTGAGCACTCCAAAACAATTGTTGCACTGCATCAACAGCTACCAACAAAACCTTACCATTGCCTCTTGTCACACCTGTGTTTGATATATGTACAATAACTTCCTGAAGTTTCATCTCCCTAGCACACTTGCACAGCCTAGGAGAAAGCTATCAGACATTTTGACAGGTGTTATAACAAAACAGATAAAACCCACAAGGGGGAAATTTAATGGTCATGCTGCTATTCTTCTAACTCCTACCAGAGCGTTACCATGAATCAAAGCACAAACAGAGGCTTTCGTTCATGTTAATGAAGCATTCTTTCCTGAAATTATTTTGTCTTTTTCTTGCTGTTATTTCTACTGCCATGTCCAGTGCCACAGGAAACCAATAGGGACTGAAAGGTAACAGTGTGTTAGCGCAGCTTGTTACAGCTAAAGAAAATTGGTGATAGTGCTATAGCCATGGCAGCAAAAGAGCAAAGCCTCACTATCTGTATCACCTCCTCCATTGTACAAACTGGTATAGGACCAGGAGGTAAAGATTACATGAATTAATGAACTTTCAACAGATGTCACACTCACCAGGCGAGATTCCTCTTTATTCCTATAATTTTTCCCGACCTTCAGGCTCAACGCTTGTAAAAAACATGGAAGGGCTATCTCCAGCCAGACATATTCAAGTTATTAACACTACATACTAATACACTTGTTAAAATGTCCACATTAAATAAGATGAACAGTATTTGGGTGGGGGTAATACTAAATCAGGGGACCCTTGAGATGCTTTGGGCCCTAAACAATTGTTTAGTTTGCTTTTGCTTAGCAACCTTTCTCACGCCTTTAACATGATTGGTAACTGAAAAGTTTAGATTTCCAAATCCCATTGGCAACTTTAGTTCTCTTTCTGACCAAAAACAATTGATCTATCTAAAATCTGTAGTCTCCATCACCTTAGCTTCTGAGCGCCTAATTATCTGATCTATTAATTTTAAAAGTGGCAAAGTTAAAGGATGATCTTGCCCTATATTTTAAACACACTAATTTTATATTCAAATATTAAATCACAGGAAAATTAGAATAATCCAGACATGCTATTGTCTAAATTTCCAACCTAGGGGAAAAGAGGGTGACCTTGCCAACTGCAATAACTGGAAAGAAATTACATTACTCTCAATGCCTGGAAGCATCATGCACAACATTATCCCAGAATGTATCAAGAAAAAAATAGATTTCCAACTAATAGAGGAACAAGGAGGGTTTTAGACCACTGAGATTATGTGCAAACCATACTGCTGTTCTCAGACATATTACAGAACAAAGCATGGAGTGGCAAGAGCCAATTATGATAAATTTTATTGATTTCCAGAAGGCTTTTGACAGAGTATGCAGAAACAGCCTTTTGAAAATTACGGCATACTCTGGAATACCAAGAAAAATAATTAGAATCATCAAGGATCTATATGCTAATGCCAAATGTGCCATCAGAGATGGTAACAACCAAACAACTTCCATAAACTTGAAAAGATTTAGAAAAGCAGCATGACTGGCACTGATACTAAAACATCAATATCTTACACCAGCATCATGTCTGTCCTTTATGGAGCAGTGTCATGGAAATCTACAAATGAAATTGATAAGACAATGAACTCATTCTGAAGTAAATGCCTGCAAATGATCTCCTGAATTCATCTGAAATAATTTCTTGCAATATCAGAAATTCTAAGGAGAGCAAAACAACCTAATGCATCAAACATAATAAGAAGATGATGGTGAACATATTTAGGACATGCTTTAAGGATGTTACCAAGTTGACTTCCATAGCAAGTGACACTACCTAGAAAAAGAAAAAGAGGGAAAACAGAGAAACATTATGCAGAACAACAGAGAAATAAGTCAAATTCATTGACATGACACTCAGAAGCCTGAACAGACCAGTACAAGACTAAAATAAATGGCAGAAACTGGTGGACGCCCTATGCACCTGAGGGTGCAGGAAGATAAAGAAAGAGGAAAAGACTGTCCAAATTTTGTCCTTGGATGTATAGGCATAGGCAATGTAGATCGCATTAACTTGAAGAGATACACATCAGTGGACAGATTTTGAAAGACTGAGGGTGGATAGATAGAAAAAGTTCAGACACTCGTGAAATCCCTGCCTTTATTTATTCACTATTATGACTTTTAATATAAAAAAGATAGTACAGCTTATCATTATTAGGAAATGGAACACACTGTCAACGGCAGAAAATTCACCAAAGACTTCAAATCTCATCATTTCTAGTTAATTACAGTAATATTCTATCCCTTTGGTTCTCACAAAATCTCTCCAGGGGCAATGTTTATCAAATGGATTCAAATAATTTACTTCAGTTTTGTCTAGAACTATTCCCAGCTTATCTCCACCAAATCCCAAGATGAATTTGATATTAACATTACCAGTAGAATGTTATAGAGATAGTACATGGCAATCAAAGAAAGAATAGCTTCTAAAACAACCATTTTCTTTTCAATAAAAAACTAAAAATGTCTTATCAGCTGATATAAAAAGGGTAAGGAACCACATTCTTCTCTTGACATACATGTGTAAGTCCCATTACCACCAATGGGAGACAACTGTACGTATATTGAAGGGAAAACAGACTCATCATAGACTTGCTCTTCTACCATTGAGGTCAATAGGCACTTTGCTATAAACTTCAGTGGCAGAAAATCAGATCCTATTTGCATAAGACAATTATGTGCAAAAGTACTGCAATCATCAGGACTTTTGTTAAAATCTTCACCTTAATTTAGGATTATGTTTCAAAACAAAACTAAAATGAAAGCAATTACTACTATTCAGGACTATTTTGGCTGTATCTTCTGGGATAGTTTCACAGAGAAAGATTAAGAGCCTGATCGTGCAACGTAAGCCCAGGGTTAGTGGGACTCAAGTCAGCTGACTCATATTAGGGAACCCCGGACTTGAGCGTCTACATTGTATTTTAATCCTAGGTTAAGAATTTACTGACCCATCCTTCAACCTATGGCTCTGGTGTCCATACTTCAGCCCACAGATTCGACTCAAAGTAACCATACCCCAGAGCCCCTAGATCCCCCCTCCTGCTGCTGAAATGTGGCCATTCTAGCCTTAGGAATGTGGTGCACTGTGGAAAAACTTTTCTGCTTGTCCTGCACAATACCAAGAAGCAGCTCGTTTTGCAAACAGGTTGATCGGTTCCCTCTCCACTGCAAACCCAAAGGCTATTTGCAGATCAGTGATTGGAAAAGAATGGGTTAATACTGACCTGAGCTGCTGCTGTTTGCCAGCTCGGATGCGGTGGAGAGAGGCTTCCATTTTCAACAGAGTGGACTGTAGATTGTTGAGAAAAGGACACTTCCCAACTTATTTGGGGGTGGGTCTTTTGTTCTTGGTTTATGTTTATAAACCCTAGCTGCAGTGTTTTCCCAAATGAATGACGAGTTACTTCCCTCCTTTTATTAGAAGTTTTTGCTACACTCAGACTCTGTGCTTGTGAGAGGGGAAGTATTGCCTCTTAGAGGCACCCAGGGAGTGGTGTGTAATTGTCCCAGGTCACTGGGTGGGGGCTCAAGTCAGTTTTGTGTTGTATTGTTGAAAAGGAACCCCTAGACACTGAATCTGGCCCTTGTTGCTGCTGGCTCCACCTGGCAGACGGGTTACACACATATACATATACAGAAATATTTTAAAAGGATGGACAATTTCAGTTCTGTTAAATGTAAGTGACTATAACACAAACCAGTTCAGCTAAGTAAGATTAATTTTAAAACTACGCACTTTGTTAAAAACACGATGAAAACAATTTAACACCTAAAAAGGTGCTATAAAAAGATATGCATGCATCAGACCCATTCTAGTCCCAAATGTATGTATAGACAGTATTAAAAAAAGGGATATTTTCTCCCTCAGGAATGCCAAACACTGTTCTTCATGAATATGTATAATTAGATGTTCTCTGTGAGTGAGAAGTAGTAATTAATTCAGTGTTAAACATCACAACCTATTACTTGAACTCCATGGCAACCAACATTGCCAAAAGAGAAAATGAATTTTCAAAGCCTATTTTTAAATTATTACATTTATACATTTTCCAAAATTTCAGAGCAGGCTTGCACTATTTTTAGACAAAGACAATAGAAGATAAATTTTTCAAGTGCTAAGGACTAAGCTCATTAATGAGGGAGGTTATAATTTTTTTGACTCAAAAGAATGACTTGATGGCAGGCAAACTAATACTTCTATGAGATTGAGTTTTTTTTTTAAAGGTACAGAACTGAAAATATAAGAGAAAAGGTGACTGATATGCACAGTTGTCTCAATGTGATAGGCAAAGCACTCTGAGGAGCATATTTTCAAAATATTCCTCATGGTTTCAACCACATAACTATCACTGGCTTTTAGATGCGACTGGACCACCACAGAACATTCTGAAATTCTTCATTTTAATAGTTTGGTTAATGATTTTTTCCCTCTGTATCATCTGGTACCGATCCAGACTCAAAACAATATGTGGAAATGTTACTTTCACTGCACATCATTAAGGACAGGTGCAAGCTGTAGAATGTTGATACAGATTTTGAACTGACTTTGGTTCAGGGATGTTCAGAACTGACATAACCTTATTTTTCATGGAATATGAAAATTAATTATTTGCATCTGATTCCTAGATAAACAAACTCAAAGGGAGTCTGTTATCTTGATAACGCAGTAGGATTTATGTGGACTGCTCCCACTATTGTTAATCCATGCAGTGATCAAAGACTAAAACCCTATTGTGTCTCTATCTTCACAAGAAAGCTGTGGGCTACTCTTTGACAATACTGAGGTTGCAAGACTATTTTGGTTCTCTTAATATGTAGTAAGCGGGGGCTCTATGCTTCCCTCTATAAGGGCAGAGTCAAGCAAAAACCGGGCAAGGTACTGAATCTCTGCTACATTCTCCATCTCTCCCTAGAGCCAACAAAAGAAGCCCTTTCACAGGATTACAATGGAGTTAAGGCATACTGGGGAAAGTGAAGCCGCTCTTCATGGCAGGATCCCCTAAAGACCTAGTGGAATCCACTTGAAACTTAATGTTGTTCCAAGCTCCACGCCTACTATCCCCCTCAAAGAGGTAGGTGACAAAACCCTGCTGCAGCATGGGAGTCTAAGGGTGCACCATAGAGAGTCCCACAGAGGCCCCCACCCCATGCAGATGTTCCTAGAGCAACAGGAGGATAGAACATAAGCTCCACAAAGATTCCAGGCTACTCTACCCCACACCAAGAAGGCATATTTTCTCCCGTACTTCTCATTACAAAATTCTGAGCGTTTATCTGAGTAAGTTTTTATACCATAAAAAATATAGCTGGTCTATGTTACATTAGACCTACCAAAGAAAATAATTACATTAGGGAAACCTTCAGCATAAAGAAGAAACAAATCACTACTTATGCTAAACAATCTGTTCTACCTTATATTTAGCTGTGACACTGAGTACCTTTCCCAGACCTGAAGAAGAGCTCTACGTAAGCTCAAAAGCTTGTCTCTCTCACCAACAGAAGTGGGTTCAATAAAAAATGTGACCTCACCCACCTTGTCTTGCTAATATCCTGGGACCAACAGGGCTACAACAACACTGCAAAAAACAAATACATGACATTCAGGGGAATTAACACAGCCACAATGTCATACTCTCTTTCAGGATATAACTTCCTCAAGTAATAGTTGGGTACAAATATTTTTGTGTATTGTTTGCAGTGCTGGTCTTGGGAACCAAGAAACATTGGTTAACCCTGCAAAGAATTCCAAAGTAACCCTTTAAGTTGAAAACTACTATTCAATTCATAACTCTGAAATGGTCGAATCCTCCCTGTAAGTTTTTATTAACACTGAGCGGTAGGCAATTAATTTTTTAGAAATAGTAAGGGTCAGATGTAAGTCCGGAGTTAGGGCACTGAAGTCAATGGACTTACTCCACATTTAATATCAGTGTATATGGGATCAGAATTTAGCCCTCTCTTTTGCACGGAAAACAGTCACAATTCAGGCTGAGCAACAGAATCACTATGTTGTATAGCAAATGCAAAAATAACTTCACTTCTAAAGACAATTATTATAATGTTGCTATCATCTTAAAGACTTATACTTGGAAGCCAAGAAGTTGTCATAATAGAAGAGACAAGTAAACAGTAAAGTAGAAATGATGCGTCGGGGAAACTCTGAATTATTTCAAGCCTTAAAGATGCAACCAAACCTTTTCAGATATGAGATCCAGTTACTGCAGTGCGTTTTATGGCTGGATGCAAGAAGGCTGAGGTTATTTGAGTGACATCGCTCACCCTGTCCAGTAGCCAGTTATATTAAGCACACAGGCTGAGTGAAAATGTGAAGAAGGGAACAGAGCATCAGTAAGGAGTAAGCAGCAGGAATCCTACTAGCAGGTTGCATTTTTGAGAGGCAGTAGCAGTATGAGGCAGTAGGGTGGGAATTAATGAAGAGTGGTGATTACAGCTATGGAGAGATGATCCAGAGAAAAGACAGGGGCCTGGAGATGAAGAGACTGCTTGAAATAGGAAGGAAAGGCGTGAGCAGAGGAGTAATGGCCTTAAAATGAGTACAGGATCAAGGAACTGATTGGGGTGTCTGCCAGATGAGAAAGACCCAACAGAGCTGGGGCTGGTACAGTGAAATGGTCCTCTGCAAGGAAAGAAAAACAGAAAGAGACATGCTCAGCTGCAGAGCCACAAAGCATTTCTGTCACAATCAACTCTGGGTGATCTGTTCAGACAAGAGGCCCGTATTAAACAACAAAAAGCCTCACAGTATTCCACTGTCATTGTCCAAAATACTGTAGTAGCTTTTACACCACCTTATAAATCAGAGACATTTTATGCCTCAAGATGTGAACTGTATTCACTGCCTGCTGAGCAATTTCCCTTGAAGGAAAAGTGCTTTCTACTAAGAATCTAAGTTCTAGTACATTTAATAAACACACCAAAATTCTCTTTCTTTAGACTGGAGAACTCAACTGGGCCCTAATTCAGGAAAGCACTTAGTGCAATTTAAGTACATGTCTGAGTGCTTTCTTTATCACAGCCTGATACAAGCACACGGTGAGAGAAAGTGCTTATCTTTTTTGCAGAGCTGAGGCCTGATCCAGCAATCCATGTGCCTTTGTAAAGCCTTGTGAAGTCAATAGTTAGAGTCATAGACTTTAAGGTCAGAAGAGACCATCATGATAATCTAGTCTGATCTCCTGCACAACGCAGGCCACAGAATCTCACCCAATCACTCCTGTCATAAACCCCTAACCTATGTCTGAGCTATTGAAGTCCTCAAATCATGGTTTAAAGACTTCAAGGTGCAGAGAATCCTCCAGCAAGTGACCTGTGCCCCACGCTGCAGAGGAAGGTGAAAAACCCCCAGGGCCTCTGCCAATCTGCCCTGGAGGAAAATTCCTTCCCAAATATGGCGATCAGCTAAACTCTGAGCATGTGGGCAAGACTCACCAGCCAGACACCCAGGAAAGAATTCTCTGTAGTAACTCAGATCCCACCCCATCTAACATCCAATCACAGGCCATTGGGCATATTTACCGCTAATAGTCAAAGATCAATTAATCACCAAAATTAGGCTAATTATCCAGTTGTTGGGTGCACTCAGGGTTTGCCACATTAGGGTGTAATTAAAGGTAAAACATGTTCGGGTAGAAAAGCTTCCTCTGACATACTGAGTATCTGAATGAACCAAATGTTCAGCCACCAGCGACCACTGAACTAGAGATTCTGCTTTCTACAAGAGTGTTGTGTAATGAAAATTGCACCATGACTCTATAACAATCTGAATATATTAGTATACCAAAAAAAAATCCATCATGCCCCAAAACAGTAATTTTTTGAGATTTTGAGGCAAGTTAATATTGTTTTTCTGTTCTTTTTTGTAACTTTTCATCTGAGAAGGCTTACATGTTAAATTTCCCCCTGCCTGCGTCAGCCATTTTCTCTGAGAAAGGAAAGAGATCAGACATTAATTGGCCCATTCTTATGAAGACAAGTGACTGAGGTTCCCCAGCAGGATACTGGATGTGATGAGGAAGTGTGGGGCTAGCTGAGGTTTCTGTCAACTTGCCTTTCAAGCAGATCTAAGAATAACAGGAGTTGCTGCAATTAGCCACTTATTTGCATTCAATTTAAAAGTGAGACTTTATAAACAAGTCCCATCAGCAAAGGTTTATCAGAATTCCTTTTTCTGATGAGAGGCAGTTCAAGAAAATTGGGTTAGAACTTAGCTACTTTATGGTCTAATGCAATAATTGGTCATACTGTTCTGTAACTTTGCTGATACTATCAGACACTGATATTATTGACCTCCATGGTGCTATGACAATTGGTTCCTGCATAGGCTCGATGGCAAAGAATTCTCCAGTGTCTTTCAGAGAGTAAACAGATGGAGATAAACTTCTCAGCCCAGACTTTTAACGGTATTAGCTACACTCAGCGTTGCAACTTCTAACTGATTTAGGCACTTGGCAGCCTAAATCCCATTGACCGTCAATGAGATTTTGACTCCTGAGTGCCTAAATCACTTTTGAAAATGAGTCTTAGGTGCTGCAAAGCTGAGCTCAGCTATGCCTAAATGCCTTTAAAAATCTGGGCCCTCCTCTTTTAAAATGTGCTCAGATACTGCAGCGATGGATGCTGTATAACAGGGATGGGCAGCTGGGGGCCGCATCCAGCTTGCCAGATCATTTTATTTGACCCGCCAACTACAAGTATAGCCACAGACGGGCCTGGGTGGGTCACAGACCACCCCGTTAGCACCCAGGCCCACCCAAATCTGAGCCTGAGAGGAGGTGGCTCTGCTAGCGCCAGGAACTAGGGCAGGGGAAGAAGCGATGGAGAAGTAGCAGCTCTGCAAGGGCCATCTAGGGCAAGCCCGCTGCAACCAGGGACCTGCTGCCTCCTGCTCTTACTCCAGTACATGGGTTCAGACATGGTGATGCTAATGCTCAACTACTTTAATGTCTCCCTTGTTAATAATTCCACACTTGTGATCAGTTAGATATCAATGCTCACCTGTGTCTCCTCCTAATTTCTAGTAAGAAATTCCCAACTACATAACTGATGTGCTAGTGCATGATGGGATGAACATGATAAGTTCATAATGTCACCCTGTTACATGTGTTTTCTCATGGCCCATGTGTTGATACAGCTGTGATTTATGAGCAACGTGTTTGATTAATAGTATGAGACACTACCAGGTCTATGACAATCACTTCTTTAATAAATAGATTCTTCCTCTCTTTCAGATAGAGATTTGCATGTGTATTATGGTACAATATGCCCAGCCCTGTTTCATTAGTAATGAGTGGGTATGGTAGCAATAATCTTTAAGAAAATATAACAAAACAATGCCATGGAAAACCAAATGTAGGACATAATTAGTTCAAATACACAATCAATAGCCATCAAGTGACTCAGATCCCTGGCTTTCAGAAAGCTGGGAGTTCAACTCTCTTTTCCCCAAAAGCTTGTCTCTGTCTGCTTGGCCATCACCAATCTCTGCAATTTGTGTTTACCCCTTTCATAAGACCTTTGCAAACATGATCTCCTGATAGTTGAGCCTTGAAGAGAGACCATCGGAGTCTTAAGGTGGTCACATTTTATGAGTCCTGCAGCCTGCAACTCCCTCTCTTTCTGTTCCATTTATTCCTTTTCCTCTATCCTGAGGAAGTGGCCCCAGATAATCTGAGTGAAAATAGTTTATGGAGTTATGACACATGTGTAGGGTAAGGACAGGACAAGATTTGAAGAGTAAAAATCCTTAAATATCCTTTTTTAAATTAACAAAAACAGATGTTTTGCGCTAAATATTATTTCATTCCATTAATCACAAGGGTCCTACATTTTAATGCCTCTGCCCTAAGGGGTCCCAGATTTCCTAAATAAGTTTGAAGGCTTTTGCTTTAAAGGTTAATTTGAAACCTCCACTGCTGTTTAGAGATCTATTTGTAATTTAGCAAGAGTGCCTGAAGCAATAAGCCACTTTTGAAGTCAGCAAAAAAGAAGTTATTTGAACTTTCTCAAGGGATACTCTCATGGGATGAGAAATAAAAACTAGATTAAGTTTTAGTGTTCTCCATTAAATAGAAGCTATTCACTCATGGGATGAGATATGTAATAGAGTATCATCAATATTTTTACATAAAGTCTTCACATTCTTTCCCTTCATTCTGACATACAATGCTATACAGATTTGAGATAAGGGTTGAAGAAATATAGATCATCTCCTTAAAAAGAACAGCATGTATTTCAAAGTTTGGATGATTTAGTATTGATACATAAAACCAACGATCAGTCTGGTGGCACCTTAAAGTATTGATGCATAAATCAGTGACTCTGAAATGTGACTTTGGGTGAATCTTACAAAGGGGAAAAAAGACAAAAATACTAAACCACAGAAAGAATGATAAGTAACTTCCTTACTGGGCGTTGGGGAGGGAGAACAGACCAAACACAGGGAACAGAGGTGGCTCCAGGCACCAGCACGCCAAGCGCGTGCCTGGGGCGGCAAGCCACAGGGGGTGCTCTGCCGGTCATCGCGAGGGAGGAAGGCAGGTTGCCTTCAGCGGCATGCCTGCGGAGGGTCCGCTGGTACTGCAGCTTCGGCGGATCTCCCAGAGGCTGCCGCCGAATTCGCGGAACCGGGGACCTCCCGCACGCAAGCCGCCAAAGGCAGCCTGCCTGCTGTGCTTGGGGCAGCAAAATACCTAGAGCCGCCCCTGACAGGGAAGGATTATTTTCCTGGCCCATTGCTCTGACTGTTCCTCCATGAATCCCTCCACTAGCTTTCCATTTTCTATTACATCTTGTCCCCAACCTTCAAGGTTTATGTCCTCACTCACACAATTCCGCCCCTCCCTACTTATCTGTGTGCAATTTTTGATTGCACTCCCCAGCCCTCCTTCATCTGAGAAAAATGCTAGATTTGAAAAGCCATTTCTAAACTACTCCCACTCTGCTCCTTATCCACAGAACACTCACAAGAAGTTAAAGTGTGAAGCCACTACTCTCCCTTGCAGGGCCTAGTTCTGCTGTCATGCCAACAAAACAAAATAAAAAATCAGCTAACCAAATAATGGCTAGGTCAGCCAGAAGTCTGGAAAAATTGATTTAATTTATTTATTTTTAAAAACAAACACTTTGATTATTTTGAAGCACAAGGTGGTCAAACAGACAAACTGCTATCTTGTCATCATTAGCTTTGTTCTTCCATTCCCTTTCCGTTTGTCACACACACACACGTGTGTTTTGTTTCAAAGGTGGTCAAAAAAAATTCAGATAAAAAGGATTTTCTTCAACAAATGACTTAAAAAATTTCATGAAAATTAGTCAACATGGTTGAAATTTTTTATTTTATTTTGCTACACAAAATTCATGTCTTTTTTAAAAAAAAATGTTTTCAAACTTTTCCATTGATTGAAACTAGGTTTTCAGTAAAAGAAAAAAATTAATTAAATTTTCAACATTTTATAATTCACAAAAATATTGAAAATACCAAACATTTTAAAACTTCATAGCAAAAATAAAACTGCCAAGTTTTTCACAAAATAAGCCAGCTCCGTAAATTACACTGTAAGATATTGGGAGTAGAGATCATGTTTGCGCAGCACCTTTCACAATAGGACCTTAATCCTGCTTGGGGGCCTCTATGTGCATACCAATGCAAATAAATAACAGTTGGATATTTAAAGTTATGTAGCACAAATCCCAACCTCTATTCTTGTAAATACCTACAAGTGATTTTGCTTTTTCATTTCAGAGAAAAAGGCAGTGATTCATACTTACAGCAGCTACACATTTTACCCAGACGTTCACCTTAGTGTAGGAGCACAAAGCTATACATAATAGGGTGCACTAGCAAGGAGTCTTAAACAAGTTTGTTGGGATTTGATTGCACAGTCGATGGCCTATGCATTGTATTGCTGAATTCAAGACAGGCTGAGTGCTTTGTGGTATAGACATTTTTAATATGGGCTTTTAGAGCAGAGGACCAAAGGATTAGATAGCTTCAAGATATATTGTACTGAAGCACAGGCTGGACACGTGTCATTCTGGGCAGTTGCCGATGGGGTATCAGCACATAGCACCGTTCTACTATGACATGTGAGATGTATATATGTAGGTACATTATTCTGCAGTGTATGGAGTTTGGGGCATATTACTTCTCTCCTGTGGTAAAACCCATGAGAGGAACCTCTGAGAGAGAAAAACTACACAATGATCCCCTTGCAGCTTTCCATCTCACATGCTTCTGTAAGGAAATGGGGTTGAATCCCTTTGCCTGGGGAATCTCTGCTCCATCCATTAGATCTGGAGAAAGGGGTAGGGGAGAAAGAAAGAAATAGTGCCATGGAGGGGGGCAGACAATACTTTAGATTGTAAGCTCCACCAGGCAGAGGTTTTTCTGTCCTGTGTTTGCACTGTGCCTAACACAATGAGGTTCTGGACTATGACTGGAGTTCCTAGGCACTACAAATGCAGTGTAAATAAATAAAACGCCAGAGTGGGGGGAGAGATCCACATGTGGATCTTGGAAGGATACCACCATTAGTCAAAAGAGCATGACCCCTAACCCAGTATTGTTATGAATGTGCAGTATAGCGAACCTTAGTAGCAGCACACAAACCAGAATGTGGGGTCCTGTACAGATAAGAATACCTTGGGGGCATTTGACTGAAAGCTGTCATGTGGAAAGGGGTGGATGTGATATGGAACTCAGCCGAAAGGATGTTGGTTTGCTTACAAAGCAGTATTTTAATGATTGAATTAAAATACTCAGTATTTAATGGGAGTGGGTTATTATATGTGCAAGTACATCTTTCAAAATGTTCAATGGTATTTATTTTTCAAAATTTACACACATGACTTAATGTGAGCAGATGACTTCCCCTGTCCTGCTCCAAATCACAGTCCAGACAGTATGGAGTGCCAAAATTCATCCTTTTTCTGGGATTTGGCTTTTTAAACAAAAAAAATATTTTTGAATAAAGTTCAAAACAAATTTCTGTCTCCAGATTTGTGTTTCCTCCTTACACTGCTCAGCCCACAATCTAGATCCTCCCCCCTTCACACCCCAGAATGTTTGGTCAGGGCAGCAGACTCAGAAGCCTGTTTCCTCCTCTTTCATTCCCTTCATTCCACATTACTGGGCAGGCCTGGCTTTGGTCCCAGTCTCCAGGGCAGAACATTAACCACTTCCTCATCTGGTTTACTGTGGGGTTTTATGACCTCGTGAGATGCAAAAGTTGGTAGCAGCCTGCAGCATACCTGCATAAAAGTCAGTACAGTAGAACCTCAGAGTTATGAACACTAGAGTTACAGACTGACCAGTCAACCAAGCACCTCATTTGGAACTGGAAGTACGCAATCAGGCATTGGCAGAGAGATTAAAAAAAAAGAAGCAAATACAGCATAGTACTGTGTTAAACCTAAACTACCAAAAAAAATAAAGGGAAAGTTTAAAAAAAAAAAATTTGACAAAGAAAGGAAACTGTTTCTGTGTTTGTCTTATTTAAATAAAATAGCTAAAAGTTGCATTTTTCTTCTGCATAGTAACATTTCAAAGCTGTATTAAGTCAATATTCAGAGGTAAACTTTTGAAAGAACCACCATAATATTTTGTTCAGAGTTACGAACAGCCCCCATTCCCAAAGTGACTGAAACTCTGAGGTTCTATCATAGGTCCTGGAATTACAGGTGTGGGGGATGCCGCCACACCCCCCAGCTTCCATTATATATAGGGTTTACCGTTTGGTTCAATGGCTCTCAGCACCCCCATCATACAATTTGTTCCGGCACCCTAGGGTTCTACTGTATTTAGAAAGACAAGGCAACACATAAGGAAGCTTTTACCCTTTTCAAAATTAAGTATAAAAAAAATTAAAACATGGCTCTGGGCAGAGAGAAGCAGCTTCAAGAAAACCTCAGTAACTACTTGCAGTATCCAATGTGCAGTATTATGAGGGCTTATTTCCTCTGTAGACTTCAGCCACCACAGAGTGACAATTACACATACTTGTGCAGATATGGCATTCCATCCAGTAGAGACCCATGACATACAACATAGGGGAGGGTCACAAGAGGCACACACACACACTTTGCACATCATTACATAGGTAACAATAAAAGTAACATAAATCTTTATGCAGACTCTAGAGTAGGGATCAGCAACCTTAGGAGCGCAGCCCGCAAGGCTGGGATGTGCTGGCCACTGCTTCCCACAGCCCCCATTGGCCTGGAGCGGCCAGTGGGAGCCATGATTGGCCGAACCTGCGGATGTGGCCCCGACTGCCCCCTGGTGCCCCATCCAACCCCCCTCGGACCCCTGCCCCATCCAACCACCCCTTCTCCCTGACTGCCTCTGGAACCTCCACCTCCCATTCAGCCCCCCCTGTTCCCCACCCTCTGATGGCCCCCACCCCTCTCCATACCCCCGGCCCCTGACCACCCCCTTGTCCTCTATCCAATCCCCCTCCACCGTTCCCTGCCCCCTTATCGCTCTGCCTGGAGCACCAGTGGCTGGCAGCGCGGCTGCACCGGGACAGGCTGCCACTCCACTCGGCTGGAGCCAGCCACGCACCATGCAGCACAGATCACTGGGTCAGGCCGAGCTCTGCAGCTGCGATACCCCAGGAGCTCGCAGCCCCGCTGCCCAGAGCATTGCGCTCACAGCACAGTGAGCTGAGGCTGAAAGGGGAACAGCAGGGGAGGGGCCGGGGGCTAGCCAGGAGCTCAGGGGCAAGCAGAACAGTCCCGTGTAGGCCAGATGTGGCCTGCGGGCCATAGTTTGCCCACCTCTGCCCCAAGAGCTCACTTTCCAGCTACTAAATCACGTTTAAAATATACATATGCTTTCCTCATATTACTTTTCCTTTTACGCAGTTGCTGTACTTGTCACAGGGATGTGAAGTAGCACAAGTGTGAAACGAAAAGATCAGCAGATTCATGAATAAGAGGGCAGACAAGTCAATTGTCTATTAAGATATAGCCCATACTACGAAACATTTTGAAAACACTTGCTATAATGTATTCAAATTCATCTGAAATTAACTTCAAAAATCCCTTTGACTCAGAACAAAAACATTTTAAATAGGGGGTGGATATTTTTAAACCTTACAAGTTTTGCCTGGGTTCAGGAGGAAGAAAATTAAAAGTGACATTCTGCTCCCTGATAAGAAAAGGCAGCTCCCAATACAAACTGGAAGTTGTGGAATTAGGAGGCGCTCTACTGCCTGTCCTGCTTCCCTTTACTTTTGCGTTTGGAAATTTGAGACATCTAATACCAGTAGGCAAAGTAGAGAACTTAATCCTCATATTGCCTCCACAAATACATAAGCGTCCAGGCTTTCCAATGTCCGCACTTTTTTACAGAAAGCACAGGGTTTTGTCAGGAGATCTGTGGTGTTCGTTATGCCCTGATTTGTAATGAATGGCAATATTATCTCCCTTGTCCTCTTTCTCAAGGGCCAAGATAGTTAAGGCTGCAAATTTCCTGTTATTTTCATAACACAGGTTTTCTATTTTATACGATGTCAATTTAACATTTTCCTCATCCAAAGGGAAATAAGATAGGAGCATACTACATATAACAGTCATAACCAAAAGGGTTTGATTGTGTTATTGGAAACTATGATTACGTATCACTGCCATACATATTTTATATTACACACACACACACACACACACACACACACACACACACACACACACACACACACACAGAGAAAACTACAGTAAAAGAACATTATTAAGGGTGCTAAGTTAAGAATTACAGTCGCCTGTGCAACCTTAATTTGGCTTCCTGGTGCGTATGTATTACGATAGTCTTTAATTACATGAGGACTTTCGCCTCATTCAGTGCACAGAATGGACGGGGGTGCTCGCTGACTGAGCCGCTATTTGCTATTTTATTTTATCCTCGTTGTTCTATGTGTGGTCCCACGCCTTATTTACTGCACACTATTCAAACCCTGTTCTGAAGACAGAATTATTAATTTCCTCTTGGGCTTTTCTATGGTGCTCATCGCTAGGGTATCTGAACACTTCACAAATATTCATGAATTTATTTTCACAACATGCCTGTGAGATGAAAGCTATTATCCCCATTTTACAGAAGGGGAACTGAGACATAAAGAGATGAAGGTCAGAAGTATCCACTAATCTGGAGACACCTGAAACCTGATTTTTCAGAGTACTTGGCATTACGTATACCATCAAAGCACAATTCCCATTGACTTCAATTGCAGCTGTGAGCGCTCAGCACTTCTGCAGATCAGACTCCAATATCTTAAGCTGGGCACCCAGAAAATGAGGAACACACAATTAATAACATCTGTTATTATAAGTTTGGTTGAGTAACTTCTATCCCCTCACACACACACACCCAAATCAAGATATTAGGTTTAAAAACATAAGATATTTTATAAATATTAAATTAAGAGTTCTTTTTATTTGCTTTCCGATATCTGTATCTTTAGGGTTCATTTTTCTCCACAACCATGAAGACTACACACTTACATTTTTAATGAACACCAGAGATTCACATGACTCCAAGATCTGGGGCTTTAGGAAAAGCAACATATTTTGTGAGATCCATGATTCACCATGATGGACCAGTGAGCAGGACTGCTACATGTCCAGTTACCTCCTGGAGCTACTACTGCAGCAGCTGCAATCCCTCTGGTTCACTTACATGGGTCTTAGGGGCCAAGAGATCTGTGGACACATGAACCCAGTAAGCCCTCCCCTGCCTTGTGCCTGGTCTATTGTAACCATAGCCTGTGTGCTAGCATTATACAGGGATGGGGCAGAAACCCTTCGTACTGCATACAGGGGATGCAAATGTTCCCCTGCTGAGCCATGTCGCCTCTGGTGCATAAAGCCAGCAACACGGGTAGATTTCATCCCTAAGAGTTTAGAATTAAGCCCACAGAATGGATCTTCTGTAAGACCAGTATAGTGCAAGAGAACTGTATTTAGTATCCATTTCGATGTTAACAGATATAGCATCTTACAATGACCTGGCTGGCTTCCAGAGAACACATCCTGGGAGACCATCCAAACAGGAATGATAAATAGAGCAGTGAATTGACATTTCCATGTCACTGGGAGGAAGACAAGCGAAATTTCAAGTTGGCAGAGTTGCTAGGGTGATAAAATAACTTTTAATAATAACCAACTATAAAACCCAAATTAGGGATTTGAAAGCCAAACTGGAATCCAATTGACAAATACCCAGACAGCAATGCAAATGTAAATCATTGTGGAATCACAGAAATGTCGGGCTGGAGGGGACCTAGAGAAGTCATCCAGTGCAGCCCCCAGCTGTCTAGCCTTAAAAACCTCCAATGATGGAGATTGCATAATCTCCATTGGAAGCCTGTTCCGGTGCTTAACTATCCTGGTAGTTAGAAAGTTATCCCTAATTTCTAACCTAAATTTCCCTGGCTGTAGATTAAAGCCACTACTTCTAGTCCTACCTTCAGTGGACATGGAGAACAATTGATCACTGTCCTTTTTATAACAGCCCTTAACAAATTTGAAGATGAGCTGTTTTGAAAACCTGAGCTTGACTGTACTTGATGGGCTCTTAAAAATATGACTGTGTTTGTTTTGGAACCTGGTTATATGAGAGATTGCCTCTTCACCCATTCCGTATGCCAGTGGTGTGATCAGTAGGGGGCGTTCATTCTGAGCTCGCTCAATATGAAGCAGCAGCAGCAGCTGCAGGCATCCTCATCATTGGAACTCACTCCATCCTTGGCTTGCCAAAGCACAGGTTTGTTAGCATATCTACGGAAGAGTCTCTTTTTTTCTCAAACTATTGAGAAGTGAGAGGGCTGTGGGCTGAAAATTGCCCTGTGGGCAGAGGTTTTATATTACTTTGTGTGTGTTTAATTTACAGGACAGGCACCCAGTGCACAGGACGTTTTATGTTTATATAGGTACTTTATTTTGTATTCATTTGAATTTTTAGAAAACCACAGAATCCTCAAACTATCTGTAATCAGCTGTTTCACCTGAACTCATTGACCAGCTCTGGTGTTTTCCTTCTGGTTCAATCACTATGATATCCTATGATATCCTAGTATCAGAGGGGTAGCCATGTTAGTCTGGATCTGTAAAAGTGGCAAAGAGTTCTGTGGCACCTTATAGACTAACAAACATATTGGAGCATGAGCTTTCGTGGGTGAATACCCACTTCATCAGATATCTTGTTTCTTCCTTTTATTTTCAGTTACTTATTAGCTTCCTTTGCTGTTAGGAATTTTCCATGAAGTCTGTATAGGAAATAAAGTGATAACCATCACCTTGAAACTCTGTGCACTCTCTCCTTTGCTGAGAACTGCTGCATGCTGGCTGGAAGACAGTGAGGGGAACGGAGAGAGCAGAGGAGGAGAGGCGCCTGATACAGTGGCCCTGCAGTGACAATAAGAGACATTGCAACAGAAGCCTTGCTGTATAAATATCAAGTAGGGAGGTGTAATTACCTCTGTATACAGTAGTACTGAGATCATTACTTGAATACTGTGTCCACTTCGAAAAGGCTATTAACAAATTGGAGAGGGTTCAGAAAACAGGTACAAGAATGAAGCAAGGTCTGGAAAAGCTTCCTTACAATGAGACATTAAAGAACCTCCAACAACTCCTTAATTTATCCAAAGAAGGTTAAGAGGTGAATTCATCATGGTTTACAAATACCTACACATGGGATAAGGATTTCTGACTCTTTAATGTAGCAGACAAAGGCATAAACAAGCTTAGAAGTAGGAGCTAGACAAATTCAGCCTGCAAATAAAGTGCATATTTTTTAACAGTGATGTAATTTATTACTGGAACAACTCATTTGAAGGCATGGCAGACTCTCCATCATGTGAAGTCTTTAAATCAGTGGCTCTTTAACTCTTTTTTACTGGTGACCCCTTTCACATAGCAAGCCTCTGAGTGCAACCCCCTCCTTATAAATTAAAAACACTTTTTAATATATTTAACACCATTATAAATGCTGGAGGCAAAACGGGGTTTGGGGTGAAGGTTGACAGCTCACGACCCCCCATGTAATAACCTTGTGACCCCCTGAGGGGTCCCAACCCCCAGTTTGAGAACCCCTGCTTTAAATCATGACTGGATGTCTTTCTAAATGATATGGTATAGCTCAGACAGATGTTATGGGCTTACTGCAGGAATCATTTGGTGAAAATTCTATGGCCTGTGGTATCCAGACTAGATGATCATAAAGGTCCCTGTTGACCTCAAAAACCTCTGAATCCATGATTCCTGTAGTCCTAGCAAAATAACTGAGAATCCAATGGGAATGAGGAGATAGGGGCAGAACTGCAGATTTGAGGGTTATTTGAGGTGACATGGTGTGACACTTGGCAATTATGTTTCCTTCCTACTGGGGTGAGTAAAAAAAGCCATCCGAATGGCAGAGGTGGTGATGAAGAACAGCATCCTGATTCGTTTATGCCAAAAGCCATCCCAGGTCACAAATTGCTAACAATTAACTATAGCAAGCTTTCAATATCACTTTATGCCTTCTCCTTCCCTCATTATAACCCAGTTTCCATTGAGAGAGCAATACATTGTAGTAATAGGAATTTGGCATTTGATTACTTTTCTTCTACTGTTGGGGGAACTAGTGGGCTAAAGAACTAATACTTTTTGTATTTGTCCAACATACATTTTTATCTATTCAAACGGATAATTAGGATATTTGAATAGTACAAAGCATTAAAATGGGGAAAACAAGAGAAGTCGACAAACTGATAAAGACCCAATTACTTTATTACTTTGCATTCACAAAAAACACCACCAATTTTAATTCCACATTTTAAAAAAAGATAAAATTCCAATAAATATTCATATGTTTCATATTTTTAGACAAAGACTGATGAAAAATCCACAGAGACAAGCATCAGCTTTTTGCTTTGAACTCCTTTCTACAATTTAGAAAACTAAATTTACCTTTCCCAGCATTTATTTGCTTATTAATAGCCTTCAGGAAATAACAGCTTCATTTTTATAGGACAGCTTCTTTCTTGCTTGCTTATTTTATTTAATGTCTGTGGGAAGGATAATTTGGGGCAAGGAGAAAATTGGGATCTCTTATTATTTTGTTATACTTATTATTTCTATTACAGTTGTGCTTAGAGGCCCCAACAGAGGATCAGGCCTCCATTGTGCTAGGCACTGTACACAAATATAATAAAGAGTCCGTGCTCCAAAGAGCTGCTCCTCATATACTAAAACAACTGGTGGACAAAATAAATTTATGAGTGTGTGGGGAGACAAAGTAAAGAATGGATCCTGCTCAGTTTAACAAGACTTACAGTGTGATATAAGGATATTTACTCTGTATATTTTGACATATGATGTTGACAATTTGTGTTTTAACAGTTATAAAGTTTTAACTTTTTGAATCTCAACGTATTTTGTCATTAAATAAGTGTCTGAGCCACCCGACAGTTTCCCACTACTCTGAAAATTTAGAATAAAAAAACCACTTAAAAGCCATAATTTTTCACAAGTGTGAAAATTTTAAAATTAATACAAATTTTAAAAATGGTAATATTACACACCAAAATTATATTAAAAAAATCAAAATCAAATTCTGCCAAACCTAATTATTTCCTAAGCTTTTTTCAGTAGAATGGTGTCTTAGACTTTTCTGTTTTTCATGCCTCTACTCCAGGAGCCGGATTTTCAAAAGCATATGGAGGTGCAAATCCTGCAAGCAGGAGATGCATGCACACTCAATTTTTGAAGGGTGACATGCAGAGCAGATTTGAATGGAAAGATGGACATATACAAACAAGCAGGGCAGAGAGCACGGCCTTAAGAATCGGCAAAGACTACTACTTTGGTAACCAAAAGAGCTACAGAGAACCAAGATGGCAGGCGTGGCTTGGGAAGGCCGGTGTGGAGAAGGGCTCCGAGCAATCTTCCAATGGATGATGGGTGAAGCTGCTCAGGTCCAAATTAGGCAGAAACTGAGAGGGGACAGGCCCCTCAATTTTTACTTTTAAAATATTTAATATTTTACTCTTTCAGTTGTTGGGCGCTCGTGCCTGCATTACATGCTTGGGCCCAAGATAGAGCTGGGGTGGGAACTGCAGCCTCAGGCCAGACACATAATAGGATTTAATGTTTTTCTTCCTTCTTTTGTGCCTTTGTCTGGGATCCAGAGATTGACCGATGCTTGGCCAGGCGTCTCTCTCCAGTTCAGCTATTTCCTTCCATCTCTCCCAGGCTACACATGGCAGCGGTTCCCCGGGGGCCTTCTTAGGTCTTTGGTGGGAACAAGAATGTAAGGAATGAGCCCTGCAGTACCATAGAAGTGTATCTTGGGGTGAAATCCTGGTGCCAATAAAGTCAATTGGAGTTTTGTCAATGACTTTAATGAAGCCAGAATTTCACCCTCTGATGTAAGAGAGTGGCTTATCAAGGTGCACTTCTCTCTTTAGATTTTTACATCAAATGCAGCTATTCTTCTGCTCTACTATGTATGTCTCTGTTTATTTTCCCATCAGCAACACAGTGAGAGATGCAGGTAAGTGATCCAGGTAATTTAAAATGAATCTAAGATGTGACTTCAGTGTAATCTCTGTATGTCTGGATGGTATTTTTTGATTTAGTGTTTCCCTGAAATAATATTAACGTATGCAGAGGAAGGGAGTGAGATTCCACAGATGATTAGAGATGAAGAAAATCAAAACTCTAGATATGCACTATGGGGAAGCCTGGATTCAGAATCAGTTTCAAACTCTGCAGCTCTGTCCCACCTTTATAGATAGATACCTCATCTTCTAATTAAACTATGATTTGGGTCCAAATCCTGAAGTAATTAAGTAAAATTCTCATTGAAATCAATTAAAAGTTTTGTCAGATCTTGGCAAAAATATTGATTAGCATGGCAGCATTGCTTAAATGTTGCTAATTCAAAATTGCATTGACGATCTATCATAGCATTAATATAAAACTATTTAGGTCACATGATCCTGTGTGAGCCAATTAGATTCCGTTTGGAAATATAGGCGGTTTGTGAAGAAAGAGGGGCAGCAGCAGAGCTGAGGGGGCTCTGGTGAGGCCCTACCTACCACTCACCTTAAGAATGCTGAATCACTAAACTGGATTAAGTTATGCCACCTCACCTGGCAGGACCAAGTAAGCAGCTCCCTTGGGACTGGAGGCAGACCTGCAAAGAAACCCTGCTACTCACCAATCCAAACAGTCAGTGTTACCAAGGGACTGCTACCCATGGGTCACTGTCACTGGAATGTAAGGAGGGAGTTAGATGGACTGTTGCCAAAGTTACTGGGGGTGCAGGTAGTCTTTTGTCCTTCATGTGCATTTTATTTTTATATGTATATATATATATATATATATATATATATATATACATACATACACACACACACACACACACACACACACACACACACACACACACACACACATACACACAGTGCTGCTGTCTTTTCCCGAGGTGCTGCTGTCTTTTCCCAAGGTCATGACTGTGTTCCCTTATCCCTAATAAAGACTTTCCTTGTTTGTACACATTCGCAGAGTACTTGCAAGTAGGAAGTTCTAGGGCACCCAGGGAGGATACATTTAGTTTCCCAGTTTTCTGGGAGGGGTCGCGAGACAGTTTAGTTATTTGTCGCAAGGGACCTGCTATGGACTGAACGGGGCCTTTACACAGCTTGCTCTAGTTACTTCTTGCATCTAGCGCAAATAATGAAATTCCATAAAGAGGGGTATTTGTTAACACATAAAATGGCTCCTATTCAGTCCACACATCATCATAATGACAGTCAGGGCCTCGTGTATAATGCGATAACGGCTAGGTAGACACCCAGTAGAGATTACAGATATCTATCATATTTGTTTGTTTAGATTTTACCATTTAAACACAAATGACTTAAAACTATCTGTCCGTAGAGTTGTAGAGTATGTAACCCCATGTTCTTATCACGGTTACCCTATTCTTGTTCCTTCTTTACCTGTTTGTGAAAGCTACTCACTGTGTCTCATCTTATGCTGTAATGTCATTAGGGCAGAGACAGTCTCTTCATATGATTTTTACAGCACCCAGTACAACGGGGCATCCGTATGCTACTATAAACAAAAAGCCACATGCAGCTACTCAAACAGTCACAAGCATTTACCATTTTTCACATTGCTGCACAAATCTCTGTGTGTACCTTATAAATCCCACAAAATGGCCTCTCCCAGCCCCATCCCCGTATTACCATTATTTATTATTTATATTATCATAGTGCTTAGGAGCCCAGTCATGGGCTGAGACCCCCATTGTGCTAGGTTCTGTACAAACACAGAACAAAGAAATGGTCTCTGCCCCAAAAAGCTTACAATCTAAGATCAACAGACAGATGGGAGAGCGCAAAGAAACAATGAGACAAGATTGGTCAGCATGATAAGAAGTGGACTGTCAACCATTATGGTTTCCTTTTCTGTGTTCCCCCGCTGTGTTTCCCTCTGAAACTGTCAATTAGTGAGTTTCCTTAAAAACAGAGCCAACACTCCTCAAAGGCTCAGACGGTCCTTCAGCTCCTTCTGCAGCTTCATACACTTTCTACCCTGCTCATCCAACAAGCAAATGATCCACTGATCATGCCTTCAGGAGGGAAGTTTTGGATGGACTTATGAAGTGCCATGCAGTAGCTTCCTCTAGCAGATTTCTTTCCCCCATCTTCCCTGAAGACATTGTCTCTTCTCTCACTTCTTGCTTCCGTTGCCCCTAGTTAAGAGCTATCCATTGACAGCAGACCACAGTCATGGGGAAATGGACTCACATTGTGATGGGATCTTTACAATTATTTCAGTACCACAGAAGATCTTAAATGATTTCATAATCAGCTAACGCTGCATCATCCCCTACTTGTCAAATAATCCAGCACAGCTCTGCTACATAAATGGGGGATAGGGATGAGGAAGATGAAAGGGGTCTTGCTGAATAATTTGAGCCTAAAAGACTACACAATACGAGTACTGAGCTCTTCTCAGAGTGAGTGGGTATGACTCATGGCTCTTTTTTGTACCTTGTTAATTTTTTTGTGATCTTCATAAATACTCAGCTGTGTGCACATCTCTAAAACTGTAGGCCTGGCTTGACATGTAACTGGATAAGGATGAGGTCTCATTTTTTGGGATGCAGGATTAGGGAGGTAAATGAATCAGCAGGCTGGACACAGAATGTCTGTACCAGCTAAGATAAGGAGGAACATCCAGGGACCCATTTACAATGGACAAGATAGCAATGGAGAAAAGCCTGAAATGTAAGATGAGGCAAAGAGTAAGCCATGCAAGGGCAGAGCATTCTGTACGGAGATTGGTTCCCAGAACAAGTGATGCAGCATATAGTAAATGCAATGTGTACATTTATATAAAGGAAGAGGTCTGCTGTGTAATTTTGGACAGTGTGACATTACTGACAGAAACTGTGACCATACAGATCATTATTGCAACCACTGTTATATATTTGCAGCAAATATTGTACAAAGGCTGCCGTGTGAGGTGTCTATGAAAAGGTTATGATTTGCTGGTTATATTTATGCTATCTGTATGTGTATATCATTTTTGTAGCTGAAGTTATGAATATTGGCTATTAACTTGTATCTCAACGTGTTTGATTCTAAGTAGCATTAGTGAAGCATTTGGTCAGCTTCTTGAGAAAGAAATTTGCCGATTAAGTGCCCAATCAAGAAACATTTAACTGACAATGGACCTTGGGAAATGTTCAAGGTAGCATGTGTGCAATGGCGGCCACCTGCAAACTGAATCATGCATGGATATGTGACTTGCCCAGGTGGCTACAAACTCCATCTTGTTCCTGTGATTTTGCACAGGAGAACAAAGGGGTTTCCTCCCACAAGAGAAAAAATATAAAAGCCCTGGAAACCCCTCCATTTTGTCTTCAATCTTGATTCTTACTTCTGGAGGGACCTTGCTACAACTGAAGCTCTGAACAAAGGACTGAATGACCCATCCAAGCTGTGGATGTACTCCAGAGACTTGATTTGAACCTGAAGTTTATTCCATCACAGCCACAAGCCTGAACCAAGAACTTTGCCATTACTGTATGTAATTGGTTTCAGTTAACCAGTTTTAACTCTCATCTATATTTCTTTCTTTTTATAAATAAACCTTTAGGTTTTAGATTCTAAAAGATTGGCAACAGCGTGATTTGTGGGTGAAATTTGACTTGTGTATTGACCTGGGTCTGGGGCTTGGTCCTTTGGGATTGGGAGAACCTTTTTTCTTTTACTGGGGTATTGATTTTCATAACCATCTGTCCCCATAACGAGTGGCACTGGTGGTGATGTTGGGAAACTGGAGTGTCTAAGGAAATTGCTTGTATGGTTAGCCAGTAGGGTGAGACCAAAGTCCTCTCTGTTTGGTTGGTTTGGTTTGCCTTAATGGTAAAGGAAACCCAGCTTTGGGCTGTAACTACCCTGCTCTAAGCAATTTGTCCTGAATTGATACTCTCAGTTGCGTCTTGCCAGAGGCAGTATCGTTACAGATAGATAAAGGAACACGAGTGCCAAGACTGGAGTTGAATTGAGTTCTTGGGGAACAGAGTGGAAGAGGTCTTGGGGGCATCCCAGCATAACAGTGCCGTGACTCAGTTGCCATTCATCTGGAGCAGGTACAGTAAACTCAGTGACAAGCCCAGAGTAAACTCAGGAACCACTCATCTGGAGCAGGTAAAGTGTGCATCCTTTGAGTATGAGGGCAGCTACCTAACAGTAAGGGGAATGGCACTGGAAAGATTTAAGAGTTTAACTATGAGAAAGTTAACACCATGATGGAGAAATGGGTTAAACCTCAGGGTGAACCCTATGGAAGTATTAGGGGAGATTGGGAGTAGGTAAAGAAGGAACTCCAACGAGTGATATTAGATTTTAAAAAAAAGATTGCTTTGCAAAGCAAGGCAAAAGTCTGTTAAATGCCATAAATAAATAAATTACTGGCAGAGCACAGCAAATATCTGTTAAATGCCACTGAAGTTTAAAAAAAACAGGACCCATTGGCAGCCATGAAAAAAATAGTATCTATTTTTATCCGAGGGCAAAGAAAGCCCAAATCATGGCAGCAGTTTCAGAAGAATTATTTCTGGTGGTGGAAATGTTACAAACAGAATGTGCCACTTTAAGGAATGAATGCAAAAAGCACAAAAAGAAAATCAAAGTTGTAGGGGAAAAAAACAACGAAACAAATTCCTGTAATGTTGAAAAGAAAACAATGACTGTTACCTGTTTGCATAAATCCAAAGTAAAAAGCAGCCATCCTTTAAGGACTGCAATTAGCGAGTACAGCTTTTCAGGCAACTTATCTACACTTAAAAATAAGTGCAAAACCCATAAAAAAATTAGTATAAAGCTACCAAAAAAAAAGGTGGGCTAAAAATGTGTTTTTCTGAAAAATAAAATAAAGTTACAGTTCCCAAAGTCAGTAGCTAGTAAGGTCTTTAAAAGTGTCTTATTCAACAACGAAACACTAACGTAGGTAATCTTAAAAAGGTACATCCAGTTAAAAAAAAAAAACTTGCACAACTTAACACTGCAAAGCTCAGAAGGGACTAAATAGTCAGAGGTATTAAAAGTAATAAAGCATTTAAAAAGTATTTAAAAAAAGAACATTTGGTTTAATAATAAAACCCAGTTATGGCAGTATAACTCGGTGCAGTTATCCTTGGGGAACATGGAGTTGAACTGAGTTCTTGGGGCACCAAGTGGAAGAGATCTTGGGGGAACCCCAAAAAACACCACCAGTAATTAATTCACTAAAGGGAGAGAGGGAGGCGAGCACAATGGAGCCCCATTTCTTGTTTGGTCCCTAAACCTGTAATAAACATGATTAAAATATGTGCCATGGGATTATCAGAAGCTGGTTTTGTGCCACCAAATCGCAAGTGCAAATAATGACTGATGTAATTTTGTACACCCAGTTTAGGTAACTTGCACATTTAAGTATTAATTTGGGTCCACAAATAAGGCACTTAGATGTCCAGGTGATCTAAACTGTCCCTATAATTATTTGCACCTGCAATCTGTGGGTGTGAAGATAAAAAAGTCTTTGAGTACATCCTGGCTGAAAAACTGGCTCTATATGCTAAGTTATTTACATTTACTCATGCTGTGTATCTCTGTGTTTTTCCTGGGTCTATTAGGTCTGTTCTGACCTTGGAAGTGGAAAGAAACTGTGACATTTAAGAAAATTCAATGTAACAGGAACCTGCTGTACAGTGTATCCAGCAAGCATCCTCTGAGAAATCCTACCTTTTATGCTACTAAAAGGCTATTGCTTAAAAAGGCACAAATCAAGATTTACAAATAAATTTATGCAGAAACACTGGCAGAGTTTTCTGTGTAAATTATGCATTTTTTTATTCATTAAATCACTTTTTTCCTCCTATACATATTACCCAAGTTGTCATCTCTTATTCACATACCACAGGATGCACGATTCAAATAAAGAAGGCAAACTTATACAGTGTACATAAGAGAGGGTGGTATTTACATTTGCTGTCTGAATATTTATTAACAGACAACACATTTCAGATGCATTTTTACAGAGTAGTTTGTTTTGACAAGCTTATTGCTAGAATGTTTATTTGTTCTCTGCTTGCTGAACATCATGAAGGTAGCACGCTAACTGAATGCACAGTCAGTATCTCAGAAAGAACCAGAGACCCCACCCATTTCACTGGGTGCACTATCCTGGTTTTTATCACTGAGACATGAGGGGAAACTACAGCACTTATAGATGAAAGAAGAGGGACACATCATCTCTTTTTCTTCATCTCTTTACTTTTTACTCTTTCTTCTCTCCCTTTCTTATCTGCTTGTAACCTTATCTTTTAAGTTTGGAGAGTTCCCCTCCAATCTCAAGTCTGAGCAGTAAGGATGGCAAGGAGAAAGGAGTCAAATGGTGAAAGAAGAGAATCTCCATCTCATGCCTTCGTTTCCTCCATCATCTTCTCAGAAAGATGAAGAAAGAAAAAGAGTAGCCAAGTGATTACGGCATTAACCTTAGACATGCGAGATCTGTGTTCAAGTCCTTTCTCTGCAATGGATTTCCTATGTAACCTTGGGCAAGTCATTTAGTTTCTCTGGAATTATTTTAGGGACGTTCCATAGCTGGTGCTGTACAGGAGGTTAGACTAGATGATCACAGCGGTCCCTCCTGGCCTTGGAATCTATGACTCTGTACCTCAGTTCCCAACCTCTATAATGTAAATAATAGCACTTCCCTGCTTCACAGGGCATAAGTGTGAGGTGCCTGGATGCTAGGGTAATGGGGATCATATAAATACTTCAGCTAGATGGATAAACTACATCTAGATAGGAAGGATGGTCTTGTGGTCAACCCACTAAATTGGGATTCAGGAGATCTGGGTTTGGGATCTGGCTTTGCCAGACACTACCTATGTGACCATGGTCTAAATTTTCAGTTCTTCATCTGTAAAAAAGGAGATAACAATACTCACCTCCCCCTGAGAGATGTCTGAAGATAAACTCATTAGTGTTGATGAGGACTGCTGACCAAAAACTTAGATAGAAAGTGGCTTTTTGTCACAATGGAAAATAACTATAGAAAATGTTCATTTTCAACTAAATTTTTCAGGCTTTCATCGAAAAAAGGAAAATGGAATATTTTTTTATTTTCCGCCAAAACATTGTGGTTTTCAGCGCAGAAATTTTTAAAATTTACAGTTTGGGAATTTTCATCATAGATTTCCAGGGTGCCTTACAAACATGTAAGGTTCTTGCCCCAAGACATTTACCATCTAAGTTAGGATATAAAAAAGGACTAGTGAAAATTAGGTTGCAGGACAGTTGGAGCAAGAGAAGGGCAAAAGTTTTCACAGTAAAGAAGTGTAGGGTTTTCTGCCGTGTAATATACATATTGTGTTAATACCATTTTTAAAAGATAACTGTTTTCTCAGTTTGATTTCCTGCTCAGAATCCAAAAGCCAAGACATGGTCTCATATAAATCCAGGGCCAACCCTCAGCAAGTGTAAGTACACCGAAGTTAACAGAGCAACATCGATTTACACCAGCTAAGGATCTAGCTCATTGGCTACTTTTGTCCCAGATCATCTCTAAACACTAAGCTTGCCTATGATGCTGTTTACTTAGACTCTTCCAAGCCTCAGTGGCAGATTAGTTTTAGTTGATTGCCAAGAGAAAATAGAATTAACACAGACCGCTCATTGCCCAGCACTCCAACAGAAACCGTGTGGGTACTCAGAAACTCTGATAATCAGGTCACAAACGTTTAAGACAATCATTGTTATAAAGAACTATTAAAAAGAGGCCTCTTCATGTTTGTCTCAGCTATGGCCTTCCCCCAAATTTCCCATGCTAATTTTCTAAAGAAATAAGCAGGACATTATCTATAAGTGCAACAAACCCCTAGTGCACAGCCTTCTGTTACAGACATACTTTGAGAATTTTGAAAATAGCATTCATTGGATGAGTAGTTTGGAGCACTGTATATGTACAGATAGGCCCATAGTATTCAGCTGGCTGGAACAAAGGCAAAACATAGATTTGAATTATTTAACCTTTCTATCAGCAAACAGAGAAATGTTGTATCATCAAATATACAGAGTCCCCTCCTCTGCCCTTGATTTCATGCTCATCCTACTCTTTCTTAAAAACAATTGCACTTCTGGTTCTTGTAACCATCACTGAAGCTACAGAGAACTCTTCTGGTTGTAATTCCGCACAGAGTCACTGATGTTTGCTTGTTAAACTCATTATCCAGCAGGAAAAGCCAACCAACAAAGGTGGTGCCATGCTACTGAGTCAATGGAAATTTCACTTTTCTGCAGACTCAAAATCAAGACTACAAATGTAACCTTAAAATAAGATGGAGAATGCAGCTCCGAATGACCAGTTCCTTATTTCATTCTCTCCACAGTTTTTAAAGTACATTTGTTTGAGTTTGCCAGGCACAGGCCAAAGCTTGAAAAGCAGTGACACTAGCAGTCAGATATTTGTTAAAGATGATTGAGACCCTCAACTGGCCATTCCCCCATGCCCCCCCTCCAAAAAAAATCTGAAGTGCTTTATATTTAGAAAGATTATGTAAACAAAGAACCAACATTAAACATATAGGTATGTATATTTATTATCATTCTCACAGGACCCAAAAGTTCTCTCCTCATATGACTGGTCCCAGTAAAACAATGAATAGCACCTGTAATTGAAGTCAATAGGTCTACTCACATGAGTAAGAACTAAAGTGCAGACATAATTTTTAAGCTCCATGGGCAAGGGCAATTTTTTTTTTTTTTTGCCCTGGTCTGTGACTAGGGCTCCTAGGCCCTACTGCAATACAAATAATAATATTTACACACACTTTGTATGGAATGCTGGCTCTGTGAAAGTGAATGGGAATTTTGTCACTGAATTCAGTAGACAGGATTTCACTTATCATATATAGTCATGCTTCTGCTGACCAGCAGCAGATATCAGGGCCTTGCATGTCACTTTCCCATTGGAAGAGGAAGTAATAATGTGGTATCAGGGTAATTTCTTAATGTAATCTGTTTATTTATGCTATAAGCATCAGTCCTTGAAAAGAGGTGGTCACAAGTGGGGCACACACAATCCCATTATCCAGTTCCCAAGAAGCAACTCTATTCCAAGAATTGGCTCCAGTTCAAGATATTAAGCCTGACAGCAAACTCTCCTGCTAATTCCAACTGCTTCCACCTAGAGCCTTTATCACAAACCTAACAATAACCGAGCACACTTCCAAGACTATACACTGCTCTCATGCTAAGAAAAAAGAACTTGTAAGACTATACGCAGCAGCACCATTTGGTTATGCCCGTCATAACATATCACATACAGTCTTGGTTCACCTAAGCATCCATTTGGCTGGCAGCCATGGAAAACAGGAAGTAGACTAACAGGTTTTCTACCTGGTCAGACTATATGGACTATCGCTGATGAACTGGGGTAATATTTTCTTAGGTGAAATTTTACTGTATATTCAAGTTTTTTTAAAAAAATATTTAAAAGTACTTTGGCTTTTCATGTAATCTCTGAGCATGACCATGGCTAAAGTATTCTCTAAACCATTGGTTTGTAATCTTATTTCTCCCACTCAGGACCCCAAGATCAGCTCAAACCCACCCAAAATGATTGTGGAACTGGGGTCACTGCTAGAAACTATAGGTGAATTTTGGGTGCTGGGTGAGATGGGATAGGGCTACTGTTGTAGAGATGGTGGGTATCAACTACTGAGAGAGCAGGGTCAGAGACTGGTAGGTCATGGGTTGGATTGGTATGAGGATTATGGGTTCGAGTGAAAGGCTGGGGTGGAGGGGAGTGGAATGGGCTACTGATGCTAGTGGCGGTCAGAGATAGCTGTCTTAAATGTTTGGAGAATTCCAGCTCTCTTTGGTAGGAAACAGGAAGTTAAGTGGTTTAACCTACCTTGTAGTTTATACTAAATTTTCAGGGAAATGCTATAATTGAAGCCATAATGCACTCATCTAACAGTCTCGAGTTGACAGACTAATGAATACAATATTATTAAATGATAAGATGCAAATGCACAGTGCTGGACAAACAATATTAGGAAGTATTTTTTTCAGTTATTTTAAGGAATATTTCAAAAAATAATTTCTGAGAAGAAAGAGGTACATGGAATTCAGAACCTGAAATGTCTGGTTCCTTGCAGAAAGAAGAAGGTTTTTTTAATCATGCTTAGTTTTGGGGGATTGATAATTAGAGTTATTGAGTGGCATCCTACATTTCCCCTTTTTTAATTCTTAAGGCATATAATTCCTCTTCTTTAAATTGCCTTTGTGTGGAACATTTCTTGGATTATACAAGCAAAAATCTGAAAGGTTTCTCTGAACCCACATAGAACGGTTTCTTCGGAGCATGGTTTGAGACCCATCATAACATAAAATTACCCATTCTGGATTAATTTTGGACTGATATTTATTGTCTCTCTAATACAATTTCAAATCCATCTAACATAGGCCATATAAAAGAACACAGTCAAATGTGAGAAACAGAATATCTGAATATGGAAATTCTCACTTTTCTGTTTAATCTTACATATTTATAGAGCAGTAGCTAAACTATGTTAAACCTTTTCAACAGTTAAACCTGATGGAAGCATATGTACGCTACAAAAATCCTACCCTGCAGAAAAAAACATAACTTTTGCTATTTGTTTCATGGTAATTTGCCATAAATCAATGTGATCCATTTTACAATGCACCGCTCTACTGTATACTGTAATAAAAGGAATCCTTGAACAATCTTCACTGAACTATGTGTTTATGCCAGAATAGAGAAATGGAATTACTTGAAGCACTGTAAACAACTGAAAATACACATGCATTCATTTGTTCTTTGTGATCAGAGTTAATGAAAACTATAGGTTTTCTTATACAGTAGGTGTACAGTATCTGCGTTTATAGTCAATTATACTGTCATCAACCAGACAAGGTAAAGCGCTCCGGAATATAGCACAGGAAAAAATCCTACATACACAGAAGGATGGCTTAGATGACTTAATAGGCTTCTCCATTTGAAATTTTTTGTTTGTTTGTGATAAATATACATTAATAGAAATGAAAACTAATTTCTTGGATCCACAGGTAAGGAGAGCACACTTTGGAAAATTATTTCCTTTTGGAGTCAGAAGAATCTACAAAAGATTTGGTCAGACCATTATATGATGGAGAAAGGATGAGTTGAGAGTACATGTGCTTCTGGGCCAAAAGGTCTTTTGCATTTAAGAGATTTGTGTGGGATCATCTAATTTGGTACCGAGAGGTCTGAGACCTCATGAGAGAGCTCTGGCTAGCAGAATTTAGAAAGACCCCCAATAGCTAGGGAGTATAGGAGCAAGACTTGCTATATAGAACCCTTCCTTTGAGTTGATAGTAATCTAATATAGGCCCTGATCCTGCAAACACTTAGGCACATGCTTAACTTTACTACCATGAGTGACCATTGACTTCAATGGGACTGCTCACTGTAGTAAAGTTGATTTAGTACATAAGTACTTACAGGAGCAGGGTCATAATGAATATGAAGATGCTTTATTGATATAATCAGAAAGAAACATTAGTATAAAAAGGAATATATCAACTGCACATTCTTTTCAGAGAGTCACAAATATGTTGTGATCACAGTGGAATCACACGATCATAAGAATACAAAAGAGCTGGTCAAAAAAAATTAAGAAAATGAGTATTTGGTCAAATATTATATATATATATCCCAACAAAATTTTTTGCAAAACAACTTCTAAACAATTTTTTGCAAAAAACAACAAAAAAAAACACAAATATTTCAGTATTTTCAAAAAAAATCATTTTGAAATTTTGAGAGAATGCCCAGTTTGTCTAATACCCTCCTTGCTCCCATAGAAAAGTGTGAGTTGGTGGGAAAAGGTAAAAAGTCAGAAAAGGTAACATTTTTATTTATTTTAAAAGTGTTACTTTTTACTTTTAAAAGTGTTAACACAATGAAAATGTTGCTTTCACTGAGAAGTCTTTCACTTTTTTATTGTTTTCCAATTGACAAAAGTTAGGAAAGCGTCACAGTCTAGAAAGTAGGTTCCCCACGCCCTCCACATTCTTAATTTTTCTTACCCTCCCCCATGAGGAAAAATTATTTCCCATGAGGAAAAATTCAAAATGGGGATTTTTCCATGAAAATTTCTATTTTCTAGCCAGTTCTGGAATACAGTAAGAACTGCACAAAAAAGGCAAATATGTAATTAGTGCCCATACCTGGAAGGTACTAGGAACACTGGTCAGAAATTTTTTGATGAAACATTTTTATGGTCAGAAGATGTCAGTTTATCAAAACTAAAACAGTTTTGCAAGAACAAGCCAGAGTCACTAAGGGCAAGGACTTGAACCTAGCTCTCCTATATCCCAGGTGAATACCCTAACCACCGAGCTATTAGCGGGGTTTTGCTTTGTGTTTAGTCTTTAAAAAAAAATAATAATCAAATGATCTGAGTTTTGTCCTGATGCAAAAGAGGGAAAAAAAATAAATGTTAAAAAAAATTTCCAAGGCAGGAAAACCATTTTCCACCAAATTCTAGTTGGGAACACACAGGAAATTTAATCCGTGAAAACATGCACACACTAACAAAAGAGATTTAGCTTTAAGCACGTGAGTACTTCCACTGAGGTCACCTTTGTAACAAAAGAATAGTTATACCCCAAGGTCACAAAAGCACAGGCCATCAAATATTCTCAATGTGACACAGCAGCTTTTCTAAACAGAAAAATTGTTTTTTCCACTGAAGTCAATGGGATTTCTCACATGCTTAAGTTAAGCACACGGATAAGTGTTTGCAGGATCAGGACCTAACAATTACACACCTACACAAAACACCTCCCAGAGGATTCAGATATATATTTTATGATGAATCATTCTAATAAAACTGTTGAATTGTAATGTATAAGTGACTAACTCAAAAAAACAAAACCTCAAATTCTTGGCCTTCCATTGAATTCTTCTTGCTTCTTGCCACTCGGAAGTTTTATTTATATCACCCTGAAGACAAAATATGCTGAGACATTCTGTTTCAAAAACAAAATATTATGAATTCCTCCTAGGCTCCTGTGACATGCCCACTCAATGTTGTGGGACGTTGATGCATTTCTACACAGCAATAGCTGTTGGACAACTCTTATTTACATAACATTTCCATATTACCATACGTTTCCCAGCAAAATCTGTGAGTGTTATTGAAAGAATGTATCCATCACCAGCTATGTACAACTCCTCATTACATATCAGTTATATTAGATAAGTGTTTGTTGGTAGCTCAATATGTGACGAATTTCTAATGAGTTAGGATATGTCTACACAGCAATTAAAAACGCACAGCTGACTCATACCAGCTGACTCAGGCTCATGAGGCTTGACAAGGGCAAGAGGGCTGGAGAAAATTAACATAACTGAAAAAGAGGCTCCCTTTTAACAGCGACAAGACTGGTTTTGAGTAAAGGCCCTCATCTCGCTCTGCTTCCTAGAATCCAGAGGAGAGATATTAGGGTAATTCTTGATTACTTTGGCAGGGGAGAGTAGATCACTGTCTGTATCCCACGCTAGATACTCTCTTGATTTTACCTTATCAATGGCTTGGTATTCTCTTGATGGCGCACCCCTGACCCTGGAACCCTGGGCAGTTGCTCACGTCAACCACCTCTTAGGTTGGCCCTGATGTACAAAGTCCTGTTTCCAGGAACGCAGCAGGAATCAGACAACAAGAGATGATGTCTTTTATCACAGCTTCACGTCACTTTCAGCCAGCACTCGGCCCCAAAAGCTCTCTCGCTAGACCTTTCTCAGGATCATGCTCTCAGTGCATGTTCAGGCTGCAACAATACCCAGTGAAACTTCTCCACCCACACATTTCAAATTCCTGAGTGGCCTCACATGTGCCTTTGGTCTGGGCAATATGGGCTTGTATTTTGGTTTGAAGCCCCTGTAGTTTCAGCTACCTGGTTCCATAAAGGAACTTAATGGCTTCTTATGCCTTTCTTAAATAATGGTGGTTAAATGACCTCGTTTCAAAAAGGTTTAATCTAAGCCAAAACTATACGACGAGTCCTAGGCACCATTCACATGCACTAAGTTCACTTCATTTTTTTTTAAATCTTTATTCTTTATTAGTGGTCTAAATAATCTATTTTCTTTTATACAGACCCTGAGATTAAATAAATAACAGAAAAATAAATATTTTGAACAAAGCATGGGTTTTTTTTCCCTCTGCAGATCTTGTTAAATGATTTGCCCTATAAATGTAAGAGAGGATTTTCATCTGTGCCTCTTAGTTGTTTTCTACAGCTGTACATGATTAGTAATTTAGTGCTTTAAAACCTGAAGTGCTTCACAAAGCCCTGTTTGAATCAGTCCCTCACTGAAGCACTCAAAAAATGCAAAGCGCCTTAATCATTTGAAATTGCCATACTCAGTGCAGGCCCAGGATCCAATAGCTTCTAAAAAAAGATTCAGGTGCTCTTAAAAATCTGAAGCAGTCGTTAATTTTAAATTGCTCTTCACTACATGTACATTTTATTGCAGAATTATTGGAGGAACCTCTATAACATGACAGTCATACCACTGCCAGCAAATCACATTTAATGTTTTCATGAGTTAAAAAAAAATGTGCACGCGCACACACACATCTGTATCAAAAGAAGCTCTCTTTCCTTCTCTTTCTATAGAAACTACACACCAAAAAAGTAAAACAAGTACAGTAGTACCCTTTATACCAATTACGGGGCTGTTGGTGTGAAACTTCCTTTGACAAAAGGTACTGTATTTTTGTCTCCATGTTATCAGCATTATTATTATTTATTGGCTTATAATTATTTATATTGCAATGGCACCTTCAGGGATCAGGGTCCCATTGTGCTAGGCACTGAACACAGACACAGCAAAGAAAACATGTTTCTTGTCCCAACGAGCTTACAGTCTTAAGAATAGCAAAGAGTCCTGTGGCACCTTATAGACTAACAGACGTATTGGAGCACGAGCTTTCATGGGTGAATACACACTTTCTCGGATGCATGTCTTAAGAATGTTATAAAACACACACTACTTTGAACAAAAGTCACCCTAGGGAAAGGAAAGTTTTAAGTATGACCTTATATGAAAAATTTTTTAGAATAAACCTCCAATTCTGCAATTCATAGTTAAGTGCCTGAATATGGATTTAGGAACCTCACTTTAGGCTGAGGTTTGAAAGTTTTGCATATAAGTGACTATAGAGAACACAGCACAGCATTTGCCACACCTAACTCCTACACTTCCTACCGAGCTCTCATTCCTTTCTTGGTGGTGGTGATGTACCTTCTGATGCCTTTCCTTTAAGCTACATGACTTTAGCTTCCCACAGCGCATTTTTTGCCCTCTCAGAACAAGTGTGAGCAGGTTTGATTATATTAACTTGTCTTAAGTGACCACACTTTCCAACATCTCTTCACATGCCCTTCTGTACCATAAACTTCACACCTACTACTCTCATAGCATATTTCTCTCTCTATATGTCTATCTGTGAACTTTTTATTCTTCAGTATGTTCCACAGTGTGGCAATTTCATTTACTATATTAACAATCACATTCTTCAAGTGCTCAATTGCCTGTCTTCAGCAACAGTTATGACCATTTGTCAACCATCACCAATATTTGCCATTCATTGGCATCTGAGATACCACAGTCCCTTATATGGAGAGGGGGAAATAGCGATAGCAACTATTGACACAAACTGTTGAATTTTTAATGGTGGTCACTGTATGTAACTATGACCATTGGAAATCTTCTGGTGTCAGCAAACCACCAAATCATCTTCTCCTTGAAAGTCATCAGATTGCTCTTCATATAGGCATTTGCAGTGTCTCAGTTCCATAACCCCGTACAAAAACTTAAAATGAAAGGCAGGCACAACTTTAAAAAATATGAAGGCGTACAGTAAATTCTCTGCTCCCTTCGCGTATAATCAACAGCTGTAGCCCAATTAATCTGCAGTTCACAGAAGACTTCAACACAAAAGTACACTGCTCTGTAGGCACAGCTGCACATCCAGCTCTACCTGGAATCTTCATAAAACGAACAATGACACAATGAAACAAAATAAAATCAACCTACTTCAGCTGTAACCCAGTTATGTGAAGAAGAGCACATGGTTGTTCATAAACGAATAGAGGATACACAAATATATCTATGGAACAATTCTATGCAGACTTTTGGGATTTTAGCACAGCAATAATATTTAATTTACAAAACTTTTCTACATGTAAAATTATCAGTTAATCAACATGACAATTTCTCTGGTTCTCAGCTTTGTCTTCCAGACAATAAACTCATGACTACCCACAAATTAACTGTTGACTCTCAACCAACAGAAAATACTGACAGCTCTCTGAAACCATGAAGTGGGAAATATTTTTCTTTTCTTATGAGTGTGCCTTTTGGTTGCCAACATTAAAGTCTCCTAGAACAATGTTTCTATAACTCCAGAGTAGGTGAAAGAAAAAGTTCTCCATTTTAATAAACTCACATAATTGATGCAACTGTACTTTGTGACTGTGAGGCCAAACAGACTAACCACTGTCTGTCATACAATTGAAAACAATGGGAACAGACCATAGTTGCTTCATATCAACATCATCACTGATGATTTCTAAAATGTAAAATCTTCAGCATATTTATATTTATGTGGCCTGTGGGTGAATGTGCTTCATTTTAAATATTTCAGTTAGACAGGTTATTGTGTTGATATTTGTAATGGTTACACTTGGCATGCCTCCATTTGGATGGCAAGGTAATAACCAGAGCCAAATGTGAATGGCTTTTTATGACTGAATCCATCCATAAAGCTCCTTTATATGCATACTGTAGTATTCAGGGGGAAAAACTGCCTTAGAAAGTCAGGTAATCACTGTATTAAGATTACACACAACCCTAACTCAACCCACTGTTGTGTGTGCATTACAATACAGCCTCTGATGATTAAAATTAGGGTTATCGATTAATCACAGTTAACTCACCTGATTAACTCAAAAAATTAATCGTGATTAATCGCACTGCTAAACAATAGAATACCAATTGAAATTTGTTGAATATTTTGGATGTTTTTCTACATTTTCAAAGATATTGATTTCTATTACAACACAGAATACAAAGTGTACAGAGCTCACTTGATATTATTTTTTATTATTTTTTATTTCAAATATATGTATGGTAAAAATGATAAGCAAAAGAAATAGTAACGCAATCTCTTTATCATGAAAGTGTAATTTACAAAGTAGGGGTTTTTTTTGTTACATAATTGCACTCATGAATGCAACCAAATAAGCAAAGAAACTATTTAGTGATGGAAGAATGTGTACACAAAGAAAAGTAGCATGACATAAGCAAAACAAAATTGGGCAGTAAATGAGGAGACTGATAATGCAGGACGGAAATTGCTTAGGAGCAGACCTGGTCAAACATTGTCACCTGACATTTTTCTCTGAAAAAGGGAGATAAATTTGATGTGAAAAAAGTTCCAGTTTTTCAATCAGCTCTACTTAGGAGTTACAGACAGAAATTAAAAAACCCCCACCAGAGTTAGCATGCGTTGTCAGCATGATCAAGAGTAATGAACATGGGTCCAGAGTCAGAAACACCTGAGATGATTCCAGCTGTTGCAAAGACTCACTTGGTTGGCACGAAGCAAATCCCGAATCAAGACAGATTTTGCGGCAGGTGGGGGTAGGGGGAGACTGTTTGCTGCTCACCAGCACTACACATAATTTGAATTGAATTTTTTTTTTTAAAGAGGATTTACGGGCTGGTGGCAAAATTGGGCTTTCAACAGATAGCAAGTCTCAACCTTTACTATTGAAATGGAGAGCAGTAACACTGCAGAGACTATTACAGCCTTCCCGATGTAAAAATATACGGAAGGCTAATGCAGTAAATAAAAAGATAAAACAGTAAGAAATTACTACAGTATCTTACATATGTGTATTACATAAAGTGAACATGGAATAAACACCTAGTCAACCAGTCAGCAAGCCTGTTTATAAAGGCATGAGAGAAAAAATACGAAGTTGAGATTACCAAGCACCTGTACTGAATTTGCTGCCTCACTATTCACTGAGAAAGCAAAAAGTCCCATCTCCTTAGAGACCGGGCTGCATTGTCCCTCTGTGTGCAAAGAGTTTGGAGGATAACACCAAAATGCTGCTTTGAAAAGCAGCAACACAAAAGCTGAGCAACAAAAGCTAAAGTGACAAAGGGGTTAGCAAGACTTGCCTGAGATAATTTCACTTGTTCCAGTCAGACTGCTTGCAGGAGTGATGTGCACCTGATACTCTACCTCATCTGTGGATTTCCACAGAGATCCATCTTTTTTCCCACCATTAGGAAGGCTTTAAAGGGAGAGATTGTGAAATGGCATAGAGTTAGACTAACAATACCTGTCTTTTATAGCGTGCCTTTCATCTGTCTACCCCATGGTGCCTTACAAATTAAACATTATTCACACAGTGGGTGACATGACTAACACAAGGTCACGCAGCAAACCAGCGGTAGAGCCAGGAACAGAACCCAGGTTTTCTAAGTCCTAGTCCAGTACCCTATTCACTAGGCCACATTGACCGCTCTATCAGCCATAGGCAGGCTGGCACCCAGCTCTTTGTCACCTTCAGATCAGATGCAAATATTGCCTTCTCCCCCTAGCCAAGAGCCTGGCTGAGATCAGCTTCTAGATGGAAAGCAGCTGGCAGAATCCTGAAGACTAAAGAAACAAAACAAAACAAAACGAAAAACTGCCACCTTCTGTTGAGGGTATCTGCCCTCAAATCATTAAACCTTAGCGGTCACCTGTATTCTTCACTGCTTCTAGACACACAAAAAAGATGCTTTCCTGTGGTTGACAAGAAGACTGATTCCTTCTGTTAGATTCTGATTAGTCATGGTGATTCATACACTCATGAACCACAGGTTGCAAGATTAATTATCTTTGCCTACAAATGAAACCAGTGATCTAAAAAAACACCCAGCTCCACTTGGTTCAGAGCACAGCAGCCCATCTGTTCAGCAATACAGGCCACCAAGAGCACAATACTCTGGTGCTCTGCTCTCTTTAGTGACTCCCTGTGGAATGCCAAAATTTCAGACCGAATTTTCAAAGCCTTCCCTTGGCCCAAGTAACTTGGAGCCAGGACCACTTCACTCTGCCTTATTTTGACCTCCCACTAGAATAATGGAATTGTCTGCCCCAAGAGTCAGATTTGTATGGGAAGAAGACAGAGCTTTCATAGCTACTGGCCCACAAATCTGGAAATCACTTCTCAGAATAAAATGTAAAACCCTCTTCTCTGACATAACCGTCTCAAGAAAACATGAAAAAAATAATTATCAAATAAAAACAAAGTCCAGCCCCTGCTGGCTGCAGGGAAGAAAGAGATAAGTAGATGTTTGTGTGTTTGTTTTTTCAGTTTGGCAATATGCTCCGATACCATGTGTTCCATGCAGAAATCTATATAGATTAGTCTGAATTAGGTAAGGATAATCACAGGGAGAAGATCAAGTAAACCCCAACAGGAAAATAGGAAAGCTCTTGACACACGCATTGATAGCTGTATAAAGAGAAAGCATTAAGACCAATACAAAGAATGGTAGAATAACTGGTTTAATAAAAGTATCAAGGAAGGAACCAGGCAACTACAGAGCCATGAACAAGACTAAATGTGGGAAGGGCATTATGCAGTATAATGCAGCATTGGGATTTACGATAAGGACAATGACCGTGGATAAACAAATGAAAGATGATACAACACAGTACAAGTCTGCTTACCTATTCCTTGAATATTTACTATCTAGGTTGACAAAAAGTTCCAAGTATATATAGTCCCTGAAGACTATGAAATATGTATCTACAAAGCAAATAAGCATGGTATAGAGGGGAAAGCTACTAAAATGTGATTTAAAATTAGTAAATAGCAGTGTCAGTAAATGAGAACTGTTCAGATGATGAATGGGATACAAACTGAAGAGGAAGTAGGGGGAATTAGGGCTACTGAAACTACTCCAGTTAGTAGGCTGGTGAAATCATACAAGCACCAAAAGTTATGTCTATACTTATGGCAGAGTGTAGAGTACAGACACTACATGCCCAGCTCACATGGGTATAAAGAGCAGCGTAATTAGTAAGGCACATGAGTGAGTAGAGTGGACCGAGTGCCCTACATGCCTGAACCCTACAACACATACACTACATGGCTTTCTACATGCCCAAGCAGTGCTTCCCACATCTACACTGCTGCCTTCCCCCACCAGAGCCTTTCACTGCCATGTGTACAGGGCCGACTCCAGGTTTTCTGCCGCCCCAAGCTGCCAAAAATAAATAAATAAATAAATCAAAAGCCGTGGCAGCATGATCACACAGCTCCACTCTTTGGCGGCAATTCGGAGACAGGTATCTCTGTTGTAATTTAAGTTACATTTAATCTCTGTGATAAAAAAGTGTCACATTCATCTTCACCAAAGTTTAAAATATTAAATGGGTGGATCGCTGAAGTTCAGGAAAGAATGGAAGAGGGATCAAAAGTAGACTTAAATGTATTTTTATGAGTTTGGGGTCAGCATGACTACAGCAAGATAGCTCCTTTCCTGCAGAAAGATACCATTTGTCTTTCTAACTGATGCCAGTCAAAGGGAATTCCCAAAGGAACCAAATAATGTACTTTCATTTCTAAGCACAGTGATAACACATTCTCCCTCTTCAAAGACTGAGATTGAACTTTCAGATGAAATCTTCCTTTAAAGTGAAAGGTAAAGTCAAAACACTTGCTTTTGTTCTTTACTCCTACCTTATGACACACAAAGACTTTCCCCATTTTTAAGAAACAACAACAACATATTTCCCCCTTGTTTTTCAGATTAGAAATATCAGCTCCTCACTTCCCCGACTTCACTCGATGCCCTAAGGCAAGTCTCTGGAGGACCTGAATAGTGAGGTCACATGCTTTCACCTGAGTACATTTGTATCGCTCCTGTGTGGAGGATAGATGCATTAGTAATATATACCAATTGCCGGGGTGATGCAATATACCAAGTAACTAGCTCTATCTTGTGAATGAAAATATACCTTAAATTATGAAAATAAAATGTGTACAATGTGTACAACCCCAAAAATATAACTAGTGCCTTGTATAATAAATAAAAATTATTCTTTGAACCTTTCATCTGAAGATCACAAAGCACTATCCAAACGATTAATTACAAGAGTGATGGACTAAATAGCTACGGCACTAGACTAGGACTTCAGTGCCTGCCTCTGGCCCAGATTTCCTGGGGGAGATCCTCACTTGGTGTAGTTATGTCATTGTCCCCAGACTATGTGACCTTGGGCAGACCACTTAATCTGCCTGTGCCTCAGTTCCATGTTTGTAAAACAAAGTTACTATTTCCTTTCTCCCTCCCTTCATCTGTTTTGTCTGCTCAGAGCCTGATCCTGCATAGACTATACATGCTTAACTTTACTCACCATACACAACGTTAAGCATGAGTGCAAGTCTTTGCCTGATAGGGGGTTTATGTTGTAAGCTCTTCGGAGCAGTGTACTGTCTCTTACTATGTGTTTATAAAGCACCTAGCACAATGGAAACCAGCTCCCAGTTTGTGAACCACTGAGACCCTAACTTTTCCATATTATGATTTCACGTGACAGGAGAAAAAAAGTTTCAGGATGCCCCTCACATGTAGCCATAAAGAAAAGAAGGGTGTTGGCAACCCCCTTGAATCCATTTGTGCCCCCAGACTTCACCACCTGTTCTAGGGGATACTCTAATACAAATAATACTAACATCTGAGCCCCATGCCACTCTTAAGTAGTATAGGTACTGTAGATATTATCAAACCCATTTTTCAGATGGGTAAATTACAACAGGTTAATTATGCTCAAGACCAGACAGACAGTTTGTGGCAGAGTCAGAAACAGAATGGAGGAGTCTTCCTGACCATTCCAGATATTACCAGCCAATAATCTTGTCTTGGGAATTTTGACTTGTAAAACTGTGGAAAAAATGTTTTAGGTGATGTATTTTTACTTGCATTCAGTAAAAACAACATGCAGCTAGTACACTTGATACTTGCTTGGCCTGGTTTGAAAAATTAATATTATAAAATTCTTAGCCATTTTTATGATTACTGTTAAACTGTTTAAATTCATGGCTTTCACAATAAGCTAATTTGAGTGGCTCAGAGAAAAACTTGCAGAACCTAATGAAGCATGCAGTGAGAGCCACTGATTAGACAGCACTGCTGCAGGCAATATTTGTAAGTGTATCTTAGGATGCTTAACAAGACTGATGGAAATGCAGTAGCACCAAAACAGTATTAGTAATAAAAATGTAATTCAAGTGCCATTTTCCTGAGACGACAAAGTTTATTAATTAGTCATATATTTGGTCTCCCACAGTATTTTAACTCAATATAATACATACAAAACAGTGGTGATTTTTCTTTATTGCTTCTCAACATTTCATGCACTGCACCTCACAAATATTAGTTAATATTCAAGATTGGGGCTACATTTTCAGACAGTCTAAAACCAGTCCCGAATTTTGCACCTGCAAGAACACATAAGCACTTGCAATGGTGCGCACAAATCAGGTACCCAGTCTAGCTACCTGATTTTCATGTGCAAATTCATGGGTGCACCTGCAACATTACTGGCACAAACACCAGAATGCACAAACTAGATTGAAGATGGCAGCTGAAAATATGGCCTCTGTTGTATATAAATATTGTCCCCACAAAACTGAGCATTCCATGATAATTTGCACAAACTCTGGTCACCATAATGAATAAAGTAAACAAATAGCAATAATATAGATTTTGGCTCAGATAGCGTAGTATCAATTTGGTATCTAATTAGGGGACTGCCCTGGCAAAGGAATGGATTAAAATGACCTGTTATCTCTTTGTTTTCTCTAACTTCTATTACCCTATAAAAGTGTGCTTGCTTTCATTTATTTATTTAAACTAATAGAAAAAAAAATGTATGTGCATTATGCTGTACCATGACACTATGTCAGGAAATCTGGAAAAGGGAAGGTTCCGCTAATGGACACATAGTTTGCCAAACTTAAAAGCCTTAATCCAGCCTCCTCCCTCCCATACTTGAGAGAGGTAACCTCTGAACATGAAGGGAAGCAGCCAGCTCAGTCTTGCCCACCCACAGTCTGAAAACAGGCTCCTGAAATGGATGTCTAGCTCTCTCTGCTCCCCCATGTACCCCCCCCCTCCTGTGGGAATGGGCTGTGGCTGGGCTAGTGGTGCAGCGTGATGAAACTTAGGTCCTAAGGCAAAGATATTTGAGTCAAACTGCCAGCGTTTGAATTCAGTTCAGAATAACCTGTCTGGTTCAGATGACCTCAGATTTCCCAAGTCAGTCTTTTTAAAGGCAGAGAGAAAGAAACACTATGCAGTTGGGCTGTGGGGACAGAGCTGTTTAAATGTAGCCCTCTAGAATCAGACATGTCTGACTAGAAGGGATCACAAGAGATTGTTTAGTCCAGCCCCCTGTGTTGAAGCAGGACCAAGTAAACCTAGACCATCTCTGACAAATGTTTACCAAATCTGTTCAAAACACCTCCAGGGATGGAGATTCCACAACCTGCCTTGAAAGTCTATTACAGAACATAACTTCCCTTATAGTTAGAAAGTTTTTTCCTGTAATCTAACCTAAGTCTCCCTTGCTGCAGATTAACTTCTATTACTTCTAATTAGAGAGGGGATGTTATTAATAACCTGATGCAACAGGTTAGTAAATGTTACAAAAAAGCCTTTGCATGTTTCCAAAGAAAACTTTTTAATAAAGATGGACCCCAAAATAAAACTTCAAGATCCAGATACCATCTCCTTGAGATTTGGATGGCTCCTGGTCTATACTAGGTCACAACCTCAAAGGTGAGTGCTCTTGAACTTTGGGGAAATTTGGATCCACATTCACTGTGTCTTAGGTCCAACGTCTACGTGCACTTACGCAGCATAAGCCTGTGCGATGACTAAGCAGAGGCAAAACAGTAACAAAAGGCAGCAAGATCTGTCCCACAGCAGCCAATATTTACCCCCATCAAATAAAACAATGTTACATAAGAAAAAGCAAGCAAAAAATCTTCCCTGACCTGCGCATCAACCCAGCCATCAGACCCCATGTGCAGAATCCTTCTTTTTCACATGCATGCTCCCCTTCTGTTTCCCAGCAACCTTTCTTATAGACATTCCCTTCAGCATCTAGGCGGGTGAGGGGAAAGTGAAACTGGAGTTAACCTTCGTGTACCAGGGACTAGGTTAGCGGCCCTATACCTTGTCTCTTGGAGTTCGTATTCTTCACTCATGATGGAGTGGATGGGGGATAAGGTGAGTTATCAGCCATGGCATGTGGGCCTGCGTGATAAATTGTTGCAGAATATTCCCTGTAAGCCCATTACACTGTTCATCATGGTAATTATAGTGATTCAGAGTGTCATCTTGTGACCTGGAAACAAAGTCAGCTGACTTGGCATCTCCATAATGGACTCCCTCAATGATCCGTTCTAGCTCCTCTTCTTTTCAACATATATACCTATGACGTACCAACAACTAAGACCAAGAAGTAGGTACATGCAGATGACATCTGTTTTGCTGATGTGAGTAATGATTGACCCTATATCAAAAGGTCACTCAGCTAGGACATGAATGCTCTGGCCTCTTATCTTCATCAGTGGAGACTTACATTATGTTAGTCTAAAACTATGGCCACAACCCTCCATATGGCCAGCTATGGCCAATCAATCCCTTACTGTCTGTGTTGAGGATCGTCTACTCCCTTTCCAGCCAGTTGTCAGTTATTTAGGAGCCAAACTGGACTGTAGTCTAACATTCCAGTCCCATGTAGAACACTTAAAGAAAAAGATTACCTTCCACACTCCCTTGATCCAGAAGCCAGCAGGAATTGCCTGCGGAGCAGAGGCAAATGTTTTACAAACCTCAGTCCTGATGCTAGTTTTCACTCCAGTGGAATATCGTGATGCAGTTTGGGTCAGAAGTCGGCATATGCATCTTGTTGATTCAGAGCTGAACACAGCCACCTGTATCGTTAGTGGCCACCTTAGCCACACATTAACATCTAATTTGTATGTGTTGGCTCATATTGCTTCACCAAAACTTTGACGAGATGCCATTACCCTTAAAACTACATGGAGGGCTAGGACGGATAAAAACTACTTGCTGCATACAAGGCTGACAATGGTACCAGTACGTACAAATAAGCAACACACACGTCCCATCAGAAGATCTGCCCGTCTCCAGAGGAAAACTACTACATCTGTAGTTCCTGCTGACTTGCCATGACTGACTTTGAGAGATCCTTTTGCAGACTCATGCAGTCATGTCCAGTGCTGCCAGCTCAGTGCCAATCTCAGGTGAACAAAGGCATGTCAGGGCCAATAGCTATGTCCTCACAGATTGGCAGCGACTCTGGGATGGAGACAGAAGCATGCTGATGAATATCAGAAGCCCTAACTTACAGCCCCCTGTTTGCAAACTGAGATATAAATCCTGGACCAGACTGAACAGGCTGCTGACTGGAATGGCCAGAGTGGCTGCCTCAGTGCAGATCTTTGGCTGAGCTCAATCTACACTGCGGGACAGCAATGCAGATGGTCAAACACGTGGCGAAGGAGTGGACTGGAGAGTTGACTGGAACACCTTGCTACTCTCAACGATGCAGCAGGTAAGCGGCCGAACAATCTAGATAGCGACTTGTGATCCATACGAAAGAAGAATGGCGACAGAGGGGATTGGGGCAAGGAGAATTATCAAAATATTATTGCAGAGAAGAATCTCTTAATATTTTTTGATGTAGGAGAAATCTGACTAGGAGCTAATGAATATGTGAGCAACTTGTCTCTGAATTGGGATTATGTGAAAAATTACTCCTCAGTGTGGTGTATTGAAAACTGTGTTATAACTGTGATCATCTGAAATTCAAAGAGGTTTCTCCTGGTCGTGCTTGTGGGTTAGGGGGCTTTATAGGGTCGTGCTTGTGGGTTAGGGGGCTTTATAGGGAAGTGTTACCCATCTCCTGAGCACCCCCTCTTGGCCAGGAATCACTTCATAGGCATCCTGTCCTTGTTACCTCCTGCTTATGGGCCCCTTAAGAACTTACTAGCCTTTCCTCTGGATAACAGCATCCCTTACCAGAGCTGGTCTAATAACAAATGGTTCAAGTGCCAAAATCAAATCTATTACCATAACAAAAAAATTCATACTCAGTCCTGCCAAACATGGAGCTTTTCATCTGTCCCAGTCTGCTCCAACTGAAGCCACTCCTCCCAGCCTTTTCTGGCTGGACCTCAGCCCTGTGGCCTGCAGCTTCCTGCTGCTCTTTATAAGTACTCCCCTGATTCAACCGATGCATGCCTCTTAGCAATCATGCCTCCAGTCTTTAGGGGGGCAACCCAGCCTGTTTACTGACTGACTGCTTGTGACATCCCATCTAGAGCAAGGTGTGGTGAGTTGTGCCTCTCTGTTTTATGGAGCAGCCTGCTTTGTCTCTCTGTGTTTTGGGGTTCTTGTCACATCTTATCATTCTAAATTCTAAGAAATAAAGTAGCATTACGTTGAAACCTTCCAGAAAAGTATGTATGCTTTTATCTAACTTCTCTGTGTGTATGCCATGAACATAACAATCAGAAGCTCCTGGTCAGATATGTTGTAGCACAAAAAGATTTAAGGCCTTAATTTTTCAGATCTCTTCTTCCACTGGTGCATGCACAAATTTGCAGGTACACACATTGTGTGTGCGCACGATGTTTCAGCAATAACATCTGCACATGCAGGTAATGGGTTTTCCCAAAGAGATTCCATCACCTCAATGTGAGAGTCAATAGTCCTGGAAAAGCAAACGCAAAGACAGAGCTGTGTTTATGTATATATATCTGCAAACATGTGCACACATAAGCTGAAGCTCACCTAAAATCAAGCAGCATATTCTTCTCCACACTCATTTCCCGATAATTCTCCCTGATCTCCAATATGAGTGAATAACACAAATTCCATTACAAAGATGGTCACAATATTTTTCCTTCAGGAGACGTGAGAATGCTTTTACTTTGCAATTTTTAATATTGTGCAATGAGACTGGCTATTAAAACAAGATGCCTCTACCTATTTTAAAAAGTTGCGGAGGTGTTAAAAGGAGTTCGGGCTGAAGATTAATGACCAAACTTTAATATAAATAGCCCTGTGTGACACATAGAACATTTGGGTAAGGTTGGTTTTGTTTTTTGGGTTTGTTTAAATTGGGAGTGAGTAGAAAATGCAATGCTAAAACAGGTAGCTCGGGGAAGTAGTCTAAAGAAAAAGCTACAACATATTATAAGAAAAGAGAGGTCAACAGATTGTTATCAGAAACATTTTGGGGAGGTTGAAAGAAAAAAAATCCCAGGCTAAATAAACACCTGATTTGACTGTAATTAAATGTATTACTTATTGTGGATGTGTGCTACTGCAAGATTGAAGACTGTAATATAGAGAAAGTTTTAAAAAAACCTTCACCAAAAATATCAGTCATTTTTTTGGAAAGACAGAAAATCCCCCATGATCATTCCCATTTAGTGTCTTGACTCCTCCTCTGATATGAACTCATGTAAAATAGCACAATTCTAGTCAGAAATTGTCTTAATAGTCAAGGAGAAATAACTCCTTACTGGAACCAACTTTTGGAATAGAGAACACCCCCAAAATACCAAGTCTTTGAAAGCACAGCAACCAACTATATGAATACAGGCTTTTTGGATATTCAATAGGCCTGTAGTCTGACTCTGTAAACTTCCAGTGGTTCTGAAAAAGGAGAGATGCCTTTGTCAGTCCCTTCACTGCACAGCAAGACTTTAGGGGCATTTATCAGCAGAAGAAAATACAAACTAAAAGTGAAATCTTGGCAACAAGACCAATTATCAGATACTCTTGAGAAGAGCAGTTGCTAACATTCATCAATGGCAACATCTGATTAAAGGCAAAAGAAATAATTAATACAAAAGATCCCTCAGTCCATCCCACCTTCCATTAGGAGGAAATAGATTATGAAGCCACATTAGCAACTGCACAGCTAAGGTTTTAACCATAGCTTTCCATTTTAAGCCTCATTTTGATGCCACATGACAGTACCGTTTTACCTGATGAGTCAAGTGCCTATCACTGCCCTCCAGGAACACTCAACAATGAGGAAACAAACATCCAAGAACCCCAACCCCACTCCAACATTGGAGTCAGCAAAACCTAAACTAGGAGATCATTCTCCACCAACAGCAGCAGAGCAGTCACTGCGCTGGATCGACGTCTGTATCCAGAACAATAACAGTCTAGAAGACTCATGGCATTCAGGCACCAGAGGGCAGTAGATTAGATTAGTAGTGTCAAGTAATGATTTCTACAGCAAAGGCCACGCAATGGCTTAAGGAACCTGGCCATCTTGCAGGAGGTGTTTGACAATCACAACAAATAATGGATCTAGTGCTAGAGCAGTTCAGATAACTCATTTTTTGGTTTGCTGGCCAAAACTAGGGGAGGTGGGGATTAAATTGTTTCGGGTTGACACAAAACAACTTTTTAAAAAAATGTGTTGTACCAAAAAAGTTGAAAAGAATTTCATTTGTCTCCCACGTAGTGTCTGCAATGTCTTGATTTAGTACACTTGTTTCGTACACTAGATAAAACAAAAAATTGCTTCAAATAGAAAAAAATAAATGTTTAATTTCGAAAATGTTAAAATGAGAGGTTTTGGTTTATCGGATTTTTTTTGTTTTTGTTTTTTGACTTAAACAATTCAGCAAATTCCACATGAATTTGCTAAATTATTAGGTCAACATGAATCTGCATCTTTCAGTGAAAAATAGTTTCATCCAAAACAATTTTGCCCAGATCTATTCAGTGCTTCCCCACTGGCCTCCATCAACCAAGAAGAAAGGTGGCTCCAGTATCCACTTCTTTATTGAGCTTCACTGTCCTGAGCTCAGGCATAGAAGATGTAGGTAGCTTTTTTCCTGTCCTGCCCCTGTAGAAGGAGAAAGCCTGGCCTAAACCCATTTGGTTTTATCTGCACATGAACCAGAAATTTCTACACAATGGGAGGAACTTATCTCAAGTCAGTCACTGAATAACAGCAGCTCAGGTTAGCCAGGCCATCTACTGTATGAAACAAATCTACTAATCAAGACTTTCCAGACACTATGTGGGAGTCAAAGAATCTCCGTCACCTCCTACGCAACCACGTCTTTGAAAAATATCTGTATTTTGCAATCAGCTTAATTGCACGACATCTGCCTCTTGTCCCCTAGCTGCCTTGCCTCCTAGTTCACCTTTTGCAAGTTATCCATAAACCAAGATGATCTCTGAGGGTAAAGCCTTAAGAGAAGAACACCAAGGCATAGGCATTGACTCCACGGGTGCTCCAGGGCTAAAGTACCCACTGAAAAAAAATAGGAGGTGCTGAGCACCTGCAGGGCCGGATTAAACTTTTATGGGCCCCAGTGTCCGGACCCTGGACACACCCCCACTCAGCCTCTTCTCCCCAAAGCCCTGCCCATGCTCCACCTTGAGGCCCCACCCCTGCTCAGCCTCTTCCCCATGAGGCCCCCCCTGCAGCTCACATGGGAGGGAAGGGGCAGAGAGGAGCACCCACTGGCAAAAACAAAAGGCAACACCTGTGCATCCAGGGGTCATCCAATCAATGGCTGAGGATAAAAGATTATTAGAAAATAATGCCAAACCCTTAACAGAATGGCCTGTTGGAGTGCTGTGCTACCTTCTGAGACCTTGTGGAAGAACTCTGGTTCAAATAACTGTTCAGGGAAGACCATCCAAACCAAGTCCTTCATGAGCGATGTGCCTAACCTTGAAAACAAAGGCGATAGTAATTGGTCCATGACACAGGCCTGATTTTTAATTGTATAAACTCCCAATTCTATCACAGACACTTGATCAAGACTAGGTTCACCTATATGAGTTGAGAGGGATAGTCACATATTCATCATGACCATGAAATCCTGAGATGATTCCAAGCATGCATCATCCAAGCGGGTGTTGAAGGCACTGAGCACTATTAGCCTGGACCCCTTCAATACCATTGCAGCAAGGAATTCTATTAGCTCACACAGGAACTTTCCAGTGCTACGGGACAATCAGTAAACCAAAACCACATCCAACAAACTCCATCCCAGGGCTCATATACAAGTGATACTTGATACAGTTTCAGAGTAGGAGATCTCCAGAATCTTGCTTGCAAAAAGCACAGCCATACCACACGCTCGCTGATTCTTCTTAGCTACCTTAGTACTCAATATCTAGCCAGAACCAGCTACAACAAAACCAGCGCAGCAGTATCATCCAGCCAAACAGATTTCAGTAATACATGCAAGATTATGGGCTTCACCATTAAATAATGGACAGATGAAACTTTATTCAATATCGATCTTGCAGTTAGTAGCATGAACTGAAGACTGGCTTCTTTGTCCATGGACATTCCAGCTTCTTGAGAACTGACAGTAGACAGCTCCCATGGAACCCAGATTAACATCTCCATCTTTGTTTGTACTGTATCAGGGTGGATGGATGTGCGGGGGGGGATGGGTGGGAAAGGGGGTCTTAACTGCCCTCTACCACAGAAGCCAAGGAAACCAAACCTTCACAGCTAATCCCCCCACCTTCATACCTCCATGTCCCCAGCACACAGCAGTTTTTCAACCTTCTCAAGTGGCCTTCAAACAGATATAGGTAGGTAGGTACCAGAATAAAGTTCTAGGGCAAACTAAAGACCATCTAAAGCAGTCCATTCACCCTCCCAAGTCAACACCGCTCTCCCTAAAACCCCAAACCCTGCTGGTAATAGGGGGATTCTAAGACTTAGCCCAAGGAAGGAGAGAGACGGTTGCAGGGAAGACAATGGGATCCAATTCTGAGGTGAAGGAAAAGGAATGCACAGGAGCAAGGAAGAGTATAGGTGGGGGAAGAATGGCTCCATTTTTTGCCACCTTTCTAGTGCACTGCCTTAGACTGACACGTGGTCTGTCTGTGCAGTAAGGCTGGCCCTGAGCTTGCTAATATTCTATTGACTGAATAGTTTCATTTATATATACACCTTGTATTCTTCTATGTTCTCTTTATATGTTTATTTGGTATAATTTATTGGGCATGTGTTATCTTTTCCATCTGGCTGCTTCACGTAATATTACACCTCCTGATCTCATTTAACCTAATATGACAAGACAGAGTGTTGCAACCTATCAAGCTTTCAAAGTAACATGCCTACTTTCTATGTGTAGATAATAACCTCAAACAGGACAAAGACTATCTTTCTGGTTACCCGCTACAACAATTTCAATATCCGCACACCTCAGAGCAAGACTGTAATGTATGTGCACACATACCCCATCTGTGGTGGTAATACTTATGTGATAAATGAACTTATCATATACATCTTTGACTGCTTCTTCTCCTCTTGGTCCATCAATCCATCCCCCTTGAACTTATTCCAATAATTTAACCCCTCAAACATGTTCAGATAACTGCCATTAAAAAAATAAAAGCCTACAACTTACCATTAAAATGTTCTTCCTTCTCTCCCATTTTAAACTGAGAATATTTCCAATCAAATTATACTTGCCCAAAGCCAAGGAGAGGCAAAAATCAGTCTTGGAACAGAACACAGCTGTTCTGTGCATAAAAGTATCATGAGTTTAAATTTGTTCTGTCACATCTTCATAACATAGGAAACAGGAGATTCCCAGCTATTCCATGCAATGCTCAAGTCCAGTCTGAGACCATGTTGAGGTTTCAGATTTTTAATGTTGTGACATGGTACCAAAAAGATATTCAGGTCATGTACATGAGTCCCTGAACAGTTGGACTAATAGTAAGGAAGGCACTTAGTCTAACAGGCAGAGGGATGCAAAAAGAATGGTCCCATTAAAAACCCATTTTAAAAAACTCTTCAAAATTGTTTTTCTATAGCATATTTAGCATAAACAGATGTATCATAATGTAATGTGGCCTGAAGCGTTTGGGCATCATCATCGTTATTTGTATTAGAATAGCGTCTATAGGCTCCAGCTATGATTGGAATCCCATTGTGCTAGGCACTGTTCAATCACATAGAGTGTATCTTCACTGCAGAAAAAGGTGTGCTCTTAACCTGGGTTAGGTACTAGGAATTAAAAAACAGCAGCAAAGATACAGGCTTCCCAGCTCCCTATAGGCTTTAACTTGAGCTGCTAACCCAAATGACCAGCCAAGCCTTCAATACTAGTTTAACCCAAGTTAGGTAAGATGAGATAAGAACATACTTTTTTCCCCCAGTGAAGACGTACACATCATACGAGAGAAGCTTTCCAGTGTAGGGACTACAACCGAAAGAGACAAGGCAGACAACAGGTAGGAAGGGAAACAGAGGTGCAGAGAAGTGAAGTGACGTGCCCAAGATTATAGGGCAAGTCAGAAACAGAACTGGGAATAAACACCAAGTCTCTTGACGCCCAGTTCATCATCTGCATACCTTATTCATGGCCATTGCACTGTGTGCCAAGTATCACTCTATATGTAAATATTTATATCGCCCCTTATAAACTTACTTTAGATTTACAGTGGAGGTCCTAGCAGATACTTTGAGGTACTCCAAAAACTGACTGTAAAAATGGCATGATAGAGTTTCATGTTTCTTACCTCTGAAGGGTTTCTGGATCAAATATGATGATTTTACCCATAAAAAGATAATTAGAAATACTATCAGTCCTCTGCAATCTAAAAATCATCCTTGCTTTTCTTGGATTGTTCATCACAATGAGTGGAAGATTCTCCCAGCCAAATTCTGTCTTCAGTTATACCTATGTGATTCCGTTCAACTGACCCCAGCAACTGGAACTTAATTAACAGTTTTGTTAATTATGTATGAGCCAGAATAGAAAACAGCTTGTCCTATCAAAGCTATGTTGTCTCTGCAGCACTGACAGGAACACAATCGTAGAACTGGAAAGGACCTTGAGAAGTCATCCAGTCCAGTTCCCTGCACTCATGGCAGGACTAAACATTATCTAGACCAGTGGTTCCAAAACTTGTTCCGCCACTTGAGCAAGGAAAGCCCCTGGCGGGCCGGGCCGGTTTGTGCACCTGCCACATCCACAGGTTTGGTCCATCATGGCTCCCACTGGCCGCTGTTCACTGTTCCAGGCCAATGGGAGCTGCTGGAAGCGACATGGGCTGAGGGACATACCGGCCCGCCGCTTCCAGCAGCTCCCATTGGCCTGGAGCAGAGAACTGCAGCCACTGGGAGCCGCGATCGGCCGAACCTGCAGACGTGACAGGTACACAAACCGGCCTGGCCCACCAGGGGCTTTCCCTGCATAAGAGGCAGAACGAGTTTGGGAACCACTGATCTAGACCATCCCTGACATGTGTTTGTCTAACCTGCTCTTAAAAATCTTCAATGATGGAGATTCCACAACCTCCCTATGCAATTTATTCCAGTGCTTAACTACCTTGACAGTTAGGAAGTTTTTCCTAATGTCCAACCTGAATGACCCTTGCTGAAATGTAAGCCTATTGCTTCTTCCCCTATTCTCAGAGGTTAAGGAGAACTTCCTTGTAACAACTTTTTATGTACTTGAAAACTATTATGTCCCCCCTCAGTCTTCTCTTATCCAGACTAAACAAACCCATTTTTTCAATCTTCCCTCATAGGTCATGTGTTCTAGACCTTTAATCATTTTTATTGCTCTTCTTTGGACTTTCTCCAACTTGTCCACATCTTTGCTGAAATGAGGCACCCAGAATGGGACATAATACTACAGCTGGGAACTAAACAGCACGGAGTAGAGTGGAAGAATTACTTCTTGTGTCTTGCTTGCAACACTCCTGCTAATACATCCCAGAAAAATGTTTGTTGCAAAATAAATTAATATAATAAAATAATAATAGTAATTTAAAAGCAATATTACACTGTTGACTCATATTTCGCTTGTGATCAACTATGACCCCCAGATCCCTTTCTGCAGTACTCCTTCCTAGGCAGTCATTTCCCCTTTTTGTATGTGTGCAACTAATTGTTCCTTCCTAAGTGGAGTACTTTGCATTTGTCTTTATTGAACTTCATCCTGTTTACTTCAGACCATTTCTCCAATTTGTCCAGATCATTTTGAATTTTAATCCTATCCTCCAAAGCACTTAAAACCCCTCCCAGTTTGGTATCGCCCACAAACTTTTAGAAGTGTGCTCTCTATGCCATTATCCAAATCATTGATGAAGATATTGAACAGAACCAGAACCGATCGCTCTGGGAACCCATTCGATATGCCCTTCCAGTTTGACTGTGAACCACTGATAATTAACTACTCTCTGGGAATGGTTTTCCAACCAGTTTTGCATCCACCTTATAGTAGCTTCATCTAGATTGTATTTCCCTAGTTTGTTTATGAGAAGGTTGTGTGAGACAGTATCAAAAGTCTTACCATTTTACCATGTTCACAACTCTCTTGCATTTGCTTTCCATAAAGACTCACATATTTGAACTTTACGAACACAAATACTCATGAAAGATAAATGCTTTAAGCTCAAATAATCACATAGTTGAATTTTAAATGGTACATTCAGTTGTGAAATTCACAATTTGCATAAGTCACATTTATTTTTGTTTCTTGCTTGGATGATTTATGTCCTAACCAACATAGCATGAATTGGGATTACAACTAAATATACACAATGCTGTGTGGGTTAGTTAAATTCATTTATTTAAAATTACTACATAAACTGTAGTCCAAGTTTACAACTCAAACAATCTCTACACCAAGAATTTTTCCTTTTGGAAATTCACAAATATTTGACAACAAATACATTCAAGAATTTCACATTCTGTTCACAGACAATACAAATCAGAAAGAAAAAGTGAAGTTTGCCAAATTATTTGTTGCAATCTATTAGCTTAGCTCCATTAAACACTACATACTAATTTTTAGCAGTGGATCAGGAGATTTTGCTAAATAATTAAACTTCTAGTATACGTTTCCATTTCTTATTTGCAAAACGTGTCTTATTCTGAATTATCAATCACATTACACCATTTATGCAATTAAGATTACAGATTTGGGTGGGGGCAGACAGAGGTTTAATTTAAAAAATCAGCTTGCAACTTTTGAGATTGCCTCCTGATTGAAGATCGGCCCCTTCTAACATGGGTATCATTCTTACGCTGCATAGAGAAAAAGCTTCATGCATTTTGTCAATCATTTTTCATTTCCATAAAATGGCACAGAGCTGGATTTTAATGCAGTAAAAGACAAGGAAAAATAATTTTATATATGTCATGCACACACAGAAAGTAACTCGGTAACTTCATTTATAACAAAGAGAGCTGTTGGTTTTTTTAGCCATCTATCAGGCCTCATGTTAGCTACAACACTGCAAGTCAGCAATATGAAGAGAAGATCTTGTGAAAAAAGAACTCATTTGTAATATTCAGCTTTAACATTTTAATTGTGTTGACTAATTATTTGTTGTATAACCTCCACCTGTTATTAAAAATGACAAATAGACTAAGGCTTCAAAACCTCATGCATAATCTTATTATAAGAATTTTCTCATGTTTAAATCATTTTAATCTATGTTACCATGAAGGATCAGGAGATTCAAAGAGGAATCCTCAAGCAGGCACAAGAGGGAGTACTTTTTAAAAATAAAATCTCTGATATTTCATTATAAATATCACTTACGTGGGAGATTTTCTGAGGCACAAATGGCAGGGAGGCATCCCACAGACTTATTATGAAGCAGTGGAAACAGTGAGTAATGAAGAATTATTTGGGAATTGGCTGGATTCCTAAGCTATTAATTTACAGACTGTTTAATGTTTGTTGGGGCTTTTCTGTCTTTTTTTTTAAATAAAGATGCAGAATTTTGAAAGAAAGTATAATTTTAGGTTATTATGTGGCCTCCATTGAAACACTTTTCATCTTAAAAAAACAAGTTTGTTTTTGTTGTGGTTTTTTTTGGCTAGTTATACGATCCTGACTTCTTATCTAGGCTCCAGACAGGGAAAATCCAAACAATTCTTGAAGGGCCTGATAAAGTCCGTGAAAAAACTCCCATTGACTTCAGTGGGCTTTGCATCAGGCTTAAATGATTACATCTATCTAGTATTGTTGCATGTAGTATTGTTGTAGCTGTGTTGAGCCAAGGATATTAGAGAGAACAGGTGAGTGAGGTAATATCTTTTATTGGACCAACTTTTGTTGGTGAGAGAGAGCTCTGTGTAAGCTTGCAAGCTTTGTCTCTCTAACCAACAGAAGTTGGTCCAATAAAAGATATTACCTCACCCATCCTGTTGCTCTTACATCTATCTAGTGCATTCATCACCATAGTACTTAACCTGAGCTCTACTGTAGCACCCCGGAGCATCAAGTTCATATGCATTTTATTGGCCACTTACCTCAAACCACTGCCCATGTGACTGCATTTTCAGGATGACACAGGGATCTGGCTTGGAAAGGGCGTCCCGGTCTGATATGCCTTTGCATGCAACTCGCAGCTCCACTTTAGTCAGGCATGGGCTGCTAAAGATTCCCAGGGTATTTGCTGCAGATTCATAGATGTTGCTCATTTTCTGCATTCTCTGTTCTGTGAAGAGAGAAATGGGTTGATCAAAACCAATTTATCCATAGTGCAATCCTTCTGTTCACATGGAAGCCGATCCAATTCTGTGCTATGCAGAAAAAACAAAAAAAGACTCCCTATTTTATCATGCGTGAGATTCATAGCAAAGTCAAATGAAAATTTCTAGAGTTTCTCTAAACCCTGGAAGATGTCTAAAATATAAAATAATAAATAATCCACAAAACTATCAAAACTTTCACATTTATAAATTATTAGGCATGATTATTATGGTAGTGCCTAAAGGACAACCAAGAACGTGGCCCTACTGTGCTAGGCACTGTGCAAACACAGATGGTCCTGTGCTGAAGAGCTTATAGTCTAAATAGACAAGACAGACATAGGGTGAGGGAAAGAGGGAGGACATACAATCAGACTGTACAACATGGTGGCATCAAACAGCATATTAGTTCCAGAGTTTATTTTGGAGTGTAGGTGTTTGGTTGGATGGGTTTTAGCTAAATGGAAAGAAAAGTGAAGGATAGGAGTGTGAAGGGACAGAGTGATGGAGGTGCATGTATGGAATGAAACTGTTGTGAAGAGACTGTGAAGAAGGGGAATGGGGAGGGTTGAAGTAAATAGTCAGTCAGTACAGGGCAGAGACAGTCCAGTCAAAACATAAATCAAATGGAGCCAAACTGAAATCCATCACCCTCACCCCAGAACTTTGGGAAGCTTCGGATCTGAAACTTAACTTCACAATTTTCAACCATCTCTATTTACAGCTGTATTTCTGCCCTTTATAATACATAGCAGCACATTTTCCCAGGCTGAAGCTCTCATTGGATATAATTCTGAACATGCCCTCAGAATCCCTCTGTTCAAACCAATACAACATTTTAATTAAATGAGTTTAGCCGACCTTAGCTCAGTCTCCATTTGGCTGTACGCCGCTTAACAAAAGGTGCGTATTCACTTTAGTACTTCCACATAACCCTACAAAAGCAAAGCCCCTACTATAAAGATGCGATAGTACACATAAAGCCTGAATTATATTTACCCTCTATTTCCCATTCTCCTAGCTACAGAGCATAACCTCCACAGGTCAGTGTTATATTCATGGCACAGGCAGCAGAGCAAAAGAATGTACATGGGTAAATCTCATCTTTATGGATTGTACGCTCTTCAGGTCGGGAACCATGTCTTAAGAGCTTGTGGCAGTGCCTGAAAAAATGGGGTCTAAGGGCACTAGCTTAATAAAAACAATTAAACAACTATCATCACCCATATTGCAGCTCAAGCTTTTGTTGCCAACAGTATAATAATGAAGCAGTGGCATCAAAACTGTGACGTGATCTATTGGGACAATAAGGAATATTGCACCACTTTAGCTCAGTCATGTCTGAACTTCACAAGTTAATTTGACCTCTCAAATCTGATTCCTCTAATATGCGGCTTGCTATTGTTTAGGGTTTTTTCCCCAAGATAAGAGCTGTAAACGAGTAATTTCACACTCTCCTGGAGAGCCGGATTAATATTACCAGATTATCAGTCTGTTTTCTGTGCTCTGTTTAAATCCTCCTCGCTGCCCTCCATGCAACACCCCTATTTTCAGAGGTTCATGTCTGCAGAGAATTGTTTTGATAAAAGCTAACATTTGGTAATTTCAGAAGGAAATTAAAATTGTCCTTTCATTCACTTCAAAAACAATCTGAGCACATCCACAGCACCGCCATTAATCTAAAAGGCACTATTAGTTCAGAATCTTTCAACATTCAGAATGAGGAGAGGACAATGACAAGCCAATACAGAACTTTGAAAGAACGCAAATTAAATTTAAGGAACACGTGTCTACGTGATGAAGCAGAACTATCTCTCTCACTAATGACAGACGTGTTGTCTGTCTACAACAAATTCCTCAAATCATTATTTTCTATCCTCGTCATGGGCAAATAACTAATTTTTCATTTCACTGGCTGTTGCAAAATATTGGGGGTGAGGGGTGGAATTCAGTTTAGGTCAAACTGAAATTCAAAAACTGAAAAACTCCAATGGAGTCAAAAAAAATCTATTTCAGGTCAAACAAAACATGTTTAATTGGACCCTAAATGGATTCTTTTTTTTTTTTGCATTTGTAAAGAGCTAGATAGCAGCAGTGGTCTCCCCTAAAAGCCTTAGCCCAATGGTTAGAGCATTCACCAGGGATGTGGGAGACCTAGATTCAATTTCCCCTTCTGTCTGAGGACGTGAACAGATTTGAAGTTGGAGCTCCCACCTTGCAAGACAATACTCTGACAGGTGTCTCTGTCTCTGGTGTTGAAGCTGTTCCTCTTTGTATAAATAGCCATTGAAGCAGGGAGTTGAATTTTGAACTCCCACACTCTAGGTGAGTACTCTAACCACCCGGGCTAAAGAGTGATTTCACACCATCTTTCCCTGGCCCAGTGATTACTCCTTTTTGTTATGAATGACTATGAAATGCGTTTGTTTATTGTGTTTGTTTTACTGAAACTATTTGGCTAATTTGTGTCAAATATCTGAATAGTTTTGGGTCAACTGAAACTACATATTTTGTTGAAAAAAATTCACCCAGCTCTAGTTACAACCCAATGACCCAATAACCTAGTAAATGGTTACCAGTCTTTTGTGAGTCTCTGGGTCCTATGTGCTTCTAAGTCAACTGAGTCTGAGTAGAATCTAGTCACTGTTTCTAGCTCTGGGTCTTTAATGCACACTCCTAGCCTTAGACTTCTTGCCTGATACCCTTCCTTGGAACATGGGTGCCAGAACAGCTACACTAGACTCCAAAATCAGGGTTTGGGACTCTGAGTCACTTCAAAGGCTCCCTCAGAGTCCCTCTTTCACTGTGAGCACTCGGTTCCTTTGAGAAGCCAAATGTGGTAGGAACGGAGTCTTAGTGAAGGAATATTTTAACCCAATAACTTTCCTCTTAAAAATCACTTTAATGTTACAGCTCTTTGAAAAACAACAGAAGTCCTGAGCGCTTTTCCCTGGTCTGATCTCACCTCATCTGTGTGTCAGGTTGGTCAACATTTCAGGCCTGATGGAATCCAGCCTTCCCATTCTCTCCTGAATATCCTGCATGTGGCAATACTCGGCTCCCCACTGACTGCTTAGCGTGGCACCCCTTCTTAAGTAGTTTCTGTCTTCTTTTGCCATGTGCTTAGCTGGCAATCTCTAATCCCTTACCCCAGTCAGGCTTGCCACACTATATAGAAAACTCATAGTTCCATAGGGCTCTGCCAGTAGATGAGAATCATTCAAGGCTATTAATGCCAGATTGCTGCCTTGATAGCTTCTCTGTGGTAGTCCCCTCAAAAAGGGATTAAACGCCTTTCCTGGGCAGGGCAGCTGCCTAGAATGCACTTCAATAAAGTGCCTTGGGTAAATTAAGACCTGTGTTCAGCACATAATCCAAAATGAAGTTCCTAATCCAAAATGGAGTTCACAATTTGATACACACATATCCCAAAGTCATGATTAAGGGGAAGGGGGGACTGTGACATGTGACAATATGAGTAATTAAAGCTCTAGTTCAGGAAAGTCTTAAATATGTGCTTAAGTCTCTCCCTATTCAAGAACTGCATTTTTAAGTCAACCAGCATGCCACAAAATACTACAACCCAAACTGCAAAATACAGCAGAACACATTATTCAAATGCATAGCATCTTCTGCTCTATAATTTGTCATTGCAACCATCTTAGACAGGGTCTGAGAACAGCACATGTTTAAATGCTGTTGTGAATAGGGATCTAAACAAATGCATATAGCTGACCTTTGACGGTGAACTATAGGTGACATTTTAAGAGTTTGGTTTGGATAGCACCCAAAAATTTGGAGTATGGATGGGCTTATTAAAGTGTGACTAATTTTGACCCCTCCTGGAATGTTATATACGTAACTCTGACTAGTGCAGATACCCTAAACTGGTTGTAATCACAAATTACAAGTACACCAGAAATAGTATAAATGTAACCAATATACTCTGCAATTTATTGCCAAGTGGATTGTGTCAGTGTGTGGGATGCTTCTCAGTTAAGTGAAAGGCATATCACAAGCTGACTTGGACAGCTGTGGTTTGAAAACAAGAGAAGGGTGGACCAGAGACACACACAATCACCCCTACTCTGAAGCATTCAAACAAGCCCAAAATTTGTGAACTACTGCTTTGAAGGCAAGAAGATCTCTAGACAGCATGTTGTTGAGGACTGGTAAGTCAACTAAACACCCCATCAGACACTTGGAACAAGTGCTACCAAAACCAAAAATCCAAAACATTCTGTGACTTTTAAAAAGATATTAAGGCTGGAAGTAACTAACAGAATCGGTAAAATCTATCATATGGCTAAAAATTACATGAGAAATCATGGCCACAGTGAAGTCAACTGGCATTTTGTCACTGACTTCCGGGACTCTCTCTCTATTTCTTATGTATCCTTGTTCTATCTCATACAAGGTTTAGTCACCTATCGCTGAGAGAAGACTGAGGGGGAGATTTTCAAAGGCACAAGTGGCAGTTTGCTGGCAAACTCCCACTAAAAATCAAGTGGAGTTTGCCAGCGAACTGCCACTTGTGCCTTTGAAAATCTCTGTGCGCCTCTGTAACCCAAACTCATTCAGGAAGTTCTGCAACAACCTCATCCACTAGATTTCAAGATATTTTTATTCCTCTGCTACTCCAGTATTTAAATTGGTTTGAAAACCAGGTTAATTTTACATCATACACATTTTACATCACTACTGCACAAAGGATGAAATTTCAGTAATCGATTGATGATGATTAATGATTAACTTAAAACAGATGACTTCAAAACCAGCGAGATAAAAATCCTGAGAGCAAAAGATGTATTTTTCCTCCTCCTCCAGCAATCATAGGCTGTTTTTTATGAATGGTGAGTAACTATAAAGTTATATCCCTTTTTAATTCCTTTTCTTCAGTTCTTACAAGCACTAAATTTATCAACGAAAAAGATCAAGTTGCAGCCTTATTCTTTTGTTCCATTATATTCTTCTCTTTATATAATCACCAGTTTGGGTTGCTCTACTGATGTCATGTTACCAGGAAACAGGGGACTCATAAAATAGATTTTGAGCCTACAATATGTGGCTAAAAAAAGTATTATTTTTATGGTTCACTTAGAAGTTAGCCTGTTATGCAATCTGATAGTCAATTATACAGATATATTCTTGATAGAGGAATAAATTAAGAGTATTCATTTTTGCTTGCTATACAATCTTCTCTCTTTGCTTCATTAGTACTTCATTATTCCTTCAAAGTTTATATGGTCTTTGTTCACTGATGAACAGCAACCTTTGAGGGGGAGAGCTGGAGTGGATACAAAAGACAAGTGGACTAAGTGGGATGTGAAACTACCCTTTAGGGTCACATCATGCTGAATTTTTTTTTGTTCACTGTCATATTCGTTCTATTTCATTCCTCTGAAGAAGAGTAAAATGGTGCCTTAGTCAGTGATATGTTGCAATATTTCAACCCAGGACATCCATATGGATTTTCCTCATTAGCCACTGATAAACCACATGGACCCAGTAGAGGGGAAATGCAGGTGAAGAGCGTGGAGAATTTTTTATAAGTTTTTCTATGTAAACATAATTTCTGCCTCTAAGGAAAAAGTCAATACCAGCTGGTAAACAAACGTACTGATATATTTACCAGTATATAAAACTGTATTATACTAGAAATGTTTACACTTTACATGTTCCAAAAATATCCTGAGTATATTGATAGCATAGCACAAGGTTTAGCTTGTTCAATTTGAAAGCAGGGGAGATAGTGAGGATCTTGGAGTATGGGTTAAGTTTCTCCCTCAAGAATTATTTTGAAAATACCCAACATCTGGTACAATCAAATGCATTCTAGGAGACAACAATTTGTTATTTAGAAATAGGTTAATGAGCACTGGGGATAAGTCATCACTGGCAGGGATGATTAAGCAATCAGGTCCAGATCCACAAAGGAATTTAGGTTCCTAAATTCCAGACTTAAGTGCCTAAGTCTTGTGTTTAGGTGCTTAAATTCCAGTTTTGTCTCCATCAGATCCATAAAAACTCCTACCAAACCCTATAGATATCTAAACTCACTCAGCACTTAAGTTTTTAGAGTAAAGGTTTCCCAGGCACCTCTGTTTCAGACTCTGGGCATGTGTACTGCTGCCTTTCCCCAAGTGTCTGGACACCTATCTCCCAGCTAAACCCCAAAGCAATTCATGAGCCTGGGGAAGACTGATGTTCAGACTCCTAACTCAAACGCATGGCCCAATCTGGTAGGTGGTCTCTGAACACTCTGACCACATCATGTCCCATTCAAAATCCAGGGAGGGGAATGTGGTGGTAGTACTGCCCACCTTATAACTTTTAGCCTAGCACTTAGAGCACTGGCCTGGGATCTGCCCGATGACTGTTCCACTGTAGATAAATGCTTAAATAGTCATTGGGCCAGAAAGAGACAGATACTCTGTAGCCAGTAGTTAGAGTACACACCTGGGAGGTGGGAGTCACCAGGTCCAATATCCCAGCTCCAATCACTCTTTCAGTATTTATCCAAAGTGGAACAGCTTAAAACAGGATAGCTTGAGGGAGCCCCACATCAGAATATCCCATAGCTCAGAGGCTTGAGCACTCCCCGGAGAGATGGGACACCCCTGTTCAAATGCTTTCTCCCTCTGTGGCAGAAAGCAGAGAATGGACGCTGGGTCTTCCACAAACCAGGTGAGCACTCTTACCACTAGGCTAAAAGTTATAAGGTGAGCAGCACTTCCTCCTCCAGCCGTTTTGCATGGAGCAAGGCAGCTGCCTAACTCATTCCCTCACAAAGTGGCCTAGGTGCCTAAGCTGCCTGACTCCAGGCAGCTGGTTCCCATTCGTCGATCTCTAACAGAGACAGACACTTAAGAATTCCTTTGTCATTTGGGCTACAGGAAGGTGCCTATCTCCAAGAGAAGGGTGGGGATTAACACACACCCCTCTGTTTGGCTTCTTCCATTGGATAGCTAAGGCAGCTCCACACCTATTATGCTGGCATTTCTGGATGGCATTCTATGGTGCCTCTCTCTCCCCATTAACTGTCTAGGGAGCCTAAGATCCTAACTCACCTTGGAGGATCACCATATTGTTCCTATGATTTTCTAGGCACTTAAGTTAGGTGCCATGATGCTCAGTGTTGCAACACCTAAGTATCTTTGTGGGTCTCACTCCAACTGCTTAGATTGAAAGCTCTTTTTCTTCTGTGTTTGTACAGCACCAAGCTCAATGGGTCTGGTCTATGACTAGAGTGGCTAGGTGCTACGGTGACAGATAATAATAGAGAGGAAGTGAACTCTTATCAGATCATCCCAACCCTTCCTTCAACTGTGTGGGGACATTTTTTATGTGGGACTTCCAAGAATCCTCTTTCTGGTGTATGCAGCTTCAGGTAGTGCAGCAATTGTGTATACTCCAGTTTTAAAGGTGCTGTAACTATTCTGGATGTAGAGTTCAGACAAGCTTGGCAGCTGCAGCTGGAATTGGTTGGATGCTGAATCTCAAAAAGTGGGGCTGATATAGCTTCTAGGCAAAGGGCCCTCTGACTGTAGTCCTGATGTGAAGGCCACAGCAGTCTTTTCATTGACTTAAATGGGCTTTTAATCAAGCCCTGGGTTACATTGTTTCCACTGTTACATTGTTTTTTGTGGTTAATTTTATCCACCTAGAGCCACTGTAGTTAAATTAAAAGGCAATATTGACCATCTGGATTTTGAGAGACATACCACCTTGCTGCAAATCAGTGGTCTTTAGATGCTTTTATATCACAGTAAATAAGGTTGTGCTCATATTCTGAATATTAACACATACATCCATTCTTAAATATACACCATACGACAAGATGAATTATTGGCCTTGGGTCAAGTTCTGTTCTCAGCTATGTATGGACAGGTCACTGAATTTGATGGGAAATGTGTGCTGTACAGGAGAGAAAATGGGTCTCTTTATACTATTGCACAGCTTAATATCACCATGAAGTAGCCATTTATATGGAATAATGGCTCCTTTTATCTTGGTTTTAAAGATTAATAAAGTAGTTAGGTTAAAAATAAATAATCAATTCAAATTTTTACCCAAAATGAGGACCAATCTTCAACCACATTCTCTTTCTAACTGTATGTGAACTAGCAGATTTAGGACCTGTAAATCACATCCCTGCAGTTCCATCAGTGATATTAATGGCAGAGACTGTAGTGTTCGCAAACTTGGGTGCTTTTACCACCAGGTCATCTAATCCCACTGACTTAAATGACAAAGGAATACATCAAAGTAATATGGGCAAAATATTTTACTTGGGAGTCCAGAGTTAATTTAGGTAGCTAAATCTGTATTGAAATACATGAGAACTGCAGGTGCTCAGCACTTCCAAAGATCAGGCCATTGATTTAGGTGCCTTATTATCTATTAAGCTGCGTAAGGTTAAGCATCCAAGTTTAAAAACATTGGCCTGGCTATATACCTGGAGGACAATGAAAACTAGTTCGACACTAAATGTGTCTTTGTCCCCCTCTAGCATCTGGATAACCTAAAGAGGTCTATGAATCTACTAATGCCTTCAAGATAAAGCTCAAGTAAAAGCTGCTCATGCCTTTAGATCCCCATAGAGCACCTGACCAGGTCAATTGCTGGAGCTTCAGTGATTGAACCTGGGAGCTATGGATCTAAATGCATGAGCCTTATTGCTTGGAGTAAAGGGCCAGATCTATACGTTTTAAGTCAATAATAAACTTTATGTGGTTTAGTCATTAGAGGTGGGACAGAGAGAAAGTTGATTAGTGTGCTATGCTAGCAACCGAAATGACACCATTTAACATTCCAGAAAATGGCTTGCAAGGTAGATTAAAATATCTAGTGATGTGTCATGCACTCAATTCAAAGCTATGTGTATAGTGTACCATAAAATTATAACAGGACTTTTTCAGTTTATCATGAAATAAGTCCAAAATGTTTATCTGAAGCCAATCTTTATATTTTCCTCTGCCCTTTCTGCCTCATTCTGCCCTCCTACACATGCAAAACAAGTGGGAACTTGTATCTGCAGCTGTCTGGGCTAAGTGCAGAGGGACTGCTTCCCAACAGTATCTTGGCATAAAGTAAGCAGAGAAATATACATAGTCTGCCTTTAGTTCAGTTCCATGGATGTACTGAACGTAAGCTAACAGGTGGGTGGAGAATGGGAAAGATACAGAGATAAAAGGCGCTCACTGATGCATCCTGCGTTTTGAAACTGGGTTTGATATTTAGAAACCTATACTCCAGACCAAAGCCAAGCAGAGGGATATAGAGTTTTGATGTTTCCTGCCACCATATGTTGAGGGTTGTATTCTGAATCATTTGTTTTACTGGCATTCTGGAAGTGAAGAAGAGGAATCAGAGGGAGCAGGTAGCAGCTGTCTGCTTCTGCATTAGTAAACACAAGGCTGTGTTTCAAAAAGAGCTAAATGACATGTCCAGGCTATGTAGCAGTGGGGAATACTAATCATGGGGCTGAATAAAATGAGGCCTGTTGATGAAAATCCTTCAAATTAGCACAAGAGCTAAAAGCTCTAAAAGTTGCCGTGGTAACTTTTCCCATTTATATATATTTATAACTCATATGCAGTAGAGAAGCTTAGCATTCAGAGCGTATGAGCAGTTGAACTTTGATTAGGAGTTGAAGCTCATATATCAGTAGAAAGATAGAGACAATGTATGGAAAAGGAAGGTCACAGATTTGAGTTACAGCTTCAACACAATAAAGCCCTCCAAATAAGTAATATACAGGCAATCCTTTTTGGTGTAGATTTGATAACTTTTACTAGTTTGCAAGAAGCAACTCAACCAATAAAATTTAGTTTCTACAACATAATTTATTTATACTGAATTAATACAGGCAATCTTCCTACTCAGCCTGATCCAAAGTTCATCCATGTCAATGGAAAGACACCCATTGACCTCTGTGGGTTTTGAATCAAGCCCTAGGTGTCTCCACTAGAAGTGATATTAGGACAAGTTGTAGCCAACAAAAAAATAGAAACATACGTCCTTTTATATAGCACCCAATAAGATCAGATCCTTTGTCTTAGGTACTATAATTAGTATACCACATAATCACCTGGTCCTCATGATAATGACAGGAACATTGGGACATGGAAGTCTTCAAAGTGCAGTTAGCAAACACTTCAATGTTGGTAATTTGGGGCCTGATCCAAACCCTATTGAAACTTCCCATTGGCTTCAATGGGTTTTGTATCACGTTCTTGGATCCTTCCAGGCTCCTACTGAACTTTCCACTACCATGAGGCCAAGTGGCATAAAGTAGAATAACTGGAAGATACATAAGAAAAGATGTGACCATGTTGGACATAAAGGAAAAGCAATTCAAGAAGTTGCTCCAATCTGCTAATGGGTAAACTCCAGCATGCTTAGTGGGTTAATATGGCTCAAGTTAGTTATCTTTTTTTAAAAAAAATAAGTTTGGCAAATATTACACAGACTACTAGTTCTCAGCCTTGTAAGTAGCTACACCAGTTGCCCAGATTAAGGCCTCAGTATTAAAAGTCAGTGCCCATCACCTCCTGTTCAACTGCCTGGCTTCTGTTCTATAGGGAAGCATGAGCTATTTCAAGCCAGGTTTTTGTGTACCCAGGCTCCTCTGCATCTTAGAGTATTTGTAGTTGAGGAAGAGATGATCCACCAGCACACTGGCTCATTAAGGCCCTGATTTACCAAGATAATTAAGCAAGTGCCAAATTTTGAGCACATGCTTTGTTAGGCACCTGCTTAAGTACCTTGTTGAATCTGGGCCCATGGTAGGCAGGAAGGAGGGAGGCCAGAGTACTAGTCCTGCTGAAAAGAATAACCAGTACAATCAGAGCCAGTGCTAGGCATAAGTAGACTAAGCAATTGCTTAGGGCCCCGAGCGGCTCAAGGAGGCCTCCTATTAATTATTCGTATGTGTTGTGGGCAGGAGGGGGGGCACAAATAGTTCTGCTTAGGGCTACCAATGGGCTGGCACCGGCACTGAGTGCTACTAATGCGTGCCAGTGATTAGGAATCACTAACAAACCACAGAAACAAAGTCTCCCCTCACTGCACATGTTAGCTCTCACTGTAAGTATAGCACAACAGTACTTTGCACTGCAACTCTTTTCCAGAAGATCTGAAAGTGATTCATTTTAAAACATACCTCTGTGATGTCCATATAACAGAACCAGAGAAGAAGAGAAGTTAAGAGATTTATTTGTTCATTCCCTCTCATGGTGCTTTTTTTATTGGTTATAATGGGAAAGCAAGTCTACTCTCTCATATATACATAAAGATAATTTGTGTGTGTGTTTGGCATCAGGCTCTGACAGAAGCTCACACCTGGACTGAAGTTTTATGTAATATATGAATATTAGAAATGCTTTTCAAAAATGCCATGTAAAGAGAGAATATTTGGCGTGGAAGGGCTTACTTTTTACATGCGTGTTATTTGTGATTTGCCGTAGCAGCACAGACTTCAACTGTTTGGCTAATCAGCACACTATTCTATTCATTATTTTATTTTGTGGGCTGGGGAGGAATTAGGTTTTTGAGATGTTGGGAACCGAGCCAAAGACTCCCTTCTCTAACCACCGCACAAGGCTATTTCCTAAAAGTAGCAGATAATTTACCCATTACATCCCAGCTCTGATCAACTTCTACAGTCATATAAATTGCTACAAAAATTGAAATGAGAGTTAACAATGGCAAAATGCAAAGTGTCGACACCAAGTTGAATATAAATTAATATTTAATGAGAGAAGTTAATAGGTTAAGTGGATCCTTCCAAAGGAGAGAAAATGCTGTGAAAATATTTTTTATCCCTCTTTTGATTCTTTGTGACTCAAGCAACAATCCAAAAAGATTATTTCAAGTGACAGTTACTGAAAAACTGCAGAATCTCTTCACAAAATGAGCAACAGAAATAAATTCGGTAAACAAGGAGGATCAGGAGAATCCTTGATTGTGTTATTGCAAACATCAGACAGCTCTCACACCATAGGTAATTTAGTCTGGCAGAAGGGTAGAAGGTCTCAGAACAAAATGCTGACAGTGTAAATGGAAATATACGCACACTGACAATTCAAAAGGACTCATCACAGAAACAGCTGGTTCAATTACAAGGGTATAAAAGAAAGCCACTGGAAGGAAATTAAGACATCTGATATATGACAAAATAAGGCATAAGAATGTATCTCATCTACCTAATACTTTGTTTCACCTAAATGAGAGAAAACCGCATAACCAGCTAAGGCACTGATCCTGCAAAGACTTGCGCACATACTTAATTTTATATGGTGTAATTTGTCCCATGGAAATCAACAGATTTACTCTCAGTGTGTAATGTCGAGTGTGTTTAAGTCATTTCAAGATCAGGGCCTAATGATGTACTTTCCATTACAGATGCGAGCTTAAGATTTCACCTTGTTACCAAAATGTGTAGTAGACACCACTGTGGTCTCTCTCTCTCTTCTGAACTAATGCAACAGTTGATTTGACCCTATGCTGTAGTAATCTGTAGAAGTTCAGAAAACTGGAATGTATTAAAATCTAGAGGCAGGAGAAAATTATATTTCAAATAGGTCAGAAAAATCTGAACATCTTTTACAGAGATAAATGCAGACAAACTGGTCATTCTCTGTAGGAAGACAATAGCAGGTAGAGGTTTGGAAATGTATGAACACACTTTCAGCTGGTGGAGTCAGAGGAGACAGAGGGTCACAGGGTCTGGTCCTCCACAGGCTTGGATTTTACGGGTAAACAGTGAAACTCTGATTTACATTGATTGCATTTATATTAGTTACTAGATTTATACTCACCTTTCCTGGGGCAAGCTGATTTACAGCATACTTTACATGTAGGGAGGGTATTTTAGTGCTGTTCATATTATTACTGCTATTCCTCTAGTAGTCAGTGTATAGCTTCTCAGTATTGTTTCTACCTAGGTTCTCATACCACATCATCACTGTGGTGTTATAACATGATAGTTGAGTGCATCTTTTTGGGAATGTTGTAGGATTCTGGTTGAAAAAAGGTTGACTCGTCTGCTGGCACACAAGAACAATAGCCACCACCAATAACCACCATTATGTCTTCAAGTTCAGTCTTGCTTCCCTGACTCTGGTTATGCAAAATCTTCATTTAAAGTCCAGTATTGCCAACCCCAAGCATTCAAAAATCATGAGTCAGGCTCCCAAAACCCATGAGATTTGTAAAAAAAAAAAAAAAAAAAAAAAAAAAAAAAAAAAAAAGTTGGTGCTCTTTTGATTTGCCTTCTGATTTCTGAGCCTTTAGTATTCACTTTTCTCTCCAACAATGAGAGCTAGAAATTAACTTTTCAAAAAAATGAAAACTAAGATTTTCACATAACATGAATCCAGGAGCTGGAGCTTTAAGCCCAACACTAGTATCACAAAAGTCCTGATAAAATCATGGGAGCTGGCAATGCTGAAAATCACATACCTCCTTGACTGAGTCAAGATCTCTTGAGAGTCTGCTACATTGCCTTTTCAAGCTTCTTCCTGAGGCAGAGAGAATATTAGGGCAGGATCAGAGAGTTCCTGCAGAGAAAACTTTAGGAAGCACAAAACTCAGAAGAAAGCTGAGGCTGAGAGATTTCTGTTTTGTTGATATTATCATTAAAGGCAAATCCATGGAAGGTTGACCTTGGACTTTACCCAGTGCTTGTATAGTCTTTTTGGAAAAGGGTGGAAACTCCACCTGAATATATATAAACAATGTGATATATGAATTCAGTAATCTACTAGCATGAAATTAGAAATCTATATCCTCAGTTGTCTTGACATGTGATATATATTTTTAGTGCTTGTTACTAATGGCATTGAGATTTGATTTTATCTTTTTCTCTCAAGCTTTCCACTTTAGCCCAATGTCTGTGCTGATTGATTATAGAAGAAAGCATGGAAATGAAGTGGCAATCACAGCTTTTTTAATTAAAAAATTATGTTTAGGGAAAAATGGTCTTTGTCCCAATAAGTGAGGCCTAGAAGTCTGGCAGAATAGTTCTTCATCTGAAGGTACGTGAAATAAATAAGGGATGAGTTACTGTAGCAGGGTGGTCGCCTACTCCAGCCCTGGAAGGGTTAAAGGCCAGCCCTGGGAGAGGGCTGGGCTGTGAAGCAAAGCTTAGGCTGATTGAGGAAGGCAGGAACATCTGGGCCATGCCCCAATCAGGCCCAGCTGATCTCTATAAGAGGCTATGGGCCAGAAGCCCAAATGCTCACTCTCCCTCTGCCTTTAGAGGGAAAAGGAACTGGCTGCTGGAGAGTATACCTGGGTACGTAAGGTGGAGCAGGGCTGGGGGAAGGCACGAGGAGCTGGGGGGCTCTGGCCTGGAAACCCCCAGGCTGCAGGCCTAGTGGAAGGCCAACTGGGTACTGGGGTCACGGGGGCAGCCCATGAGTAGGCAGAGGCAGCAGGTCCAAACCCCCCTTGCCGGTGATAAATGGCTTATATACTGCAGTCTGCCTCAGTGAACGGGGGCTAGATGGAGACGGGGCAGTAGCCAAAGACTGAGGCAAAGTGGGGATAAGGGAGGGTGTTCCCCCAGAAGGTGGAGACCCTGAGACTGTGGGGTTACTGCCAGGGGGCAGCACCCCAGTGGAAAGGGGCCCCTGGGTCCATGAAGGACACGGGGGCCCAGTGGCAGTGAGACACTGGCTGACAGAGGGCGCTCCAGAGGCTGGAAGCTAATTCCCTGAGGGACCAGCAGGAGGCGCCACAAGCGGTGAGTCTCACACAGTTACAGTTACCCTACCATAGTATATAGAGATGAACCTGAAACCTGTAAAGAAACCAAAGACCCCAAAACTCTGCTACCTAACAGACCAAGTTGGGAGCCTTCACAAAAATCTGATACAAAACAATTTTAAAAAATAATCTCAACAATGGGAAAAGATGAAGGATCTGATTCTTCACTCCATATACTGATACAACCTGGGAATAAAATGCTACCAGATTAGAAGGATAGTATTTTATACCCACTTTGCAAAGGTATAAATGGCTAAAAAAGAGCAAGGCAAGCAGAGAATGAAGTTCCATATCATAATTCAGCATAATAAAGTAACAGATTGGAAGTTCCTCTTTTATTGGTATTGCAAACTGCTAGTTTTACCTGACAGATGGTCATGGGACTGTTGCCTTCAGTTTAGAACCAATCCTACAACAGAAGATGGCTTCTGCTACTAATCCTAAAAAAGGGATGTCAATAATTATGCTGGGTGAGATCCTCCCAGTTATATTCTGGCTTCTAGATTTGGATTTACAATAGGATGGTTATTTACTGCAGCCATTCTGTTTGTTTATATGGAATAATAGCATGATAACCTATCACATGCACGCCACTATTTTACATACATGGTATACTACTAATTTAAAGTTGCCCCAATGCCACCATCCTTTCTTGCCTTTCCCCTGGCAGAGAATTTTTTTTAAAAAATGGCTGAAGTGCACTTAAAGATTCTGAATAGAAGAAATTTTCAAAATTTCAAAAAAGCCTAAGTCCCATTTTCAAAAGTGAAAGTCATTAAAAGTCAACAAGATTTAGTCTCTCAAGTGCCTAAGTCACTTTTGAAAATGGGAACTAGGAGTCTTAGGTGCTTTTTGAACATTTTACCCTCTGTATTTCTAGGAAGATAAAGTGTTATTGTTGTCAATCTCATAATAGAGACACTGCTGGGAAAGAGAGATACCTCTGAGCCTTTTGGAACATTTCCATAATTGGATTGTCCCTAAAACTTTTTTTTAAAAGGGAACTGATGAACCTATACAGTAGATGTGTTCTTCCTGTGAAATCTGAATGTCACCATCAATCTTTGTTAGCAGCTACCAACAACAAAAGGGTAAAAGAATTCAGCTCTGCTGTTTTGTGCAGTGACTAAATAATGCACCTGAAATTAAGTAAAATCCAATAAGGAGACACACCATGTTATTGGAAGAAGTTCCATTGCTGACAGCCACACAAATTATTGCACAGAAAGGGCTCTAGGTATCGTTGATCTTGACATTAAACACAACGCTACTTGGTAGGGGAGCAGAACATGAAAATTCGTTGAATAATCAGTGGCCATAGGCTCCAAGCAGATAACACCTTTGCACCTTGTATCTCTGCTATTTTGATCAGCACTTAAAAGACAAATAGAAATAAATCATCAAAAGCTAAATGAACCAGTCACTGCAGTAGGCTTGATCAAGGTAACTAATAGTGCAAGATCTCCATGAATTTAGATTTTAAAAGCAGTCCTGAGCTTTCTCTCAGATCCTGTAATCACCGTCAAAGTGATTTTCCCCCTACCCCTCCCAGCTGCTTCATAGAAAATCATCGGCCTTTGAAGGAAGTATAAAAATAGAAAATATCACCTGACTGCACGTTTTCAGTTCTTCGAAATGTTGTTTTAATATCAAAGACAAGAAGGCAAATTCCATCAAAAGATCCTTCCCTGTTCATCGTACGTTTCATCTTTGGAAATCAGGTGTCTTATTTTAAATGGGAACATGTGATGCTGTCTTAGGAAGTTGCTTAGCTTTAAGCCCTTAATGCTATACACTAGCGGTTCCCAACCTTTTTGTGGCCAATAGCGCATTCATGTTTTCAGAAGAGTGTGGCAGGCGCCAACAATTTTTCAGGGCTTATTTTGCATTTGTACCTTAAATAATACAAAAAAAATCATATTTAATATTACATAATATATGAATGCATAAGATAAAAAAGATCATTTTACATGTAAAAGGTATTAATTAGATTATTCAGCAATTACTCTTTCACCTTAATATGTGAATTTGCCCTAATTTATCTACCTGTAAGAAAAATTAAGGAGTTCTTACAAAATAAACATCATAAACAGTTTTCATCTTATTTAATATTTTTTAAAAAGTAAAACATTGTTGAACTGCTGGTCCAAATATATTTATTATTCTTACTTTAACACAGATAGCCAGTTATGGTTAATTAAAAATATTCTTTGCATTGTTACTTGTATCTGGATTTCAATAAGCAAACAAATATGAAAAAAGTTAAACAGAACTTAATCATACGTGCTCATCAGCACTTAATGAAAAATAGGTATCATTAATTTACATGGTTTTTCTAATAAAGTCAGTGTGATTTTTGGCACCGCATTTCTTGAGCCAATTTTTCATACTTGGGAGAGCAGGATGATATTCCCGTTCGTAAGCAATCATCAAGATGGGCATCTGTAAGCCGAGATCTGTATTTTGATTTTATGATGTTCATTGTTGAAAACAGAACTTGCATAGATAAGTGGAACTGAAATAAGATTTCAATTTTGTATGCTACATTTTTTAAGGCACGAAACTTTTTTCAGTCAACCAGATTCCAAAAGTTTTCATCTGTTGCGCAGGATTTTAGAACAATATCATTTTGAAGGTCCAAAATTTCCAGTTCCACTTACTTGAATGAGACTCACAATTGATGTAGCCATTTCTGTTACTCTATTTGGCAAGTAAAAGGATTCACAAGAAAGGCATCTACAGGCTCAATGATGGTGAACTATTGAAATCTCTTTTCAAATTGTTCCAGAAGTGTTTGAATGTGGATAACAAATGGTGATAGGTTAAAATCACTGTCACATACCATTTTCTTCATACTTGGGAAATGTACAAGAGACTTCGTCTTCATATGTGACATCCACAAGATCAGTTTTGCTTTGAATGATTTTACAGAACCTACAATTTGAGCCACATGTTTGTCTTTTCCCTGGAGCTCAAGATTTAAAATGATCAGTTTGTCAGTGATGTCAGCAAGAAAAGCCAAGTCCCTTAACCAGCTGGAGTCTTCTAGTTGCCCAAAGTTCTGATGTGTGGACTTCAGACATTCTTTGATCTCTTCAATTAGGCTTAAAAAACGTGCAAGAACTTTACCTTTGCTCAGCCATCTTACTTGTGTGTGCAAGATAAGATCAGATCGTTTATTATCAACATATTCCAACAGGGTCTTAAAAAGTCAGTGTTGCAAAGGTTTCGCTCAAATAGAGTTAATTATTTTAATAACAACATTCATGACGTGTTGAAAAGAAATAACTGACGCACAAAGCTTCTTGATGGATAACGCAATGATAAGACAAAGTTCGGAAAGGATTCATTCTTCTTGCAGAGTGCAATGAATCCATTGGCATTGCCCAGGATTGCTGGTGCCCCATCAGTGGTGATTGCAGACAGCTTGTGTAGTGGCATACTAATTGATGTTGTGTATGATTTGAATAAATTATAGATGTCCTCACCCTTTGTTCGCCCTTTCATAGGCAATACTTTTAGTAACTCTTCTTTATGGTGAAGTCACTAAATACCATCCTCACCATAACTGCCAACTGTGCTGTATTCAATCACATATTTCCAAGTCATCCTTTAGCTGAGTTTGCATGTCGCTTGAAATTGCATGTATCCTCCTCATAACTGTTGTCTGATAACTGCAAGCCTCGTATTGCCGACAAAATCTCACGCTTGTTAGAAAATTCTCGAAACAGGCAATCAGCACCAGTCAAAAATGCTTCCTTCAACAATTCACCATCTTGAAAGGGTTTTTTCTTCTTTGTGAGTAGATGAGCAATTTTAAAGGAAGCAATAGTAGCGCTTTTAGACTTTACCACGTGTCTAGTGAAAAGAGATTGCTGGGCAGATAGAAGAAAATTAATCAACTCATATCAAACCTTTCTCAACTCAGATTTAAAGGGATGGCTAATGTCAAAAAAGTCATGATTAGTTTGGAAATGGCGTTTGACATTATGTTTTTTCGGCACTGCAATAGTACTACTGCACAATAAGCAAACACATTTCTCTTTATTTTCAATAAAACAATAGGATTCTTCCCACTCTGCATTGAAATAATACGTATGTCGTCTTTTATTTGAACCACTCATTTTGGGGCAAAATGTTAAAAAAATAGTAAATCGCAAAGCACAAGAAAACAGCAGTATCAGTGAAGCAGAAGAATACTCACATAATATACGGAAACATGGGTCACTGACATCCCACTGTGTGCACAGGTGCAAGCAGAAAAAAAAGAGCGGCGATACACGAATGATGAGAGGTTGGAATCAACAGCACGTGCATGAGACAGCCTACATCTGCACTACCATGATACTACTAAACCTGGTAGGTCATTCCAGAGAACGAAAATGAGACCAGTTTGCACTGGGCAGCGGAGAGAGAAGCTGGAGAGAAGCTGCGGCCCCGTGCCTGCTGGGGACAGACAAGATCTGTCCCCAGCAGGCATGGGCACCATGTTGGGGACCACTGGTTTAAGGTATTTGATGCACCAGAAACAATGCTTACTGAAGAGAGAAAAACCTATATGTAGCCAGCTTTAAGGGCCTGATTCTCATTTGTAGAAAAAGATTCCTTTCCACCACCACTCTGGTAGGGAAAAGAGGCCTTGCAGTGGATGAAAATGTAATTCAAAAAGGAATATTACTTCCAAGTAGCCAGTGGGAGAAGGGACTCCTCCCTTGGTTAGACTTTTTCCCCAAAAAAACTCAATTTTTCCTAAGACGACTGCTATGCAATGTAGTTTTTTTTTTCTTTTTGGAATGAGAGGGGGAGGATGAGATGAGAACCATACATCAGATCAGAATAGCATAAGAAGGAGCTGACAAATTCACAGCTATGCAACTACCACCACTAGTGCCAGCCACAGAGTCAACACAAAGTTGATTAACTCTCCAGTGACCTTATTTTCAGAATCAAAAGCTGGGGCACTTTTTGCAGCAACATTTTTAGTGTAGCAAATTACTCGTGCCAGAGACAAAAAGTTCACTCTTAAAAAAAGTATGCTAGCATCACTACTGTGAACTTCAGACTCAACAGCAACACTTACATATTTTTTTAAAAGCACTTTTTAAAATATCCTCTTGTCTGATTGAGTTTACATTAAACACTGTACAAATGCCATCAATGCTCACACTGAGCAAAAGGTCAGCCTTAATAACATAAGACGTTCTTTCAACTTTTAACTGAACGCTCCTTCCATGGGACTGTTTATTCCTGGTAAATAGAACAAACTTTACTTCAGACAGCAAGAGCAATGGTCTTGAACAAACAATTCTTGAGTTAAATAAAGCTTTGACTGATTGAAAAAACAGGACATTACAGGTATCCTAAATACGGGTGGTGGAACACCAGGACATCAGAATAAAAAGTGGGACTTTCCTGGAAAATATAGAATGTAGCCAGAGAAAAGTACGGAATTTGACTGATAAGCAAATGGGGCTCTATCAGCTAGATTAAACCGAAAATAAAATGGTAGGCCTCCCACAGGATGACTATTTGGATAACAAAAGTCAAAATAGACCACAGTGGTGTAGTGGTAAATACTTAAATTATGCTGGGTGTTGGGCAAACTTAGAAGGGAGACAGGTCTTTCCCAAAAGAGCAAATTACACAGGAATAAGAAAATAAAGTAAGGGAAACATGAATGCACTACCTGACCCGCCTATCCCATGTATACAGACATGTTACCTATTGGTTTGAAATATAAAATATACATATATATATGTATATATACACACATACAAACCGTTGAGTAAAAAAAAATACAAAGGAAGATTTTATAAACCCTGAGGAAAGATAATTTCAGTACTTTACAGAAATTCAAATCATTCCTTTAAAGTGAAAATAAAGGTGCAAAACCAGACACCTCCTGTAAATGAGACCATAGGGCCTTCTCACAATTACCATTCTCCTCTCAATGCTCAACAGACATTTGGCACTAGACTGAAAAGAGCTTGTAACACCACATTCACGTCCCCTCTCTCTAGAACAGAAACACCAACATGGTGATGCTCAGAATCCTTACACTCATATAAAAAGGATGTTATTTCCAAAAACAAGGCGGAGAAGACTCAGTGTATGTGTTCCAGGAGTAATCATGCTAGCCTCTCTCATGAAGAGCACCACTGATAAGTAAGCTGAGCTCCAAATATACAGAAGAACTACACAGCACTAAAAAACCAAGAACAGCGTACAGAATAGAAAATAAGCGCTCAAAGCAATCTGCTCCCTATACAGATATTTATGTCTGGATTTTAATTTTAAACTAGCAAACAAGCATGTTTTATATCTGTAATTAACAAATAATCTATATGCACAAATACTTCACGCAAATGCCACCACATCAACAATCAGTACTCAGATTCTAGAGTATCTGCAATACATAGGAACTTCAAAAACGCATTAGATCTCTTTCCCTGTTTACTAATCCTGAGCACGTTTCCAACTGCAATGATATCAAGTGGATTGGTGGCTTTAAAAACATATTAATTCATATAACTGCTTATGCTATGTATGAAAGGTCCTTGGTTTACATAAGGGTCACACGAACCTACACAAGGTCTCTTATATAAAATGTTAGGTGGGAATAGAACTGAAAGGTTCCTCTGAGTCTGGAACCCAAGGCCTCACTGCCCATCTCCTTTCTAGGTAAAGGCCTAAACCTCAGACTGGTACAAACATACTTTAGCTTTTTTTTTTTTTTTTTTTTTTTAAAAAAGACTTAAACAACAGCAATATAATTAATAGAAAAGTGTGTTTTCCCACAATATTTAGAGGTGCATTCTCAATAACAGGACCTCAAAGCAACTGAAGGCATCAAAAAGGGAGACAAATCTCTCCCTTTCTGCTCCAGATATATTATGAGCCATCAAACCGAGCTCCAGAGACTCTTGAGGAAAGTATTGCAAAACTCCTCAATCATTCTGAAAATATCTAGCCCCCATATACCGCCCTGTCATTTTGTTAGCCATAAATTATGTTTGCCACACAGAACAACAATTCAGTATTAGCCTGACAATTGATGTATGAAATGTCCTCTGTCCCGCAGCAAGGATGCAAATTATATATATTTTTGCCTAGTGCAAAGATTTGGTTATATGAACATCCTGCTGATCATGTGCTGAAGCACTGATTCTATAATTATGTTGAATCCATATGCAGAGTGGTTAGTTTTCAAAACTGTCCCAACATTAGAGAAAATACATCAGCAGATGACTGAACAGGAATATTAAGTCAGATTCATACATCAAAGTAAGCTGTTGCTTGGATGATGCATTACACTAAAATTATTTCTATATATCAGGAGAGAATTGTTGTTCTAATGATGCATTTGTGTAACACGTTATTAAAGTGAGACACGACAATGATGGATACCTCAGAAGTTAGCTTAATTCAAGGGAGAAAGAATCCAGGTGCAGATTCAGTCATTACAGGATGAAACCCAGCACACACACATGGCATACTGCAAGACACCTTCTTGGCACCAGGTGAAAAGGGTGAGACTACAGTAAATTTTCTGACAATATTTCCAGTGCCTCGGTTTCTGAGTTTGACCCTGTCCAGGGACGTGGGCATTTCTGAATAGGATGAACACTGATAATGGCTCCCAAAAAGCTGAGGAACTTGTCACTTTTGAGAAATTGGCTATTGCACAGAATTTCTTATGTGGTGATTGCCTCGAATATGCACTTTCAACTCGCATTTTCCCTTCCTCCTGCTCCCCCACCCATTTCTATGCAATTTATGTTCTCTCCATCTGCAATTACACCTGAAAAGGCTCGTTTCACCAGACTTAGTATCTTCTTCTCCTTATTAGTCTTTCATAGACATAATAGTATCACCAGCTGGGATAGGCTTACGAAGATATGACTTAGATCAACTTCATGTAAGTTGCATAAAATCTGACTGTCACAAAAGAAATGTAACATAAAATGGGCTCCTGAAATCTCAACCTACATTAAAACCTGTTAATTCAGGTTCTGAGGGCATCATGTTCTGATGCTGTCCTACCACCCTGGACGTCCTAGCAGAAGTAAAATGCAAGCTACTGCTTTAGGCCTTTTATATGGCTGAGTCAGGCCCACTGCCTCAGTTCCTGTTGAATGCTTATCTGTGACTCTTTAAATTAGCCATTGCAGGACTGGCTGCTACTAGGGTGACCAGATGTCTCAATTTTATAGGAATTGTTCTGATATTCAGGGTTTTGTCTTATACAGGCACCTATTACCCCATCCCAATTTTTCACACTTGCTATCTAGTTACCCTACCTGCTACCTAATAGAAGCTGTTATAAGGGAGTGGCTGGTTTGATCTGTTAAACAGATTCTGGATTAACCGAAAAGACATCACTGCCATTTTCTCAACTATGGGTTGATAATATGGCCAGAAGAGAGAGATTTAGCTTTCCGGGGAAGACTCCAGACTCCCCCCCTCTAGATAAGCTGCAGCCAGAATGCATCATTCAGGTATCTGCTGAGAGTTGCATATATAAATCTGTAAACGGGATCAGTTATTGTGCACATAAACAACTTTGACTGGTCCTGCACAAATGCTGTATGTTCTTGAGTACCATCTACTAGCATATTGCCTATTAACATGCATACAGCATCTCTTCTATGAAGCACTCTTGTAACAATCCACAAATTCTCTAGTCTAGGCACACCTAAATGGGGACACTCAGGAAAGTTAAAGTGAATTCATTAGAGATGTGAATTTAGTGTGCATTAGTTAAGGCACATCAAACCCTCGTGTGGATGCTCCCATTCAGAATTAAAGTGGCCTTAGATTGATTTTGCTTAATTATTCACACCCTATTCAGCTTAACCTTCCTGAGTGTCCTTGTCTACACCCTCGGAAGGCTAAAGAAACTGATTCTCTCTTTCATGGTCTGGGGAAGGAATGAAAAGAGACAACACTGCAGTGATTTGGGGAGGCACGTATGCATTGTTAAGAACCATTCATATTCTTCTGATCACACCCACATGTGCACTGATCAGAAATTGTGTGCAGGGCAGGGAAGGCAGGGATATCTGCAAGGTTTGGATAGAATTCTCATCCTCCCTTTTCAGGAGCTCATCTTCTGCACAAGAGAAAAGGATATGGAAAGAAACTCCATTCTTTGGTATGAAAGTACCCCAGTGGCATAGGTGCTGATTCTGTGGGTGCTCCGGGGCTGGAGCACCCACGGGGAAAAATTAAAGAGTGCTCTGCACCCACTGGCAGCCAAGCCCCCCTCACCCCTCATCTCACCTCCTCCTCCTCCTCTCCTGAGCTCACTGCATGCCCGCTCCTCTGCCTACCTCCCAGCACTTGCCGCCGCCAAACAGCTGTAGTAAGCTCTGAGAGGGAGGGGGGAGGAGCGGAAACATGGCACACTCAGGAGAAGAGCAGGGAGGGGGCGGAGTTGGGGCAGGGACTTTGGGGAAGGGGTTGGAACGGGGGTTGATCAGGGCCGGGGGCAGAAGGGAGTCAAGCACCCACCGGCGCCAGTAAAAGTCGGCACCTATGCCCTGGGGACCTTTCCCCTCTGCCTCTTCCTATTTCACAAAGATTCACTTATCAGGACAAGTCACCTACCAACTCATTTTAGGGAGCTTTTCCCCTTCACAAATTTGCATCACATGGAATTTTTCCACATCCTGCAACCATTGGACTTAGTGAACCTTCTGCTGCAGGAATTAAAGTAATGTAACTGCCATTGGAAAGCTCCCTGGTGTAGATCTTGGAGGAAAAAGCAGCTTATTATGATAAGAAAAATAAGGATCATATTTAATTTGTTTAAAGAAAAAAATCATAGAATATTAGGGTTGGAACAGACCTCAGTAGGTCATCTAGTCCAGTCCCCTGCTCAAAGCAGGACCAACACCAACTAAACCATCCCAGCCAGGGCTTTGTCAAGCCAGGCCTTAAAAATCGGTAGGGAATGGAGATTCCACCACCTCCCTAGGTAACCCATTCCAGTGCTTCACCACCCTCCTAATGAAATAGTGTTTCCTAATATCCAGCCTAGACCTCCCCCACTGCAACTTGAGACCATTGCTTCTTGTTCTATCATCTGCCACCACTGAGAACAGCCTAGATCCATTCTCTTTGGAACTACCCTTCAGATGGTTGAAGGCTGCTATCAAATCCCTCCACATTCTTCTCTTCTGCAGACTAAATAGCCCCAGCTCCCTCAGCCTCTCCTCGTAAGTCATGTGCCCCAGCCCCCTAATCATTTTCATTGCCCTCCGCAGGTCTCTCTCCAATTAGTCCACATCCTTCTTGGGGGGGTGGGGGAGAGAGACCAGAACTGAATGCAATACTCCAGGGGTGGCCTCACCAGTGCCGAATGGAGGGGAATAATCACTTCCCTTTATCTGCTGGCAATGCTCCTACTAATACAGTCCAATATGCCATTTGCCTTCTTGGCAACAAGGGCACACTGCTGACTCATCCAGCTTCTCATCCACTATAATCCCCAGGTCCTTTTCTGCAGAACTGCAGCTTAGCCAGTTGGTCCCCAGCCTGTAACGGTGCTTGGGATTCTTCTGTCCTAAGTGCAGGACTCTGCACTTGTCCTTGTTGAACCTCATCAGATTTCTTTTGGACCAATCCTCCAATTTGTCTAGGTCACTCTGGAGCCTCTCTCTACCCTCCAGCGTATCTATCTCTCCCCCCCACGTTAGTGTCATCTGTGAACTTGTTGAGGGTGCAATTCATCCTATCATCCAGATCATTAATAAAGATGTTGAACAAAACCGGCCCCAGGACCAACCCCTGGGGCACTCCACTTGACATCGCCTACAAACTAAACATCGAGCTGTTGATCACTACCTGTTCAGCCCAACAATCTAACCCAGGAGTGGCGCCAGGGTTTTTGGTGCCCTAGGCGGGGGTCCTTCCGTGCTTCTGGTCGGTGGCAATTCAGCGGTGGGGGGGGTCCTTCCGCACTCCTGGTCTTCGGGGCACTTCAGCGGCGGGTCCCGGAGTGAGTGAAGGACCCGCCACAGAATTGGCGCCCAAGACCCAGAACACGGAAGGACCCCTCGCCGCCAAAGGCGGCAAAATGCCACCCCCCCAAATCCTGGCACCCTAGACGACCGCCTAGGTCACCTAAATGGAAGCGCTGGCCCTGATCTAACCAGCTCTCTATACACCTTATAGTCCATTCATCCAATCCATACTTCAACTTGCTGGCAAGAATACATGCTTCCTCTCATTTGTATTTTTTGATTCTTGAGTAATTCACTGCAGCCTGAGAGCATTTACTCAGACATATGGTTTCTGGTGATTTTTTCTCCCCCTTAGAATTTTGTTCAGTCAAAGATCACATTGGCAAATGAAATATTTAACTTGCTCTTATCTTTCAAGTGCTCAAGATGGATTATAATTTATCTCTGCAATATTTTAAAATTAAAATTTTAATTAAAAATGCTGTTTAGTTGTAAAGGTCTTAATCTTTCCTATGTTGCTCCTGCTCATCTGTCTAGATCTGCTGCTTTTTGCAATTAGTATTTTCTACAGTGGTGACCAGACTATTTGGGGAATTTTGCACTCTCTTATTAGAGTCAGCGTTTCAGTTTAGAACCATTGTGCAGAGGCCAGTACTGTTCAGTTGTCCAAGGTAACAAAAGTCCAGCTCAGCCTGTTACATAAACTTTTTTATGAAAGTTAGCAAAAAAATGGGGACAAAGATGGTACAAACTGGATTTTTTTAGGTTAAAAACTGTGATAAGAGGACTTCAAGGCTCCTGGTAATGTCACAGGTTTCTATGACAATATGCTGAAAAGTATCAGAAATGGGATGAAATGTTTATAGTCAAAATTGCTGGAATGTGTTTTGATTGGTTAATTTTAATGGGATGAGATTGCCACAGCTGAGGATCCTGCATGGGAAGGGGAAGAAGGGGACTAATGACACAGGTGGGAACTGAAAGAAGCAAGATTTACCATCATAGTTGCTACTCTGCTATTTCCCTTCACGATCTACCACTATACCACCAGGCATTCACCGTCCTGATCCTGAAAGATATCCTGACCGGAGAGAGGTAATCAGATGATATTCTCACCTCTAACAATTTCAGCTATTGTCACTTCATTTTGCTTTTGTCATTTTCCCTTTCCTGCCTTATTTCTTTTCTTTTCTATCTATCCTTCTCCTTTTGTCCTTTATCCAAAAAGAGTCTGGCTTAGCCAGCCAAGAGCCAAAACAACTCCCTCTTGTGCAACTCTGTTGCCCAGAGAGGCAGCTAAAAGCTATACCTTCACTAGCTCAATGCTGGCACAGGTTTGCCAGGTTTTAGAGTGACTGATCAGACTGTATGCTGGGCCCATGTTTCTGTGGCAGCAAGAACAGCAGAGACAGAAAATACATTTCCTAGTTTTGCTATTCTTTTCTTTCCCATTCTGTACGGATTTGTCTTAGATCATCTTCAAGAAAACAGGAAAATAGCAACAACAGCTTCAGGTGACCTTAGACTAACATTTTCTCTATTTCCCATAAAAGGACGGTTAATATCATCCAAAAGACTGTCAACAGGGGGCTTTCCTAGAAAAACCTCTCTACAGCTACAGGGAAATGGGGATACTGATAAAATGAAAGCCTTATTTATTACTTTACATTTCAAAGTGCCTTAACTGTTTTGCCTTCTTTTCCTGTGTTTTCAATTACAGATTTTAAAGATTTTTAAATAGTGGTTATACAGTAAGGGTACACCAGCAATAACTTGACACAAAACCCCTAGACAACACCTAACCATGTAATGGAATTGTGAAGGAGTTTCATTAATAACTTATCCTATGTTGGCTCCAATACAGCCATTTTTCAACACACAAGACTTCATGACTCAGAGCTTCAGAGAGATATAGATAGATGTAGGTTGTTCACTATGCATGTATGCACATACACACGAGATACCGCATATATATTTAAATATATATTGATAGAGATATGGGATTTGAGAATCCTACCATAAATATATTGCCGATATACAAACAATCAGTCTGGCAGTAAAATGACCACACTACATGGACTCAACAATCAAGAGAAGCAGCAAGGCCATTGTATTTCACAATGTTGTGTCCTAATATTCATGCCTGCAAACACTGAGGTTGAGAGGCACACAGACATTGCCCCTCAACTCCTACCTGCCCAGAGATTAACTTCAAAAGATAGCTGGGGGTTGAATAAAGGTAATTATAGATCAACAGAAACAATCATTATTATTGCGGAAACGAAAATAAAAAACAACAACACTTTCACCTTCAGTAAATGATCCCAAATCTTGGCAATGAGTTAGCAATAAAACCATGGGAACACCACCCTTCATATTTCAAGGACTTTTTCTTCTGCAAGAACTTCAGCATTGCAACATCTGAGTATTGCAAAGTACTAGAAAGGAAGACATAGCATTTAGAGCTCGTCAAAAATTTTCTATCAAAACCATTTTTCAATGGAAAATTGCATTTTTGAATAAACTAACTCTTTGTAAGCAAAGTATCCACTTTCCAAAGACAATTTTGATTTTTCAACAAAAAATGAATGCCTGAAAACGGATATATTTTGCTCAAATATAGTGAAGTTTTCATCAACAATTTCTGACTATTCAAATCAAATTTGAATTTAAAAAAAACATTTTTCAGTGGAAAAAAGATGACTTTTTGACCAGCTCTGATGGTATTATTATACTCAAGAAAAATTAATCTCACTTAACACAAATAGAAACCTAAAGGCAGGGAACCTACATATGAATGATTCTAGCATACTCTATCATGCTGCAAGATATAAAGCTGATAGAGCAGAGACCTGAGTAAAAAGCAATTCAACTCTCAGCCTGCATCTCTGAAGCAGTCTTGCCTGACAAGTATTTCAGACTGAGAGGACTAAACCAAATCTTCAGGGAATCTTGCAATTACTTAGTGCAGAGAGCAGAGAAATCAGAGTTACAAAACTAAATGCTGTGAAGGCCAAAACTACAACAAGGTTAAAAGAAGAACTAGATAAGTTAATGGAGGATAGGTCCATCAATGGCTTTTGGTCAGGATGGGCAAGGATGGTGTCCCTAGCCTGTTTTCCAGAAGCTGGGAATGAGCGACAGGAGATGGATCACTTGATGATTGCCTGTTCTATTCATACCCTCTGGGGCACCTGGCATTGGCCACTGTCGGAAGACAGGATACTGGGCTAGATGGACCATTGGTCTGACCCAGTATGGCTGCTCTTATGTTCTCTATAGCAGTTTTGCATTTTTGCAAGTTATTTATTGATGCTAAAGTACCATAAGTTAAAGAAGTGGAGACAATGAGCTCAATCCTCACGTCTGGCCAAGTTGTTCTTGACAGAGGAACTCGGGACTGAGGAAGGCGGTGCCCCAAAGCCACCTTTCCATTCCCACAACCCCTTTAGGCGCTGGCATAACTTAGAGCAGAATACATCAAGGGAATCCTCAGCTGCCCTATTTGGTCAGCTCTCATCTCCTGGACCAAGATGAGTCCAGGATATTTCTCTATTAATGTTCACTAAGTAATCCTTAGTCTTTACTATGTGGTTTACACAATGAATTATTTAAGTATGTGCCCCTTGCCACTATAACAGTGCTAATGGTTATTCAGTTAAGGTCAAATCCAGGATCTAGGACCCAGCCCAGGAATTTTGTAAATCTATTACAAGTAAGAGAGATTTAAAATCACAAAAGAACAGTGATTGGTGAAATTTTCTTACTGAAAGACTTCTGGTAAAGGAATTATCTGACTGTGTCAGTTGTGATCTTGCATTTTCTTCATATAAACTGAACTGAATCGCCCAACTGAATCCATGAAATTGCTGTTATGCAACCTGCAGTTCAGCCCGTGAAGCAATTCACATGAGAATGAAACAAAATATTTAAAGAAAAGCAAGAAACGTTTATATTTCAGAATGGCTCGGTTGGTTGCATGACCATGAACAACCTGGCGCCCAATTAAAACTCTGGTACTTGCCAAAGACCTATCACTACATCGTCACCATCAGGATCAGTCACTGGCTGCCTCTTTTGGTATTAAATAAGAGTGACACATTTTGATCAAGGATGAAACAGAGAAAACATAACTGCCCAAAATGCAGGCTGATTTAAACTGTCATAAACAGGACAATGGCTTTATCTAGACATTTCTACCATCCATCACCATTGTATCCAAGCCCCTCACACGATTCAGTACCAAATATTCCATTTTTCTTTCCTTCCTTCCTTCTCTCTCCTATTGATCAGAATCCATTTGTTTTGCTTGATTTTGTTGTTGCTGATGATCGTTTGAGGATGGAAGTTGGTTTGCTGTTGTGGAAAGGCTAGGTCAGTAAAGAGACATATGCATTTTTTACCGGTGAGTTTATCGGCCATTTTAACCTCCGCCACAAAGTTCCCTCTCCCATACTCACCTGTTTTGTTCCATTGGAAGTCGTGGGAAGTCATGGCTGCAGAGGGAGTGAGTCCCTGACACGGCCTAGTACAATACCATTAAGTTCTCTAAATGTCAGAGCTGAAACCTTGAACTTGGCTACATAGTCAATGGGGGGACGCTAGTGAATGGAGCTCAGGAGTCATGTGCTCTTGGTATCTTATGTTGTCAAATAAGCAATTTACTGCATTCTAAACCAATCAGAGCTTTCTCGTGATTGGTGGGTTCATTCTTTAGAGCAATTGCAATAAATGTGCCTAAAAGTCACAAATGCATGGATCACCATGGCTAAATCTGATCAAATGGGCACAGTGTTTTGGTCAGCCACAGATAGAAAGCAGCGCTTTTAGCTAGCTGTATTGCCAGTAGTAGTGAGGAGTTAAGAAGGATGCCTAGGCTGTGGATCATCTTGGCTACTGGAGGTCAGATACCCTCTGTGTAGGAAGCAAACTTTTCAAAGCATTTCCTTCTCACCACCAGCACTGCACTCCCATCTTGCCTGGGTTCAGCTTCAACCAAATAATAGTCACTGGTTGATCTCGGATCTCCCATACTGCACTGAGCTCATTTTAAATCAACAGGTTCCTTACAAAACTACAATGACTGCAAATGACTATACTGGCTCCATGGATGCAACTGCTCCTCCTGTGTTCTCAAAAACTGAACTGGTACTTTGATAATGGATGGGGCCTATTCACATACCTCCCAACTCTTCAAGTGGCTACAGTGGGACACAACTGGTCCCCACCAATCCCTGGGGAGCCATCCCCACTGTAGTCACTGGCCCTAGCACCCTCGCCTTCCAGCCCAGCCCACCCTAGTGTAGTGTCACTGCCTCCATCTCTGAGCCCCCAGGCAGCCACTGAGCATGCCAGGGAACAGCTGAAGCCACTGCTCTCCTTAGCTCTGTTCCAGCCAACGATACACACCCTGCAAAATGTGCGTACAGCTGTTCACAACACTGAATGTGGCAAATGTCCTATTTCAACTGGGACAAGGAGCCTGAGACCAGGGGTGGGAGGGGTCACAACAGGACAGTCTTGTGAAACTCAGGACTGGGGGAGGTATATACACCCTGAGCTATGCCTGTAGGACTCCTCTAAGACAATCTCCACAGGATGAGGTAAAGAGAGCCAGACATACACACGCCAGTATTTCCCCTGTCTGTAGAAAGGGAGGCTAGATCCCACATTTTACTTTAGAAACTACCCAGGGCACTAGTGCAGATATCATGGGTCAGTTGCTCATTCAGTGTAAATTAGCAAAGTTCCACACATTGCTCTCATTTACAACAGTACATCAAACTCGGTCAAGAATCTCGCCCTACAGGAGTGATCTGAGTTATGTCTCCTCCTGCCAATATGGTGGCTGTACGCCCCCACCTTATCCTTGTGTGGCTGATAAAATACATGCGGCAGGTCCCACATCCCACCCTGTCATTTTTTTCCTTTAGAGTGGCAGCAAAGCAGACCCTACAGTGTATCCCCAGGCCCACCCAGAGCCAAACAGATGTTTGGATCAGAAAAGGGCAGTTTTGCCCAATGTATTTTGAATGAGGAAAGCACAGGAACCGACCCTATACCTTTCAATTCATTTGTCCCAACTGTTCAAATGAGTTCTTTGACACCACTACTGTCACCATGACAACACTAGGTAAGTGGAGATGCCACAAGCAATCACAGGGTAAAAGGGGCTTTGATTTAAAGGGTTTGAGTGTGAACCAAGCAAGGTGTTCTGGGCCCTCAAATCACTTCAGTGGGAGTCACAGGTGTGCAGCATCTGGCAGGATTGAAACCAAAAAAAATGGAGGGAAAGAATTTCTCTCACAAAACACCTTCTCGTGACTGTAAACTTCCATGTCTGTTCTGCTTCCTTTGTGTACAGTTTGTTTAACTAGACTAACACTCAGAGACCTTTCCCGTCCCTTCTACACATTGGCCAGGTTCCTGACCTTTCCTTATGGCAATACTCACAACTCACATTGCCAGTTTTTGACAGATGAATTGCTGCTCTGGAATTAGATTCAGCAGATAAGAAATGAGCATTCAGAGGACACAAAGTGGCCCTAACGTTCTCCATCTCTAACAAGAATAGGTGCTATTTCCCATGTGATGTGATTCATTAAGGTAGCCAGAAAGAGAAGTGGGATGGTTTGCGCTGCTGAGTCACTGACATCCAGTGAAGGTAACGGCTACAGCCCAGGGTAGTGAAGAAGCCAGGAAAGTTTGCCACAACAGCAGGACCATTCCCCCGCTTACAATTGCACTGAACTACTTGTTCAGTTATAAGCATGTTAAAGATGAGGAAGGGTCCCTCTCCTGAAGAGTTAAGACTCTTAGTGTATGTCTACACCAGTGGTTCTCAAACGGGGGGGGGGGTCAGAACCCCTCAGGGAGTCTCCAGGTTATTACATGGTGGGTCATGAGCTGTCAGCCTCCACCCCAAACCCCACTTTGCCTCCAGCATTTATAATGGCGTTAAATATATATAATAGTGTTTTTAATTTATAAAGGGGGGGTCGCAATCAGAGGCTTGCTATGTGAAAGGGGTCACCAGTACAAAAGTTTGAGAACCACTGGCCTACACTGCAATACGACACTGGTGGCTGGGCCACATCAGCTGACTTGGGCTCAGGCTGCAGGGCTATAAAATCTCAGTGTAGACATTCTGGCGCAGGCTGGAGCCCAGGCTCTGGTTGGAGGATGGGTTCTGAGGCCCTGCGAGGAGGGAGGGTTAGCCCAAACACCTACACTGCAATTTTATAGCTCTGCAGTGTGATCTCTGAGAGCCCGAGTCAGCCAACACAGGTCTGCCACGGGTGTTTCATTGCAGTTAGACATATCCTTGGGCCTTGAGTCTCCTCTTATTTACATAGGCGTTCCATTGACATAAAAGTCAGGAGCACCCCATTGAATTAAATGGAATTACATCAGTGTAAGTGAGAGGAAAAATCAGGCCCTTACAATCAAATTCTGCCCTTGGAAGATGCAATTGATAAATGAGAGTTGTACCCATGTATCTGATGGCAGACTTTGCCACTCAGTTGATTTTCTAACTCGATAAAATGATTTTTTCTACTAGCTCCTCCTTTTCCTGAAATAAAATATTTATTATAATTTACATCATCCATTCCCTGATCTGAGGTGCTGTTGGTATAGCTCTGCAGGTTTAAAAACTACTGAAAACCTTTCAAAGGCGCTCTTAAGATTTAAAGTATCATAAATAGTCCACTGCAGTTACACAAGGTGAATGCTACATGATGCTTGACTGATTGACCTGGTTGATGTTTTACATAATTTTAGATACTTTTCAACATTTTAAATTGCATTAGTAGATTGATATATAAAAAACTTTGCTGTATTAAAATGTTCAGAATATTTTCCACCTAAGGAAAAGCCTAATAAACTGCATTCAGGTTTACATTTAAACAACAACAAAATCTTAAAACACTGAAAACCCATAGATTAAGTTGCTAATCAAAAGAAGCAGTGAGAGGCAGAAAGGCATCCTTTAAAAAGTGCAAGTTAAATCCTAAAGGAAAATAGAAAGGAGCATAAACTCTGGCAAATGAAGTGTAAAAATATAATTAGGAAGGCCAAAAGAGCATTTGAAGAACAGCTAGCCAAAAACTCAAACATTTTTTTTGCTATTACTTTTTAAGTACATCAAACTCAGGAAGCCTGCTAAACAACCAGTGGGGCCACTGGACAATCGAGATGCTAAAGGAGCACTCAAGGACAATAAGGCCACTGCGCAGAAACTAAATGAATTCTTTGCATCGGTCTTCATGGCTGAAGGACGTGAGGGAGATTCCCAAACCTAGCCATTTTTTTTAGGTGACAAATCTGAGGAACTGTCCCAGATTGAGGAGAGTTTGGAACAAATTGATAAGCTAAACAGTAATAAGTCACCAAGGCCAAATGGTATTCACCCAAGAGTTCTGAAGGAACTCAAATGTGAAATTGGACAACTACTAACTGTAGTCTGTAACCTATCATTTAAATCAGCTTCTGTACCAAATGACTGGAGGATAGCTAATGTGACATTGATTTTTAAAAAGGGCTCCAGAGGCGATCCCGGCAACCTCAAGCTAGTAAACCTGACTTCAGTATCAGGCAAACTGATCGATACTATAGTAAAGAACAAAACTGTCAAACACATAGATGAATGTAATTTCTTGGGGAAGAGTCAACATGGTTTTTGTAAAGGGAAATCATGCCTCACCAATTTCTTTGAAGGAGTCAACAAGCATGGGGACAAGGGGGATCCAGTGGATATAGTGTACTTAGATTTTCAGAAAGCCTTTGATAAGGTCCTCATCAAAGGCTCTAAAGCAAAGTAAGCTGTCATGGGATAAATGGAAAGGTCCTCTCATGGACTGGTAACTGGTTAAAAGATGGGAAACAAAGGGTAGGAATAAATGGTTAGTTTTCAGAATGGAGAGAGGTAAATAGTGGTGGCCCCAGGGGTCTATACTGGGCCCACTCCTATTCAACATATTCATAAATGATCTGGAAAAAGGGGTAAACAGTGAGGTGGCAAAATTTGCAGATGATACAAAACTATTCTTCCCTCTCTCTGGTTCCTTATCCCAGTGTCTTTGCCCAACCAGTCATAGTTCTCACCCTGCACCCCCACTCCTTGTCCAATCTGTTTCTCCTCCCCCCCACACTCATTTCCCTGTGACTGGTTCCTAATCCAAGTCTCTTTGTCCCGCCATTCCTAGTCTCCTAGCTCCTCATCTGGTCTCAGTGCTCACCCCACCCCACCCCACCCCTGGCTCCCAATATCCCCATTTCCCCCACCAGTTCCCAGTTCTGTCTTTATCTCCCTACCCAACTATTTCCAGCCTCACCTCCCAACCCCAGCTCCCAAGTCTCCTTGCCTATCCAGTTCCAGCCTCCTCTCCTCACTCTCAGGCTCAGTGTCTTTGCCCAGCCAAACCCAGGCACAATTTCTTTCTTCCCTCCATCCAGTCCCAGACTTGCCAGATTCCTGGTCCCCATCTATTCCTTTCCCTCCTCTCTGGTCTGGCTTGTGGTCAAATCAGACTGCTTTTCTTCCTCTCCCACCCTGCGTAAGTTCCAGTAGTGGGTCACTGAAAGCACAGAAGAGACAAACCCATTGCAGTGGGGACAGAAGCTTCAGAGATTTTAGCTGCTAAAGTTGAAATCTCTACTTAGCATGGGAAAACTGCAATTTTTCAAAGGCTTATAAAACAGCCAAATTTGGACAGATTTTCACCAGGATGGCAAAAGGCACACCTCTGACACAAAGGTCATTCCCTGCCAAATCAGTGCTCTGCAGCATGGATGTGCTAGTGTTGTTCAAAGAAAAGTTTGCCCAGGGCCAGCGCTGGGGGGGCATTTGGGAGTATCGCCACCCCAAAATTTGCTTTAGCGCACCCTCATCTCCTCATAGCAGCTGCCACTCTCCAGCAACTGAGCTCTGAAGGCAGAGAGAGTGGCAGCTGTGGGCCAGGCGCCCAGCTCCAGCAACAGGAGAGAAGTAAACCCAGGTGGATGGCAGGGATGCCTGAGAGCAGCCCCAAGCCCATGTCGCTGCCCATCAGTAAGCTGCCCAGGGCAGGTGGAGGGTCTGGGGCTCCCCACAGTGGTTCAGACTGACCCGTTTCAGGCCAGGCTCCTGGGCCTCGCCCCCTGTGGTTGCTGTTCCCCAAGGGCTCTGCCAGCCCCGAAGCTGGGTCCCCCCAGCCTGGATGATTCTTACCAGGTGAAAGCACTGCCCACACCATCTGGCTCCAGCTTCTGGCATCCAATGGTGCCAGGGCGTGGGGCCTGAGAAGGAGCAGAGGAGCAGGGGCTGGGGCCACAGAGCGGGGAGATGCCTCATGGGAAGGAGGGGGCTCTGGGCCAACTCAGCTCCCCCACTGGGAAGAGGCTGGCACAGCCCCTGAGTTTGCCAAAATCTTATTATATGGGCAAAACAAAACTATATATATAATATACATACATACATACACACACACACACACACACACACACACACACACACACACGCACACTCTAGTCTTGTTCTTGGAAACAACTGAACAATTTTGACTGAAATTTTTCAGAAATGTTTAGCTTGACGCAGACACCTGGCATTCAAAATTTCAGCCCAGATGACTCAAACTTTAAGGTCAGAAGGGACCATTGTGATCATCTGGTTAAAGTTTGGCAAAGGTATAAGCAACTAAGAACAAGGTCTTACAATGAAAAGTGTGTTGGACAATTTTAATAATAAGCAGCATCACTTGCCCTGTCTATCATATCCCCATGGGAAGTAAATTGATATGCAAAGGAGATAGCTTTCCTAGGATCACTGAAATTTAAAACGCTCCATCTGCATCATGATGCAGAGAGCAAGAAAAGCAATGTATGCAAGAAAGATTTTTAAGGCTGCAATTATTTAAAATTTGATTGTCACTCCATAACACATTAATTGTAAATAGTGCCTGGTTAGCACAGGTGTTTCCTTCTCCTGCTCTCAACTCACCTCAAGAACATACCCAAACGTACCTGAAATTCATTAGCACTTTCAGCTTTTTTTAAATAACATTTTGAACTAACTTTTATCATCTTTCAAAATAAAACTTTTCCTGTCTTCCTGCCTGAAATAATTGTCTGTGACTCATCAATTTGCACAGGACTCTATGAAATGCTCTCTATATTCTGAAGAAATTAAGTGCCTAATTTAATCCACATGTCTTCCTGTGGGTTTTTTAATTATTCATTTATCCATGAAAGCAGAAGGTTGCAGGTCTGGAGTTATTTATAGATGTAGAATCAGAGAACGGGACAAAAGTCACTCACTTTTTTTTCTTTTTTTTCCAGGAAAAACTCAATACTGTCTGGGCGAAGTGTAAAGTATATTCAGGCACAAAACCAAAAAAAATTTAAAAAAAATCTCAGGCAATCACATTTTAGAAAAAACACAAGAATGATCCCCCTAATGTTGGAATGAAACCTGGCAGCTCAATCAGTACCTTTCAGCCTAGTTTGCACACTTATCCACAATGAAGCGTTGATACCATCAAATTGTTCTGACAGGGCATATACGTGAATTTTATCAAACAGAATGATGATGACAGGAAGTAACTAAACCTTTTGCAATCACGGCAGAACTCCACCAAGTTGTGATTTTTTAAAAAACAATAATCAGTTGGACAATTAGGTCTCTTTATAAAAAGGAAAAGATGTGTGGAGGTGCCCAATCAGAAACGTAATATTAGGGTGGTTTGGGTCTGGATAACTCACCAGTATCCCTGTAAGTTTTTAAATTTGTCAGATTTCTTGCTTGGCATGTTGTTCATGTAACCCACTGGTAAGTGTTTTTACAGGTCCCCCTGTGCCCAATCGTTAGAGTGTGTGGGTATGTTTGCTAGCAGTTCATTTTACATGATGTGGAACAAAACATGCCATTGTAACTGTGACCAGGGTTCACCCTTAAGTGTGCAAACTGCACTGGCCTTAGAAAATGAATTCAATTCCAGATGCCTCATTGCTGACATAAGGCATTATCGCTCTTGATAAGATATGAAGTAGGGCAGCAAGACTGATCCCAAGACTACAGAATTGGTGCTATCAGGAACCATTATAAAAGTTTAATTTATGCTGTCTTCCAAACTAAAGGAAATGCCAGGGGGAATCAAACCACGTGTGCAGAAACCTTAATTATATATCAACAGTGGGGTTACTTTATTCATTGCGAAATGAATGATAAAACCAGGGAGATTAAATTGTAACTGTACTGTGTAAAAACAATTCTCTCACAAATGTAAAGCACTACTGTTATACTTGGGAGATAATTTATTTGTCCACTCTGTCAGGTAACCAAACTCATAGCCTAGAAACAGGGGACCAAATACAGTGTAATTTCCACTGACTGCAAGTGGAGTCACACTCCCTGATACCAACTATGACTATAGCCCCATAAAGTTAATCTTGTCTTAATTTATGAGTATAACATTCAGTATCTGCACTGCTTTTTCAGCAGGAAAAAATGTCTCTTGATGCACACCCTCTGTACCTCTCATTCATAGTCACCATTAGCCACTGCCATTTGATCAAGTGGCCCCACCCAGATTGACACCTGAGGGTGCTTTAATCTCAGACTACCATCACAGGGACTTTAAATCCGATACTATACCCACATGACAGGGAAGGAGGTTTAAAAAATAAAAATCACACACACATGTGTACACATCATTCAATATTGTGTTGGGGATAGGGGCATTCTAGAAATGGACAAAGCTTCAATGGGATCAATAGCTCTTTTCATACAAGAATATTTCTTATGTTCCTGCTAAACTGCATATACTCTAAACCCTCAGACAGTATTCCCATAGCTTTTTTAAAATTCACAAGGTAAGTTGGAAAGTTGTATTGATTTTTAAGCTTTTTCATTTAAATTTACTAAGAAGACACATATGCATCAGGTTCCTTCTGTAGAGATGGGGACTGGCACACTATACAGTACTAACGAACATAGCAAGCCATGAAAAGCTATAGGTTGTAATGTTTATAGCCGTTATATGTTTAGGTTAACACAGGGCATTACAAGTATAAATGATCCATTCCACTAACTATATTAATATCAATGAGTGGAATTTATGAACTCAATCATCACAAGCTGGCAACATGCAGACACTACTGCAGAAAGGTCTCTTTAACTTTAGAGCCATGTTTAAGGTACACCTTTAAAAGAATAAGGGCATTGCTCCATATAGCTTTAAGGGAAGCCTATGTCTTTAATTGGTTCTGTGAATTTCACACTCTTGCGCTACGTGTAGCATAAGTAGCCAGGAGATGATCCTGCATGACGTCTATAGTAAAGCTATTACTGTGTTTGCACTGCATGGGGACATATGGTGAGGTTTCCTGTATATTGTCCTCATCTGAACTATCATCCAGTTATGTGTGCATGCACACCACTTTGGCTATATTGCAGAAAACCAGCTTTAACTGTGAAGGCTCCACAGTATGTTCAAGCAAAGCTCCTCCAGTGGTATCCACTGACACACAGTCATTTGAGGATTAGAAATCACAAAATGGATTTTTTCTGCTCACTATCCCAACACGTCTCCTGATCCAAGCAAGAAATTAATTTGCCTTTGCTGGTCATGGTTTTTTTTCTGTTAAACTTATGCAAGTCCTACAGTGTTTCCAAGCTTTTCCCTTTTTAAAGGTCCCAATGCCATTACACCTCAAAGAAGGTTGTTACAGATGTCTAAATGTAGGCTCAGCTGTTGCAGCAACCATGGAAACATGCAAGACATCTACAGAACCAAGCTGTCTTACCTACAACTGATCCCCTATTATACCTCCTTACTAAACCCTTAGCCCAGGTCTACCTACTTCATATTAGAAGATACCACAATTACAGTGCAATTGCATTACACCTACATCTAAAATACACCTTGTGTCAAAGTGTATAGCATGAAAGTAGAGATACATACTGCAGTTATGCTTTCATTATAATATTCGTACACCTCATACAGGTCAGGGTGACTTTGGTGCAAAAATGATTAAGCAGGGAGTTAGTATCTTTGCATTTCATTAGTGTAAGTCAAGGAAGGCTGGTCTTGTCCAATGCCATTGGGATTCAGGAGACCTTGGTTCAATTCTGGGCCCAGCCACTGACTTCCTGAGTGACCCTGGTCAAGTCACTAGATCTACTATGTGCCTTAGTTCTCCACTTGTAACATGAGTATGGTACTTCAGTACGTACAGGAATGATAAGAGATTAAAATTCAGTACCAAATGCAATGTGGTCACATGGTATGGTGACAAGCTTCATGTAAGTATACAGATATGTTGATCAGCGCACTTATGCTTAAAATATATTTTGGGGTGTGTGTTTGATATGAGTGATTATTAATAATAAATTATTATTATTATGGGGGGAGGGATAACTCAGTGGTTTATCAGGGGGAATAGCTCAGTGGTTTGAGGATTGGCCTGCTAAACCCAGGGTTGTGAGTTCAATCCGGAGGGGGCCATTTAGGGATCTGGCAACTGGCCCTACTTTGAGCAGGGGGTTGGACTATATGACCTCCTGAGATCCCTTCAGACCCTGATATTCTATGATATTGTGGCAGGAATCCCAGTCACAGACTAGGACAATATTGTTTTAGGTGCTGTACTAAACACTATAACAAAAGGACAGTCCCTCCCCCAAAGAGCTTACCATCTAAGTACAAGACAGGAGACAAGAGAAGGATAGAGACAGACAAATGGGGGAGCACAAGGAAACAATGAGACCATGTTAGTCAGCATGACAGGCAGTGTCATAGCAAGACTGTATTAGCAGGGCCAGGGAAGAGGAGTTGCAGTAATCCAGGTGATGATGAGAGCCTAGGCAGGAATTTTAGCTGTGTGGATGGATAACAAAGGCTGGATCTTCGAGATGTTACATAGAAACAACTGGCAAGATTTAGACTATATGACGATCAGGAGGGAGGGCTGAGTTGAAGATGATGGGCACGTTATAGGTAGGGTTGCCAACTCTGACTGAAGCTATTCTTGGAGATTTTCCCCTCCCCCCATACGATGTAATATCATTTTCTTAAAATATTCTATTAAAATCTCCTGGATTGCTTTCAATGGTCACCAGGAAATCAATGCCGATTTTGGGAGACTCCAGGCCAATACTGGAGGGTTGGCAACCCTAGTTACAGGCCACATTGGCAGGGAGAATAGTGAAGTTGTCCACAGTGATTGAAAAAGGAAAGAGGGAAATGTGACGTTGTGCAGTCTATATGGTGTGACAAACTGGGAATGTTCTTAATATTTGCTCTGAATACTGTGTTGGTGCCTCAGTGTCCCCTACGCAGTTCTTAATATCTAGGTGGTGGAATAAGGGTGTGTGATTGCTGCAGAGGAAGGGGCCATTGCACTTAAATGCCTGGCACTCTGTCTCCTAGCAACTGATGGCCTGGGCCTCTCCTCTGCAAAGGTGCCAACTGAAGGTTTTGGAGACAAAGAGATCAGGTGACCTCCTGGCCAGGGAAAGGAACTGAGCAGAGAGGAGGGGCTGGAGGGGGTTGTTAGTCTGGAGCTGGCTGGGGACGAGGAGTGAAGTGCAGATGTGGGGGTCTGGCTCACTGCCCCCCAGAATGGACCTGGCCGAGGGGTCCCGTTCGCTGTACCTACAAGCTCTGTTTTAGACCCTGCTCCTGTCATCGAATAAACATCTGTGTTACTGGCTGGCTGAGAGTCACGTCTGACTGCAAAGTGGGGGTGCAGGACCCTGAGGCTTCCCCAGGACCCCGCTGGGGCGGGCTCGCTGTGGGAAGCGCACGGAGGGGCAGAGGATGTCGAATGCTCCAAGGAGAGACCCAGGAGGTGAAGACGTGTGAGCTTCTTGCCTTGAACAAGTCTGCTCCAAGGGAGAGGAGGCTCCCCAAAGTCCTGACTGGCTTGGTGGGGAGCAATTCCAGAGCAACACCCGGTAACTCCGTGACATATGGTTTTATAAAAAATTAATAATGAGTGAATATAATGTAACTGGAATATGCTCCATGCAAAAGGTCTCTTGTAAAATATCATTACAAAGCTTATAATCTACTGAGTGTGCTCATCCTATTTGAATAAATGTATCACTCTTGTATCTGAAACTAGAAATATGAAATATAACACTGAGGGCCTATTGTGATTATGTAAAGTGTGGGCCATTAATGGTGGTTTGGAATCTTGATGACTCCCATTAACTAGGACCACTGTCTGCAAATGGCTGTGTTTACCTGTAAGTCTTCCTGTATAGGTGTGTGCTGGCAAGTGGGCAGTGAAGTCTTGCATCGACATGTGATCATGTCACCTGAACTGGAATCCATCTTTAGCTTGGTGTCTTTCCATTGAGAAGGAGGAGGTGAGAACTCAGAGAGGGACAAAAGGATTCCCGCCTTATGCAAAAGATATATAAAGGGGTGGAACAGAACAAAGGGAGGAGAGGAGCCATCATGAAGAATTCCCTAGCTACCACCTAAGCTGGAACAAGAGCTGTACCAGGGGAAAGAATTGTGCCCAGGCCTGGAAGGTGTCCAGTCTGAGGAAAAAACTTACTGAAGCATCTCTGAGGGTGACATTATCTGTATTTAAATTGATTAGACATAGATTTGCGCATTTTATTTTATTTTGCTTCGTGTCTTACTTTGTTCTGTTACTACTTGGAACCACTTAAATTCTACTTTCTGTATTTAATAAAACACTTTTTACTTATTAACTCAGAGTATATATTAATACCAGGGGGAGCAAACAACTGTACATATCTCTCTATTAGTGTCATAAGGTGAACAATTTATGAGTTTACCCTGCAAAAGCTTTATAAAAATTTATTTGGCTTTAGACCCCATTGGGAGTTGGGCATCTGAGTGCTAAAGACAAGTACATTTTTGTGAGCTGTTTTCAGGGAAACCTGCAGCTTTGGGGCAAGTAATTCAGACCCTGGGTCTTTGTTGGAGCAGATGGGAGTGTCTGGCTCAGCAAGACAGGGTGCTGGAGTCCTGAGCTGGCAGGGAAAACAGGAGCAGAGGTAGTCTTGGCACATCAGTTGGCAGCTCCCAAGGGTGTTTATGTGATCCAACCCATCACAGGAGAAAAGCCATTAAGCACTGTGTTTTGGCCATGCTGAGCGTACACCTGGTCATCCATAAGGGGATGCCAGAGAGACAGGCTGAGATTTGGTTTGGTCTGGAACAGAGAGGCAGATCTGAGTGTCATCAATATCTTAGTGCAAACAAGCTCCCTATAGTCTTTACTGAAAGATAGATAGGTAAAGACAACACTGTAGCTCCCACCCATGGTAAAATTACAGTCCTTTGTCTGCTATAGGACTTTACAGAAGGATAGCTAACACGCAGCAGTTATTCTGCAGTAATAAAAAACAACTCACCTTTTTTTAAAGCAGTGAAGACAAAGTCGTACAGACAGTAGGTGAATTTGGGTTTGTGGACGAGATTACCTGGAGACAGAATGTAAAGGGAGAAAAAAGGGACCTATAAAGGATTTGAGGAAGGGGAAGCCAAAACAAACTAACAAAACAAATCTCTCTCTCTCCTTTTAAAAGTTCAGAAGGCCCTTCTCTTGGATCTCCTCCCCCCAAACCTGGAGTCAGCAAACAAAGCCAACCTGTGGTCAGGATAATTCCCTGGAGCCTGAGACAGACCACAGCCCATAGCAGCCTGCATGGCTTCATGTTCCCTTTCCTGCTCAGTTTGCTCTTCCTGTTTATTAGCTAGTCCCAGGGTGGAGCTGGATGCTTGACTAAGTGCTGGTTTACTTGGACTGTAAGCTCCATACTGTTCCCTAAAGGGATAGTACACCACACCAGAGAGATCAAGGATAGAGCCCCATGGAAACTACATAGAAAATTGGAAGTGGGAGGAAGAGGATGCTCCAAAAAAGCCACGTTGAAGGAGTGAGGCAGAGAAATGTTGCTGAGCTTTACAAACTACCTGTAAGCCTCTCTATGTTGGTATTCCCTCCTCCCAGATTTATAGCTTGGATTTTCTCCAGTGAAACAGTATTTTCAAGCCACTATTGAAATGCAGCAATAAACATAGTCACAACATGCAATTTTCCAGTCGATTTTCCATCTTCATCTGTGAAAGAGCTCTACCACAAACAGTGACTCAAGAAGCCTCAGTGTTTTCTGCTGCTCTTTCATTGTGTCTGGTTTATATTCTTATATCTTTTTAAATCCTTGTCATCCATTCTAAACTTCACCTCACCTAGGAGTCTCAGCAAGAGATTTCCTCCATATTTCACAGGCAATAGGTTCACAGCAATAAGCAGATACTATTCCCCAGTTCAAAAACCAGATACATTGCCTCCCTTAGAGTACACCAGGCTCACAGTGCAGTTTCCAACTACCTCATAATCAAGACTCTACTGTATAGTTTTTGCACAATATGAAACATGCTGAATTGTAATTAGCAATATAAACGAGAACCTTGAAAACTGTATTATGCAAATACTGGGATAAACTGTGAAAATCACAACTGCACATTCGCTTTCTGAGCAATTCCTCAAACTCTTAAAACTTGCTTTCTTGTTCTTTCACTTTTTAAAAAGCAATTTTTCTCTTTTCTGAAAAGAGATTATTAAATTAGAATGAGATTAACATTTCCTCTCCCTGCAATCAAGTTCTTTGGGACTCAGGAAAGCAGAAATTTGCTTGATGGAATTGAGCAATTCAGTTACTTGATTAAAAAGACTAGACTGCTGACAAATAGGGGCACCAAAGATCTTATATTGAAGCTTTCATGTGCTAGCCCTTTAACTTCAAGACAGCATTCAATAAGGATTGTGAATTAACTGATCAAAATGAAGTGCAGAGTTGGGCTAGAGATGGCTAACCTAATTAAGGTGAGAGTGTTTATTTAAGAAAAACAGAAATGATGTCCAACATATCCTCCCCATCTTCAAAACTATTTCAGTGGTTTACATGAGGAAAGCTTCAAAGAAAATGCTTAACCCAAACTATTCTATATCATGAAATAAAGCCAGCAATGACTGAAAAATAAATACAGATGCAATGGCCCAAAATGAGGACCTGGCTACAAAGCAATTTTTGAGCAATTCTCCCTTTGCTGGTCTAGTCCCAGTGCAATTATACCAACTGCATCACAAACTGGCCTCAGACATTGCTACCACCATGTCATCTAAATCTGCTTCAAGGGTGCTGTAATAAAAATGCCTGTGTCCAATCCTCACTAGTCTAAACCATTGTTGGTAATCCATACCGAGCAGTACTGCACTGGGGTGCTAGACCAACACTGGAGAATTACCTAAAATTCTCAGTACAGCCTGGGTCAAATACAGTTCAGGTGTAATTCAGTTAACTTCAGTGGAATTATACTACCAATGAATATGGCCCACTGTATTCACCCTTAAATTGGAGCTCCTTAGTTAACACCAAAAGGCATGGACATATCACCAAAAACAAAGTGCACATTGGAATGCCATTAACAGCCAAGAGGAGGGAAGAGAGGATTTATGGAACCTCTTGCTTCCATTTCCCAAAACCACCCACCCGCAGCAGTCCTAGTGGAAATCACAGCAGAAAATGTTCAACAGCTCCCTACTGGTTCCAACTGGAAAATAGGAACAGAGATGAAATGATAACAGGGTAACCAGTTGCTTAGGTTACCGGATTTTCAGGTGAAGCCAACTGAAACCAAACGAAGGAGCCCATCAGGTGTTTCCACCAGGGCGGGCATTTAGCATTCAAGAAAGGGATAGGAGGGTGATCTGGCTATGCTATCTGGATACTCCACAGTATAAAGGAGGCATAGTTTTCTGGCAAAAGGGTGTGGTCAAGCCTCTCTGGTTAGCGTATATATTCCATGAACAAGACTACACACTGATGGCCAATATATACTCCCCACTTTCAAAACTATTTTAGTAGTTTACATGAGAAGAGCTTCAGTGAAAAGGCTCGACATCAACCCAAAATATTCTATGCCATGAAATAAAGCCAATGATTACTGAAAAATAAATAAATACAGATGCAATGGCACCAAGATGAGGACCTGGCTAACAAGTGAATTTTAAGCTATTCTCCCACTGCTGATCTAGACCCAGTACACCTACCACCACACCTTTTTCCCTCCTCTTCTGTGCCCTGTCCTATAGCTTCAAGATGTATTTAGTGCACAGCAGCAACACTCCATTTCCTAAGCCACCACCTCTCCCCAAACACATACATGCACGCCTAAAAGGCTCAGCAAAGACATTCACGAACTCACCCTACAATATATATTGAGAGTTACCCCAGAAGCTGAGCCAAGTCTTCTGATGTCCAAGTAAATCCATAAAAAACAAAGAACAGGCACTTGGGAATTCATTCCATTGAGCGACACTACTGAGGTCCTGCCTAATCACCAGAACCACAAAATACAACTGTTTGTCCATTCAAAATTTATTTTAATGGGATATAATCCATGTACCCAACATTTTAAAGCTGGGCTTTTCCACTCCTCTTCACCTCCTTGTTCTTTGACAAAGGAGCAACAGTCTGGCTGGGTCATACTATTTACAAGGACTGGCAGATTATTATCTTTATATAGAAGCACTATCCCTCCTGAGAATGATCACTTTTTTAAAAATACGCCTGGCTGTAGCATGTCCCCAGTGCTATAGTCCACATAACATTTGACATTTTATTTACTTTAGTTAATGTAAAGAGCTTTTTGTTCCACAACTTACAGGAGCTTGTTGCCACAACCCTGTAACCCATGCCTGCTTGGCGTGGCTCTCTATCCCCCTCTAGTGGCACCTAGAGATCAATGAGTCTGCTACAGTCATGGAAGCTCATGCAGTAGAGCAGGGGTAGGCCACCTATGGCACGGGTGCCGAAGGTGGCACACGAGCTAATTTTCAGTGGCACTCATGCCACCCGGGTCCCCACCACCAGTCTGAGGGGCTTTGCATTTTCATTTAATTTTAAATGAAGCTTCTTAAACATTTTTAAAACCTTATTTACTTTACATATGTAAGCAGAGTCAGGATGAGCGCTACCCTGACATCTGGTGGTGAATTGTAGGGAATGTGGAAAGAATTCCAAGAATTTCAAAGAATGGGGAAAGACTTGCATTGGCATCCACCCTCCACTTAGCATAAGCCCACAACAGACTGGGATGGTTATTTTAACAGCTCTGGGATCCCCAATTTCTTTGTTATTGGAGCAGAAAAAAAAAAGTTTGTCACCTTGATTGTGTGAATGGGGAGCTGTGGGACTGCTTTGTGACAGAGATGACTCAACCTCAGTTGGGTGGTACTTGCTAAACATGGGACATGGGTTCCAAAACCCCATGAAGGTAGAGAGGTTGGGGACTGGTGTGTGTACCTGATGGTATGGGCCCCTTGTGAGGGCCTGGAACACCAATTGCACATCCTCCTCTCTCCACTGTGGAATGTCAGAGTTGATTTTTTTTATTCCCTTAAGAATCCAGATACAGGTTACTGAGCTGAACTCACTTTTGGCTAATGGTGCACTAGCACTGGGGCTTCCCTACTATGAGCTAAAATCACTAAAGAGCTGAAATCACTAAAGAGCTGAGAGCACTGAGTACTGTGCTAACTAGTGGGGGAGCCTGAAGCTATACTGTGGAACAGAGCAGCTGGCGGAGTGGAGCAGTTTGTGAGGACGGCTGGAGCGGATCACGGGACAGCTGGTGGAGCAGAGTGGCTGGCAGAGCGGAGTAGCTGTGGGACGGCTGGAGCAGCCCACAAAGCGAGCGGAGCCGAGCAGTTTGCAGGGACAACTGGAGCAGCTCATAGGACAGCTGGTGGAGCAGACCAGCTGGTGGAGCGGAGCAGTTTGTGAGGACGGCTGGAGGAGCAGAGTGGAGCGGCTTGTAAAGTGGAGCAGTTCGTGGAGAAGGCAGGAGCAGAACCCACGGAGAGGCAGGTCATTTGGCCCCGGACCACGTAAGGTGCCCCTTTCTACCCAGGCTGGGGGGAGGGACGTCTGCAGATAGACTCTCAAACTTTGGGGCTGCACTGACCCAGGACAGATACTTTTGGATTGTGGGACTTTTGGGACTGTGGGTGATTTGGGGGTTGCTGGACTCAAGAGCCCAGGAAAGAGGACACAGCCCAATTTCCTGGGGTGGGTCTTTGCTCACGGTTTGGTCTAGGAACTCCAGTTGAGGTGTTTTCCCAATTTTGTGTTTGTTGTTTATCTCATGTATTAAACCTTTTCTGCTACACTGAGACTCTGTGCTTGCGCGAGGGGAAGCATTGCCTCTTTGAGGCGCGTAGGGGTGTGTGTAAGATTTTCCCAGGTCACTGGGTGGGGGCTCGAGCTGGTTTGGCATTGGGTTATTGAAACGGAACCCTTGGATACTGAACCCGGCCCTTGTTGCTGCCAACTCAGAGGAGCAGAAGGGTTACACATACAATAGTTTAGTTACATATTATGACATAGAAAGAGATCTTCTAAAAAATGTTAAAATGTATTACTGGCACACAAAACCTTAAATTAGAGTGAATAAAAGAAGACTTGGCACACCACTTCTGAAAGGTTGCCAACCCCTGCAGTAGAGGCTGATGCATGTAGCTCCAGCGGTCTCAGGCTAGATCCTGCCTGCTGACAACCAGGGTCTGTCAGTGTTACAAGTAGGGACTTATCCGGAATATGGACTGGGAAGTCTCTGAAGCTTGGGATATGCTTCCTTAAGCTGGGGAAATACATAACCCATGTCTGCTTGGGGTGGTGCTCTGTCTTTAGGGGCACCTAGACCATCTAGAGATTGATGAGTCTGCTACAGCCTTGGTTAAAAGCCAGGTGGCTTTTAGTTCACACAATAGAGGCTCATGCACTTAGTTCCAGAGGCCTCAGATTCAATCCTGCTTGCTGATGACTGGTGTCTGTTAACATTACACATGATTAGGGCACTACAGTCCTTAACACATCCTTCTGTTACAGAAAGAAAGATTTCTGTCAGAGAAAGCCTAAACAAATGGACACAGTCACAGCGTTATTATTGTGTATAGCACAACAACAATACCCATGTGGATGTTAATTCAACACAGGAATCCCACCCTTAAGGGCAGGGCTTATAAACTTATGAGTTCTGTGAAGTTTCAAAAGAATCCAAGTGCTATACACCCTGAGGTCCTTCATGGGTTTTTATCTTTCCCTCATAATTTGCAGCTCTCCAGAGTAAACTGTTGTGTAAAGAAAACGTTGATTTGGAAGAAAACTGACTTGACTTTCTATTAACCAGCAAAGTTCGGAGACTGAATAACAGATCTTCAGAAATACACTTGCGGAATGAAATGTCAGGACAAGAGGGAGAGGAAAAACAGCTCTTGTCACTTTACAAACAAAAAGTCTTTAGGGGAGGCCTTTTTTCAAGTTTTATTATCCAATTTACTGCAGACACAGCAACAGATTAGGTAGAAACTAGAAATAAAGGCTCCGAGATTTGTTCCAACAGCTGCCAAGCACAGCAAGATGAATTAATGTAGCAGCTATGGTCCATTCCTGATTTATATAATATAGGTGCTCAGTCATCAGGGATGGCCTGACTTGATAGCAGAGAGGTGGAGAGGACTTAGCTACTACTTCCTGCACCCCCCCCCACCCCATTTCTCCATTCTGGATCTCATGCCAGCCTCCCAACTCTGTACACCAATCCCATCCTTCCACAGTCCAGACTCCAAAGAGTAATTTAACACAAAGGACTTGATGGTAACGTTCTTCTCCCCTTCATCAGGCCTGGTTCAACAGGCCCAGGATTCTTGCACCAACTGATTCTCTTCTTTCCCATCCCAGAGTTTGAGAGAGTGGATATTCTTCTTCCCTCCTGAAGTTGGGGTTTCAGCAGCAAACTTATCCCCTCATTCACAGGTCCCTGATCAGTACCACTCTCCTCTGTCACTTTCCTTGCATCCTTGTTGGTTCCAATCTCCAGCTCCCCACTATGTTGCTCTGAGCGGGGATGTAGCCAGAAATAGGAGCCGTGTCAAAATCATAGAAATGTTGGGATGGAAGGGACCTTGGAAATTCATCAAATCCAGCCCTCTGCACTGAAGCAGAACAAAGTAAACTTAGATCATCCCTGACAGGTGTTTGTCCAACCTGTTCTTAAATTCATCCACTGATGGGGATTCCACAACTTCCTTTTGAAGCCTATTCCAGAATTTAACTCCCCGTATAGTTAGAAAGTTTTTCCCAATATCTAAGCCTAAATCTCCCTTGAGGCAGATTAAGCCAATTACTACTTGTCCTATTCCCAGTGGTCATGGAAGAGAATTGATCAGAGTTCTCTTTATAAGAAGAGGAAGGCAACAAGATGCTACCACTTTTCAGACACCAGAAAAGCTGTGTCCATAAAAAAAATTTTTTTTTTTTAAATCACACCCTTAACCAACATCACTATAAGTGTTAAAATGGCCTGCACATGGGTGGCAGCAAGGGTTGATGGAGAAGTTCCCATCTCAAAAGGCGCTAAGGACACAGCTATAGAGGTTGGTAATGAGGCTTAATTTCTTTTCCTTTTCCGAGTACGTCAAAACATCTTTTTAGAATCAGGAAAAAGGTTTAAAGAGGAGATGGTAAATTCTGGGGTGCTAGCAGGTTACTGTGCTGCTAGTAGCAGTGACAGCAGTGTCAATGCTCACTAATGTGATACTGATGATTCAGTATCGTGCCATGCTGAGCTGTTTAAAGTTGCCCAGAGAGCCTTTAAAAAAACTCCACGTCCAAAGGGATAGACTGATAGCGGTCCCTTCTGGCCTTGTAATCTGTGACCATCTACTTTGCCCTCCTGCATAACACAGGCCATAGGACTCCTCCAAAATAATTCCTAGGGATCCATCTTGATTTTAAAAGTGCTAGTGATGGAGAATCCACCATGACCCTTTGGTAAATTGTTCCAATGGTTAATTACCCTCACTGTTAAAAATGCCCCCCTTATCTCCAGTCTGATTTTGTCTGTGTTCAACTTCCAGCCATTGGATCGTTATATCTTTTTCTGCTAGATAGAAAAGCCCATTATCAAATATTTGTTCCCTGATAGGTACTTATAGGCTGTCATCAAGTCACCCCTTAACCTTCTCTCTGTTAAACTAAATAGATCAAGCTTCTTGAGTCTGGCACTATGAGGCATGTTTTCTAATCTTTCAGTTACCCTTGTGGCTCGTCTCTGAACCCTTTCCAAATTATCAACATCCTTCTTCAGGACTGGTGCAAGGAAGTTTCACGCCCCAGGCGAAACTGCCACCATGCACCCCCCCACCCCAAGCCCTGCGGCAGCTCTGCCCTGAGGCGCCCCCCTGTGGCAGCTCCCCTCCCCGAGGCACCCTCCCATGGCAGCTCCCCCCCCCGGGGAGCCATGCGGCACCTCCCCACCCCTGCTCACCTCTGCTCCAGAAGCCCTGCTGTCATGCCTGTCACCAGGCTCATGCCAGGTGTGCTAAGCAGAGCTGCGGAGCTATACACAGCCGCTGGCGCCACCACCGGCAATAAGAAGAATCGCCTGGGATGGAGCGCCCACTGTGCCGGGAGGGAGAGGGAATCTGAGCTGCTGGCAGGCAGCCCACAGGTTCCCTTGGGTCAGCGCGCCGCCAGCAGCCCAAAACCCTGGGCTGCCGGCAGCGCGCTGACCCAGGGGAACCCCTGGGCTGGCTGCCGGCGGCGGCGCGCTGACCCAGGGGAACCCCTGGGCTGCCTCCGGCAGCTCAGACTCCCTCTCCCTCCCAGCGCAGCGGCCGCTGAAAGGCTTTAAAAAAAATTAGGGGCGTCACTTTTTAGCGCCCCAGGCAACTGCCTAGTTGGCCTAAATGGTAGCACCGGCCATGTCCTTCTTGAATTGTGGACACAGTATTCCAGCAGCAGTCTCACCAGTGCCAAATACAGAGACAAAACAATCTGTCTACTCCTACTCGAGAGTCTTCTTGTTTATGCATCCAAAGATCTCATTAGTCCTTTTGGCCATAGTGGTAGCCCTACCCTTGCCCCATCAAATCATCCAATTAAAACCAAGCTGTCTATACTGTGTATATAAACTTTCTGGTTTGTTGTAACAACTACATAAGGTCACCACCAAGGGCTGATGCATAGCTCACTAGAGTGTATGGAAAGACTCCCTTTGACTTCAGTGGGCTTTGGATCAGATCCCAAAGTCATTAAGAAAACCCCAATTCAAGGTTCTTTGTTATATACTTTCTTTTAAATGCCATTTTAAAACACCAATTTACTGGTGAAAGTGACCTTACCCCCACTTTAAATAATGTAACATTTGAATCCAGATGGATAGGATTGAACACAAACAGTTCTTCCTAACCTGTCAGAACAGAAGCAGCCAAAGCAGAGACCTCTGGACATTCCAGTCAAGACTACAGACTGTTCTGTGACTTTTTCTGTCCTGCATTGATGGGCTGTTTGCTGCAGTTCTCCGCTTCTTCTATACTTCCCCCACGAGTGTCACCCCCGCCCTGCTCCGTTCTTCTCCCCTCTCCTCCCTTCCCTTTTCTTTCCATTCCGCAGATCCTCCTCCTAAGGAACCCTCCCTGTCACTCACCCCCAAATAATCATGGAAATAACACGACCTTTGCTGCCATCATGCTGTTCATTCTGCCTGTGTGTTCTATTCCTTGCCCCACCCTAGTCCATGACTAGGGCCCCTGGGCACTACGTGAATACAAATAATAATAATAATCATGCCCTCTCCTAGTCTGAAAGCAATGATGCTCAGCAGTAGCTTGGCTTTCCCCCCTCTACTCCATCCAGAAATCTGCCTTTTCAAACAATAAGCAAGGATGCTTCCTAACCTCAAATGTTGTTTACCACTATGGGCACATGGCTTTACTGTCAGCTAGAAAAAGCATACTGTACTTTAAGAAGGACAGACTAAATGTGCACATTACATGATTTAAACTGCCATCCTAAACATCCTGCATCCATTTGGATGGCAGTCTGGAAAATGCCAAGGTTCTCAAGGTTATTAAGAATTTATGGTGGATTACAATGTAAGGGGGGAAGTTTGCAGTCACAATAACAAATTCAATTCTAAAAAGGAGGAAAATGAGGACATGATTAAAAACTGAAAAACAAATCCCACACAAAAGACCTGACTGACCCTTTGTGCTATTAACAAAAGAATCACCTTTCTCACCCCCTCCCTGCAAGGAGGAAAAAAAAAAACTCACAACAAAAGAAAAATGAAAGAGAAAGAGAAATTAAGTTATTGGGCTTTGCCAGTGATATAATACAGAACCATTTTTTAGTCGAGAAAGAGGCACTGCTATTTACCTAAATTGACTGTCTTCTTATAGTTCTTTAGAGTATTGTACTCAGAACGGATGTTTAATACATCTGAGATCAGGACTGAAAGTAAATAATGTGTGTGAGACAAATGGCTTTAAATCTCTTCATAAATAGTAGATTATTTCCACAGCAGCTACTATATATCCTGAAAGTGTGTCCTCATTGCTATGAAATATTGGTAGCCATCATTCCTTCCCAGCACGCAGCTTCTCCAAAACAGAAATTAAAAAGGGACATTACCAGACGGCGTAAGCCCAAACTTTCAGCTTTTTTTAAATAATTAAAAATATAATTCAAAGTTTTTAAGATGAAAGGATGTCTTGTGGTGTTGGACCTGGAGTGGGCCACAGACCTGAATTCCAGTTCCTGGCTCTGCCACATACTCTGTGCGGCCTTGGGCAAGTTACTGAACCACTCTGTGCCTCAGTTTCCCATCAGTAAAATAAGGATAATAGCACTGCTCTACTTCACAAGGGTTCTGTCAGGGTAACTATGTTAATGTTTGAGTCATTCAAATACACTGGTGCTGCGGGCCACAGACACGCCTATGTAAGCAGAGTCTGAATGAGCTCTCATCTGACATCTAGTGACGAACTGGGGAAAAGACTTCAGGACCAAACCATATCTGCATAAACATATCTACTCTGCTTGTGTTCAGCAGATGGAGATACTCTGCCAAAGTGATCAATTTTGGCTGGTGTTGGGTTACAATTCACTTAAGCATTGAGTGCTGGGGTAATGAAATGTTATCGTTACTGTATGAGTAAAGGGCAGCAGAACTGTATTTCACTTGCCTTGATTTACGAGGTCACCGTAACCAAATCCCACTTGGTAAGCAGGGGGTACAGATGCCAAATCCCAGTGAAAGTGAGAGGGTGCATAGGTCCTGCTTAAAAAGAGTCACAGACACCATTTCCCTTTCCCAGTGTTTAAAGACAGGGCTGATTGGACTCAATTGAAAGTCCTGGTTTCTGTTCAGTGATTATTAGAGCTGAAATCACTGATGAGCAAATCTATGGGCTAAGCCTTAGAACAGGTGCAGAAACAGTGCTGAAGTAAAAAACAACACAGAGACAGCACTAGCAGTGAGGTACCCCACTACCCAGTGAAATCGCTAAGCGCTGGGCTAAGAGGTGGAAATCCAGAACACGACATTGCGGACATGGCAGTGAGTGGCAAGCAGCAGCAGTGACAGTAGCACAGCTGACTGGTGGCAGAGATAACCATGCCAGAGGTGGCAGTGAGCAGAAAGTGGTAGCAGAGAAAACAGCAGCAGCAGCGAGCCAGTTCCAGAGGTGGCAGTGGCAGCAGCAGCGAAGTTGCTCAATGGCCTGCCTACTCCCTGACTGTCAGGGGTGGGAGGTGAACCCATGTGAACGCATCTCTGAACTCTGGGTCTTCACTGACCAAGGGACAACCAAGGGGTGTAAGGAATGGAAAGGGGAGTGGTGTGTTATAAGGACATTCATTGGACGAGGCAAAAGACACCACGCAGCGTCCTATGGAATGAGTGTTTGCTTAGTCACTTGCTTTGCGTTGTGGTAGTGGTGTTTTCCCAAATTAATGCTGGGTTCCTTTTCCTTTTTAATAAAGGTTTTCTTTTGTTATACACAGACTCAGTGCTTGCAAGTGGGGAGGTACTGCCTTTTAGAGGTGGTGGTTAAATCTTCCCAGATTCCTGGGTCGGGGCTCGAACTCGTTCTGTTTTGTACAGTGAAGAGGAACCCGGAGATATTGAACCCAAGCCTTTTTGCTGCCAGCACCACCTCGCAGGAGGGTTATAACTCTAGAGACAGGAACAACACCTATAGGGTGTCTGTGACAAATAAAAGTTGGTGGGATTCTGACAAAGGAGATTCCTCCTTTTCAACCTTCCTCACTTTTCTTTCTGCTTCAACCCTTGCAAATGGCCCTTTACTTCCGTAGGGCTAAAATGAGCCCCTAGTATGCAGCCCACATAAATAAGCCATAGAGGGGGTAGGAGTCCTGCAGGAGCCAAACTACTGCGCTGGAGCCACTCCGCAACAATTCCGCAGCCTCAGAGCCTCCCCTACCCTGGGACGCCTTGGTGCTTCTCTTGCTCTAGACAGGAATGAGCAGCAAGAGCAGCAGAGAAAAACTGAAAAGATTCTCATTGGTTTCACTGATGCCAAATAGCGACTGGTGCAAATGCTTGGAGTTTTGTATTGTTCAGCTGCAGAATGGGGAGCTAGACCACAAAGTCTCTCTCCACCGCTTCACTCCCTGGCCATCCTCCACAGAGCACTTCCAGCAGCAGTGAACGACTCTTTGCCATTTTCACATGTACTTCCCAGAACTATGGGGGAGCAAGAAAACCAAGACACATCTTCTCACTTTCCCTCAGCTGTTGCTTCTAAAAACCTCCACGAAGAGGATGGGAACAGACCAATAAATACACCAAGGTGATGGGCATGTAAACTTAGAGAGAGGAGAAGCTTCCCCCTTTTCTAGCAGTCAGGTGGGGATGGGGAAAAGGGAGAGAGTGTCTCGACCCCAGCAGAAGTCAAGGCCAGAGAAGTTCATTCCCTACAGCAGCCAAACAAAGGATGGAGAGCTTCCTCCTCCCAACAGCCATGAGTCAAGGAGCAGGGAGAGAATCTAGTTTAATCAAGACATCATAACAAATGGAAATCTCTATCAGGACACAAGGACAGCAGCCCCCCGAACAGCTGAAGGGAGATGTCACTTAGATTCTCACCAGATGCTGCCCTTAGGCCTTGATGAAGAGGGTATTTTCCCTTGCATTCCACTGAGGCCCCACTTTTCCCTAATATTTTCAATCAGCCTTCAGCTAAAGGTTTAGTCCTCTAGCTAGTACATGTCTTGTAAATGCTTCGAGTCTCACCTTGCAATCTTTGTGCAATGCCATGTCTCTGAGTGGGCATCAGGGATTCACCCTTGGAGCCTCTATTGCCTGAGCTAAAAGACTCAGGGCAAATCTACATTTAAAATACTGCACAGGTGCAGCTGCCCCGCTGTAACACTACTATACCAATGGGAGGGCTTCTCCTGTTGGCGTAGTTAATCCACCTCCGTGAGAGGTGGTAGCTATGTTGGTGGGAGAAGCCCTCCCATCGACATAGTGCTCTCTACACCAGAAGTTAGGTCAGTATAACTGCGTCACTCAGTGGTGTGGAAAATCCACACCCCCGAGCAACATAGTACAAACGTACATTTATAGTGTAGACCCAGCCTCAGCTCAGTCAGCCACACCTGTAGCAGGTTCAACCACCTCTACAAATAATCCAGCCACACTAGAGTGAGACAGTGTGCCATACCAAGTGGACACAGCTTAGTTACATTTCCAACCCAAACACAACAGCAGTTTCCTACTGCATACAGGCCAGAGAGTGAGCTTGATTCAGACCGGATCAATTAATAATAAAAAAAACATAAAAAATAATGAGAGAGACTTAAAAATTCTTTCAGTCTTAATCTAGAATATCATCGGTAACACAGGTAAGGAAAAAAATTAAACTGTTCCATTTTTTAAAAATTATTAGAGCAAGAGTTTTGCAGAACTAGCCATTTAATGAATGCTAGAAATCAGATCCTTTTCTCTCTTCATGAAAAGCAATACGAATAATAAAAAAGCAGTTACTGATCTTTATAAACAAAATAAATCCACTTACAAAGAACACAAAAACTTTGAGTTTTGAAATGCTTTTAACCTTAATTTCATAACACTCTCCTCATTTTTTATTTTCACACTTAACAAGAAATAAATGGTATAGCACAACTCACATTATCACCTGAAACTAGGTCATATAGAATAGCTTTCTATTCATCTTCTTCCCTTCCTGTCCTTTCTCATTGTTTGTGCACAACATACCAGTCTTGGCAGAATTATTATGGCATATGCCAGATCTTGCACCCCTTCAGCACCCAAAATATCCATGAACTTCAGTAGGAGTTTTCAATGCACAAGGAATACAGAATCAGATCCTAAATGTGATGCCATAGACTTTCAGACTTTAAGGCCAGAAGGGACCATTATGATCATCTAGTCTGACCTCCTGCACATCGCAGGCCACAGAATCTCACCACCCACTCCTGTAATAGACCCGTAACTTCTGGCTGAGTAACTAAAGTCCTCAATTCTTGATTTAACTACTTCAAGTTATAGAAAATTCACCATTTACTCTAGTTCAAACCTGCAAGTAACCCATTCCCCATGATGCAGAGGAAGCCAAAAAAACCTCCAAGGTCTCTGCCAAATCTGAGCTGGGAGAAAATTCCTTCTCAACCCCAAATATGGAGATCACCTAGATGCTGAGCATGTGGGCGAGACCTGCAGCCAGACACCTGGGAACGAATACCTCTTTCAGAGAATGTCTGTGTTGGTTTCAACCTCTATGTGCTGCATAGTTCAGCAGGTGTAAACTGGTTTAACTCCAGTGACTTCAGTGGAGCAATCCGTTTATACCAACTGGATATCTGGTGCTAAATAGGAAACAGCAGTAACAAACGTACATACTAAACTCAGTCTACATATGAAACTAGGGAGATATATGCAGAGTATAAGATGGCATTATTTCTGTAGCACTTACCATCGGCAAAGTGCTCTACATACATTCCTTTAACTACTTGATCCTCACCCTTTTAAGTGAGATGAATTATCAGGAGCCTCTTACAAATAAAGAAACAGGGGCAAAGAGATTTGCCCAAGGCATTCAGAGAGTCAATGTCAATTTTAGGAGTTTGTGATTATGGAGTTGTAGGCTCCTAGAGTGAAATCTGGATCCCAGTAAAGTCTACGGAAGTTTTACCATTGACTTAAATGAAGGCAGGATTTTACCCCTAGTCTTAATCTTTCCTTTATACCAGTGGCTTTCAATCTTTTTCATACCATGAACCCATATTAGAACAGAAAAATGTTCTGAACTTCCCAGCCATGTATCCATTAAGAAAGGGAAGGGAATTCACTAATTAGTAAACATAAAGCACTTTGAAGTCAATGGGACTGTTCAGGTGCTTAAAGTCATGCACGTGACTGTGTTTTGCTGGATCAGGGCCTAAGACTTCCCTGCAAAATATAACCAGGGGGAGGGAAATTATCTACATGCTATTTAGTAACAAGCAATAAAGTGTGGAGTAGATGATGTGAACAGTGAGCATAGGGGAACGTACAGTAGGACACTCTAGCCACACACCATATCGTAATACATCACAGACTGTACTGCTGGAGCTGCCTTAGACAGCCCTAACTGATGCTTAGCACCTCCATCTGGAAGTGCCCCGAGGAGCACAGAGCCCAACCCTTACCAGTGGGTGTGTGCTTGTCTCTCACTGCAAGGGGCTCAGCTGCCTCTGCTGTAAACTTGCATATGCCCTTTCACCCCTTTGCATTAGAGGGCCTTTACTATGTGTAGGCAGCTATGTAGCTGGCACGTCAAGATACCTGCAGCTTGTGGCTGTCAGTGAAGGATTTTGTTGTGAGAAACAAAGTGAGTGTAACTCTAACTGCCCTGCATGCAGATCACAGCAATACCTACTACATCACTTTTCACGGAGGTCAGCTCCTATATTTTAACCCATATATGGCAGCATAAGGTCTTAAGAAGGGTGTGACTTGACCCTTAACTTAGCAAAAAGCCTTTAGGTGTACACTAACTGTGCCTCCAAATAGAGGCATGTGATCTAATTTCCATCTTATTTGTTCTCACTGAAATCTGAGTTGGTTATCGTTATTAGTACAGATATATTTGCCCACTTACAGTAATTATATCTGCTTTAAAAACCATTATAGTTCTTCATTACCAGGTCACATAATAATCAGCTTACAGCCATTTAATTTCTGGTCTAACTTATACCATCCCTGAGCCAAGAAAACCATGATCGATAAAAGGATTCTTTTATACTCAACTTTCCTGGCAACAGCTTCTGGGACAATTTTAGGGCAACTCTCTCCTTAATGTTCTCACATCTTTCTAAAGCCACTGGACACTGATCCTGCAGAAGACTTAACAAATCCTTTGGTTATTCTGTAAACACACATTGTGACACGCTGTGTTTTAAAAGTGTAGCTCAGATATTTTGTGGTGGAATTAATATGAAGCTTTCACTGCACCCATTTTCTTTCTGTCTTGCTTTACCTGCAAGACCAGTGAATGCATTTCCAGCGGATCAAATCCTGAAAATTCTCTCCTAGCCGTTTCACTCAAAACTCCAATCCAACCACAGAAACAGAACTAGTACCTTTCACAGAATTAATACTCATGCCTGATAGTGTGATAGCCAGGAGTTAGGAGTGTATAAAGCAGCATTAAAGAGTTATTCAACTGCTAAATGGGTTACTAAGTACAACTACCTCCACAATAAAGCATTACCAAGGCATATTAAAGTGCAATGTAATTTCATTCCAACAGAGGCTTATTAAATAGACTGTCCAGTAACTGTTTATGTACAATGATATGTGTTATACCTAAGAAGGTAATAAAAAACCAAGTCAATACGAACCAGTATTTTAGGCAACCTATAAAGTTGTTTGCTACAGTGCGCATATTGCAATGGCATCATTGTCTCCTGTATCAATCATGCTTTCTCTTTGAACAGACTTTGGCACAGACTTCGCCAGTCTGACAGAGGTTGAGTAGTGCCTTGCTCTGCAAATACTCTTCTTGAGATAAACAGAAGTGAACAAGGCTGGCAAGACCTGACTATATCGTGTCACTAGAAAGTTAAAGAATATAAAGATGAGGAACTGGAAAATGAGTGGATACATTGATAACGCTGCCAGTAGCAACACATACAAACAAAGGTTTGTTTTACGAACCCAGCATAACCTAGAACACTAAAAGCAACACAGGCAAATAATAGTAATGCTGGAGCACTCAAGCCAAGGAGTTTTCCACTGCAAACTCAAAAGCTCTCTTTACAAATTTTTATATCTACATTCCTCACATTCACCGTTCATCTGTAATTTAAAAATGCATCTCGAGTCATTTAGCTTTTTTTTAATTTGTATTTCTTAAAAGGTACTCAAATAGTATTATCAACAGGTCTCTGTCACTCTAGAGAGGAGTAAATATTTTTGTACAAAAATAACATCTGAAAAGTAGGCAGCAAATCTGATTGAGATCAGGAAAATATTTTCAAAGAAACTTGCCATAAGAAATTGTGACTTGACATAAGAACAAGCACAGTATGTTGTTTTTCTGCAGTATGAACTAAAGATCATAGATGGGAAAATAAAGCCTCTTGTACCACATTATGACAGAACTGAAAGATTTTGGAAATTATTCAGCCAGGGTCTCCAGTAAATAAATTGCTCCCAAGAATGAAATGGGAAATAATAGTCCTACAAAAAGACAGCACTAGATGCACCACACTTGAGTTACTTTCAATAAATAGTTTAAGGCCTCGAGATAGTACAGTCTCTGATCAGATTACTTACATTTTATTCTAGAAATAATTAGAAGATGCCCGATGTTTCATCCACCTTGATGATTACTGTTATCTGATGGTTTTTACAGCAGATGTGCCCACTGCCTTTTCAGTGACACCTCTTAGGAGTCGAGCCCACAGTGTCTCTCCTTATTCTTGAGAAGTAAGGAGGATGCCACTCACATCACATTTTACCTATCTCCAGCAGATGACAGGAGGTAGCTCTCTCTCTGAGGACGTCAGATGGCATTCTCACGCATACGAATCATCTACAGGGGCTCACTTTTGATAGTCAAAAACTACTTTCCATTAGCTAAACTACAACAATAGAAGCATATTGAAAAGTACAATTGCAAAGCTGCTGCACACAAGCATAAATCTCAGCTTCAATAGTAAAGACTAAACTGACTTTTCCTAAGGTTGTCTGTTATCTCTCCTGATCTTGTCCAAAAAGATTATTAGCGTCTCTGCTCTCTCGCACTGCATGTGACACCCTGATGAGGGCAAATATGTCAGCATACAGAGGGTCTAAGACGATCAGTTAATTCTCTTGGAAGGTTTGTAAATACAAAATGGGTTGACTTCTCTTTTTCTATATTCATTCTGGGAGAAATTCTAGTCCCTGTGAAGACAATGGGATTTTTGTCATTGACTTCAACGGTGACAGAATTTCACCCTCTGACTTTTCATTAAAACACATTTATTTTCTCCCCTCCCATACTTGGTGTTCAGACATTTCCTACAAAGCTCCAGTAGCTCTGAAACTGGTTTCTGTCTCTCTCTTATCGCAAAGCCTCTGTGCAATTATTGTATGAACCTCTCCTTCTCCTCCCAACCCCCTCCATTTGTATATTTTGTAGCAAACCCATACGAAGTACTGAACAAAATAACTCATGTCCTTCCCCATACCACTGAGTTCTGTCCTACATTCCCTGCCAGTACCTTGAGCACATACCTTGATGGCTTTGGATTATGGTGCTACATTTTCTACAGTGGGCTTTTATCCACTAGTTTAACTGAATCAGCAAACCCCCCTAAAGGTAGACATAATTTACACTGCTGGAGGGCAGTTTGTAGCTTACCCCTATGCTAGGGATATGCACTAACAGATCTATACTCATGGGTAAAAGTCCAGTTTAGTCATGACCTTAACGTCTAAGCCATAGAAAGCTCATTAGCTTCCCTTGGTTACTAAGTCGTGTTGGTAAAACAGGATCTTGAAGCATAAATGGCATTCTGCTGAGTCGTTACACTTCTGAGTGTTGAATGATTTTTTTACCAAATCAGGAAGTACCGAATGTGTTAGCCCTTAACAACAAGAAACCTTAACTATTCTCCTTTACAAATACAGAAACCAAGAATCATAATACAGATAAATCAAAGACTTCGATCACGACAAGCCATTAGCCAGTGCAATGATTTAATCTCACGCACGAATCAGATATGGGCAGCGGGGTGAGGGCACGTCCGTTGGGGATGTTCAATGACTGATCACATAGGGTGCAATCCTTTCTTGGGCAAAATTTCCACTGCAGTCAACATTACCAAGCATTTGGATTTCAACTTGGGTTTCCACTTTATTTTTAGCTTTGAGATTTGATATGTGTCTGAAGTATTTAGAGTGAGAAATTAAGGTATTGTTTTAGCTAACTCTGGCCCATCTAGCAGTGTGTCATCTCTTTTAGAGAGACAGCTGAATGTGGTCTACTAACACATAGTATTCATAAATCCCACCCAAAGTGGTTTCCCTGTAGGGGCACTTGGCTTTACTTGATGCACTGTACACCATTTCAGAAATGGCCCATAATGGTCAATATTTAATGCATGAATCACACTAAAAACTGTATTTTAAATGTCTCTCTCCTGTCTTTACATGGACACTTTGGATTTGTAATGAATGGTTTGTTTAAAGCAAAGAGATGAGATTTTAGCCTCTCATTTCTAATTATAAGCTACACCGGACATTTTAAATTGCAGTTATAACAAAGACAAAAGTCACAAATAAAAAGACACCAGCTTCGTACATTATCCTTGTAACTGAGGAACACAACGTGCCTCATTTTTGCCAGAGAAGGTGGCTTTGACTGAAGTGATTTCCATCACACCGGCCCCCACTGTTCGGAAACCAGGATGCTAATTCACAATACAGTTGTGGGTTTCAATTCTTTCGTCTTGAAGACAGCAAGGTTTTAAAAAACAGGTAAATTGTGCGTGAGCCTTTATAACAATAAAGCAAAATTTACAATGGAAAATTATTTTCCTTTGAACCTCTTAAAAGATCTGAACGTTAGGATGGCCATTAAAGTCAGCATGCCCACAAGTGGAATTGAAATTTAATGGCAGCTAAGTAAGTGGCAATTAACTTAAAAGAAAAGCCAGAGGCACCCTCCAGTGTACCCCATCTATTCCTAAAGGCAGAAAAGGGAAGCTACAGTACCTTCTACAAGGTATCTGCTCATTCAAACAGCGCTCTGTGGTGCCAATTCCCATGTGTACAGTTATTTCCAAACACTATACATGTATTTTGTACATGTGAAAAATTGCATAAAAATAAGTTGTAGCACAGCGGCCGCAAACTGACTACAGCTGCTTCCATAGATGTGAAACTGAACCCAGAATGTCAATACCAATCTTAAAAACATGACAGATTTTGCAGACACTTATTCTTCCTAATAACGCTCCCCCATAGTGAACTGCATCCTAGTTACGCTAATCCTGTTTCTCTCTCTTCTTTTAACCATACTTCATTTGTACTATATTCTAGACCTTATAAAACAAAGTATTTTTCATGTCTTTGATCATCATGTAAAGCCAAACCCTGTTGGCCAATATGCTTGGCAAGAATTCTGTTACTTTTATCTTCTTCACTGAAACTTAATGATCCCATAAAGCTTCCACTGTAAATTAAACAATCTCATCCAAGCATCTGCTAAATGTTTATTATAACACATGATGTACCGAGGAAAATTTGTACCAGGAGTCAGCAAATGATGCGTGCCCCCATCAACTAGCAAACACAACAGCAATAAACAGCAGTTTTTCATAGTAATTAACAGAAGACCAAACCAGAAACAGCTGCCTAGGTTATTTAAAAGCTTGTTAGTTACAGATTTGCACAATTATTTATATTAGAATAAAGCTGTAAAATATTTTGCATCTTTACGATTTCTCTTGTCTCTTAGTTTCCAGGGAAATTCTCTGTAGTTAATATCCCAGGTAAGGCAACCCCAACGATTTACAGCCACTGTGTAAGTGCATAGAAGCAAAATAGTCTTTTAACATTACTGTGCAGTTCTGCAGCAATATGTCCCAGTTGTCCATCAACAGAGTCCCTCTGGACTGTGACTGACATATTAACTCTCATTCTTCCTTACAGGGAAATGAGCAAAAGCTAAAATCAGTATAAAAGAAAATGAGCTTCCCACTACAATTTTGATAATTTGCAGAAAATGAGAGAGAAGCTCACAGAACCAAATTAAAATATGATAAATACACTATAAACTAATACATTTCAAGCATCATAAAGGCAATAAGCTCAGAGTCACAATGGTCAATCCAGGAGAGAGATGTTTGTATTCTCTAGAGGTGCAGGGAAGGCATTTTGCTTTGCTGGCTGAATACTTCAGTCTTAGTAATTATTAAGAGATAATTCACATAAAAGAAATCACAGTACACAGTAAGGTGGGGAAGCTAGTGGCATAGCAGAGCTAAACATCGAGGAAACTTTCTCATATGGAACATACTAGGTCTCTATCCATCCAGTATTCAAGTAAAGGGCACTTTATTTTACGCTCACCTGGACCTCTTCTTTGGTGCTGCTGCCATCAGTGGCTGCCTTAGCCCCAGGCAGCCTCTTAAAGGGCCCTGCATTGCATACATTTCTGACTCATCAGCCAGAGCACCATTGTGATTTCCATGTCTTGGTGATCTACCATAACATCCAACAGTGTCATCGCAGGAGCTTGGCAGACATAACATTTCATTACATTGGAGGACCTGTGCTGGACACAGGGAGGATGACAAAGTAAGAGGTAAAGGGACAGGACAGAAAGTTGGGGAGGAAAAAAGAAGGAAGGTCGAGGGAGAAAGTAGCAGATAGTCTCATTTCCTGGCCAAAGTCTGTTTTGTCTGGCCAGGCTGCAGGAGCAGAGCCAGATCCATGGGTTCCGCTGCCCCAGATGAACTGGAAAGTAGCTCTGTCTGCAGAGACCCATACAAAACAAACAATATGTACCGGCCAGGTAACAGTGCATCCTGCCTTTAGAGCACATCCAGCCCTGAGGAGGTCAGTCAACTGACTGGGGCTGCACAACACTTGACCCCTCCTAGGAGGCCCAGCCCCCCGTTCACACCTAGGAGCAGAGGCATGGGCGCTGGGCTGGACTGTATTTCATTAATATTCCCTGGGCACTACTGGCAAAGCCGTCACAAGGCCCAATCCAAGGGAACGGTGCTTTTGCTCCCCTGACACCTGAACTAGCTAAGCATCTGCAACACTAGAGATGGGCTCGCAGAGCCAGAGCTGGCTTTCACACCCTTCTATAGTGGCCTGGACTGGGGGGTGCTGGGATTCTCCAAACTTCATAGGCGAGGGGGGCTTGTACATCCCGCCCCCGCTCCTCAAAGCTCAGGGGTGTTTGGATCCAGAGGTGTGGTTTGGCCCCAGCTCTAGTCAACACACACGCGTGCAGAAGGTGCAGCTATAGCTCAGCAGAACTGGGAGCAACGTCCCTGCCAACCACACCCAGCAGCCTCCTCCCTGTGGGGCCGGTCCCAGGGATCCCTCGGGACCGGCTGCAACTCACAGCGGGGTTCGCAGCTGCTGCAGCAGCTGGGGCCAGGTCCAGCCGAGACCGCAGCAGAAGGGGCGTCCCTGGAGCCTCCCTGCCCGGGCAGAGGCGATCGCCTCGCGGGGGGAATCCCCATCACAGCTGCTGACACGCTCCGGCTCTAGGTCAGCTGATGCTCCGACGCCCTCTAGCGACCAGCCTGGGTAGCGGCGTCTATTGATGCCCCCAGCCTGCGTGCCCACCTGGATTCTGCTCTCTGCCTTACTCCTCTTCCTGGTACTCGAGTCCGACAGACAACGCCCCTTCCATATGTCATTACCCCTCTATGTCCTGCTACAGCAGTTTGCTCCTGGCTGCACTCAGCCCTTCCAGCAGAACAGCCTGTTCAAAGGGGGGAGTTTTAGGTGAAACTTCATCTAAGTTCCAGCTTGATAATTACAGGGTCTTTTACTTATTTTTACCTGCTTGACCTTCCTTTGTGAGACTGTAAAAAAGACCGGTTATTATTTTGGGGCACTTTTATGTATACACACACATTATTTAAACAACCCTGTCAGAGGTAGATGTAGCTAACCTTTCAAAGCTCATAGCATGTGCAGAATCACTGTTCCATTATATAAATGTGAATAGAATGAATCAACAAGTTGACAGGTCACACAATTATACAATAAATTTTTTATCTGATTCATCATAATTATTTTAAGGTGATGTCTATAACCAAACCAACAGCATGCATTGTAACAAAAAGTATAAATTCCAACTAAACGGAAACAATTCCTTCAACAAGCAATAAACTATAGCCCCCTAAATCAGGTTCACTTGCTTGTGTGTGAACTTTCAAATATATAGGATGAAATCTTTTCCCTACTGAAGTCAATGGGAGTTTTGTCACTGACTTCACTCAGGCCAGGATTTCACCCAATAGATTACCTCACGCAGAGAAAGTGAGAAATTGTGGTTAGATTTTATGCTGTAAAATTTGAATGTGGTCACTGACTGAATTGTGTTTCTGTGTTCTGGTAATACGTATACACTATTCACATTCCATTTTTGTGGTTTAGGTCAGTGGTTCTCAACCCTTGGTACACACACCCCATGGGGATACATCAACTCATCTAGATAGATACCTAGTTTTACAACAGGCTACATAAGAAGCAGTTTAGTCAGTTCAAAGTAAAATTTATAAAATTTATAAAACTAAAATTTTATAAAGACAGTGACTTGTTTATACTGCTCTATATACTATACATTGAAAAATAAGTACAATATTTATATTCCAATTGATTTAATTTATAATTATATAGTAAAAATGAGAAAGTAAGCAATTTTTCAGTAATGTTCTGTGACAGTTTTGTATTTTTATGTCTGATTTTGTAAACAAGTAGTTTTTAAGTGGAGTGAAACTTGAGTTACGCAAGGCAAATCAGACCCCTGAAATGGGTACAGTAGTATGAAAAGGTTGGAAGCTACTGGTTTAGTTTGTCACCAAAATCCCCATATAAAATACTTTCCAGCCTTATGGTACAGTTGACTTTAATGCCATATATATTTTTTATAAAGTCTAGTCTATACACACACACATATAATGCAAGGGCGCCTATGACTCTGATTCAACCATGCAGTTAGGCTGGAGCGCATCCCTCATCAGGACAGCACTTGAGCATGTGCTTGATTTAAAGCATGTGCTTAACACTCACTAAAGTCATTGTAGATTTTCAAAGGCACCTACCTCCCACTGAAAGTCAGATTTGAGCACCTGCTTAACTGCTGTCCTGAACTGGGGTACTTTCCTGAATCAGGGCTAAAAAGGAAAGCACTATGCTCAATAATGTTTGTACAATTGTAGAATAGCACTATTTATTTTACCAGTTTGTGATAGGCATGTGACTCTTGAGTGACAGACTAGAGGGAGAGCTAGTAGTTAATGTATCAGGTCACCTAAAGCCTAGTCTATACTGCAAAAATAACCCATTGTTGACTACTGGTGTCAGGAATGGATGCAGCTGAATTGATACTGAACATCTTAGCGGTAAGTGTAGACAAGGATGCACTGCACACGGCACCATTTGAGTAACAGTAGTTAAAACCTTCTCAGAGCTGCACCCGTTGTCAGCAATGGGTAAGTTTCATAGCGAAGACAAGCCTGTCAAGAATTATATTTATTTTAATTCACATTTTAAAGCTGTGCATTACATTTTTCAGTGCAAAAAATATAGTAACAATATAGTTGAGAGTGTTAAGACACAAAATTAAGAAAATCACAGTTATGGTTCCCACAGCAACCATAACATAGTTCTTTGTACATATGTTATCCCTCTTCTTTGTGTTTTTAAACTTCATATTTGCTTGGAGCTGCCTAGGTGGGGCAGTGTATCAGATTATACGCTGTTAAATTCTATGCCTTCATATTTATGTGAAGTATTACTGAGTAATGGTTGCCTTGGAAACCATAACTTGGAATACTCTGATTTTTATGCATTCAAATTCTCAACCCTACCATTGCATTAATATAGTGGACTTTCTCTTCTGCATCTGCTTGTTGCTTGAAGTGTAAAAAGAACTAGATAAAGGAAAATTGTGACAGCCCATTCAAATAATTGCACGTATTTTTATTGGATATGAGACACTCAAATACAGACACAAATGTATATGTCTGTCAGAGAGAGCAGTCAAATACAAGACAATGGTATATAATGGAACCTTAACATTGTGTGCTAACTATTATGTACTATACCTGGAAATGCATAGGGTCATGTTTATTTTATTGTGGGATACCCAAGATGTAGTTACAGATGTGTGATGCAATCAATGAGATTTACATTTGCCTGTATATATCTGGAGTGCCACACCTTGGAAAACTGTTAAAAGTTGTATGTCTAGGCTATGATTTTCTTTCAGAGGCATTTGGATGCCTGGTTGTCATTAATGGCAGTAATCTTGAAAATAGGTGTATTATACAATGTGGTAAATTTGACCTCCTACTTCAGACCAATTTCTGCCCTCAATCATGCAGATTGATAGCCTTTGTAATTTTATACCAGCTAATTGAATTGCAAATGCTATTTATGTTCATATTAATCATCTCTTTTTGGAATTTTGCATGTCTCTTTTCCTAAATAAATTAGATAGTTGAGTTTGAATTTAGTTAATAAACACATTGCCCTCTACGGCCCCGATTCAGGAAAGCACTTACCATAGAGCCATCTCTATTCAGCACAATAGTAAAAGGACTCCAGCATCCAAATCTCCCCCTCACCCCCCATTGCTCTGAAGATCTCAAACCACATGTGTGTGTGCATGATGCAATTTTCAAATGTGAATACCTTTATTGGACCAGATTCTCAGCTAGCGTAAATCAGATTGCTCCATTGGAGTTCATGGAGCTACACCAACATGTACCAGCTCAGATGCAGTATCTACTCCACTATTTCTTAATGGAAATTGCTTCTCACTTTTCAAAGACTCCAGCCTTCAGGCAACATTATTGTCTTTTTGTTTTATAATAAACGGGCTTTGGGTTTCATGGTGTGGGGTATAAGGGCCTTTTCACACTTGGAGAGGCTAAATTGAATTTACCCAGACTTTCCCCCCCAAATTCCCATGAGCCAATATCAAAATTGAGAAATGTCAGTCCAAAAGATGTGCCCCTTCCCCCAAAAGTGAGTTCTATAGTAAAGGGGCTTACATTGAAAGTATCTCTTCAAGCGAAGGTTGCTGCTGTGCAGCTACTATGCTAAACATGGGCAAGCTTTAGTTATTTATTTTATTTTTTCAGAATTTTAAAAGCAAAACCAAACTATTTTTACAGCCACAGGCTTTGAAGCTGGGCAAGTGGCTCTGATGGGCTGTGAAGCTGGTTGGACTCCATCTGTGTATGTTCACTGTCAGGTATTCTAGCAATAGCACCAGAAAAGATGAAGTCGTAAACTGACAGAGCGTTTCTTGGCTATGTGCTAGCGTGAAGGCTTTTCTACACTACGAAGTAACGTTCTGGCAATAGTACAGCAATGTAAGTAACATCGGTCCTTTGTAAGGTGTCTGTCTAAACATTCACAAAGCTCTTTGGGACATGGGCCATCTTTTGGTCCTGTGTTTGTACGGTGCCTAGCAAAGTAAAATCCTGGTTCACAACTGGGACACCTAGGCACAACTGCAATACAAATAATGACAAGAATAATAATATACATTTCAATATCTGAACCAGTGCCTTTTTCTTTGGCTTTTATACTGCTACTCTTCGCTGTTTTAGCTGAGCATGTCTCTCTCAATCAATATCCCCACCAACACCATCTCTTCCTTCACTCAACTAACAAACTTCTGTGGTCTCTCTGACAGTCGCTACTACATTTACATCTCTGATTTATTTGTCTGATTCTTTAAGAAGTGAGCACCTAAATGAATTCTACTTTGCAGCAGCTCAGCTGGAAACATGAAAAGAGGACCAGATGCAAAGTTATCTAAATCAATTGCACACACAAAACCAATTGTGTAACAAAGAGGCACTATTCTGCAGTCCTTAATCAGCCAAAACTCCCTATTGAAGTCAACAAGGTTGATTAAGGGCTTCAAGATCATGTCCCATTTCCTTCTCTTTTAATGAAAAGGTTTATTTTGAGCTCTGAAAACATCAGATTATATGAACTAAGTAAATCCAAAACTCACACTGTAATGAGAACTGAACTTTGCTTCATGCTTAATCTACCATACACAAAAATTAATCACATTAGTGCTCTCCCTTATGTAGAATACCAAATAAATAATTAAATTTTGCCTGGAAAGATTTAACAAATAACGTGTGTTCTCCAGTTGAAAGTTTTAAAGCAAATGTGGAATTGACAGTGGAAGATGTATGGCCCTTCAAATATACTGAATTGATCTCACACTTGTATATCTAGCAGGGGCTTTTAGAAGATTAAAGAGAAAACTCCCTTAACTCTTTTCTTTCTTGAAGTTGACTTTGAAAACAGCACTCACACCACTGCAACTCAGCACCCAGCTTCCAATTACAGAAACTAATCCAAAAGGAAGTTGTATGAGCTAAAACTACAAGAATAAAGAAACAAATCTAGTGAACAAAAACATTGAAGGACCAAGTTCTCCCCCCTCAGTTACTTTGGTAAGTTTAATCAAATTGCCCAAAGTGAAGGAAAAGTTTGCACTAAGGAAATAAAGAATTCTGATTAGCTGATACTAAATATTTTGTTATTCAAAAATACTCAAATTAATATTTTCAAGTTAACAGGCAATGATGTGGAGTTGCTTGTACTAACAGCAAGAAAAATTCAGCTGACACTTTTCATAATTCTGATTTCCAAGCTCATATAAAGATGGAGGATAGTACCTGTGTGTTGATCACCCTGCTGTACCAGTGCTGCTGCTATTAAGCACGCACCATGTATTCTATGCAACTCATTACCTATGTATGAGCCATTTCTGGTAGCACTATTTTATTCTATTATGAGCCATCATTCTGCATGCTGAGACATTTGAGCTGTACCTCATCAGGAACTCTAGCATCAGTTCAGGCAGGTAAGAGAGGCACCAAAGACCCACAAACAGAAATAAAGAATGAAACAGACACCGCTTCTCTATGAAACGTACCTAGCTAAATAAAGGTGGGTGGGAACTGAGAGGATAATCAAACAAATATTGACATTCTTCATGAACAGCAATAAACTTTTGCCTTAGGACCCAAAAGTCCTTGTGTGTTTTGCCCTGTAATATCATCTGGTTTAATTTTCCAACCCAAGACACATTATTATTGCTCTCCAAATACTTCCAGCATTTGTAGAGTGACTCTTCAATATTATTTAACAAACTGCTGCTGGGTTGGTCTCTGGGGAGCCCCCTTTCTGCTTCGTTTTAGGCACTTGCCATCCAGCCGGCTGCAAAGGAGGAGTTGGGGATAAACACACACGAGCACACAGAGAATATCGATCCAGTTCATCATAGAAACGAGAACACTCGCTGAAATATTAATCTGTACTCAACTGTAAAAATAACAGTGAGAGCCAAGTTAGCATCGTGCACTTCAGCACGATGGATCAAATTACGTTCATTTCTCTTCAGATCAAGCTAGCAAATAGAATATATGCTGGAAAGGCGATGCCTAGGAGATCCACAACAGTAACACTGCATGGGAAATCAGAGTGCCAAGAGGTCCCACCTGGAAAAGCCAGCGCGTAGGTCATTTACAAGCTCAGGTCATGGATTGCTAGTTAGCACCACTCAGCAGTTATCCCCAGCTGGGGAGAAAGGGAGAAGAAATTAACTAAAAAGTTTCTTTTCCTTAAGTGTAACTACATATTTTGGAGAAAGTTAGAGCCCCACAGCCACTGGAACAGACGCTTTTCTCAGCAGCCAGCGCATCACCTACCTGTGCAAGTGATCGGGACGGGAGCAAAGGGCTGGTCCCAGATTCTTGTGGAGCGGGGTGAGGGTGTCCCCTGTTTGTTCTTGAAATTCTGGCTCCTGGGCTTGGCTGGTTTAGAGAGAGGAGCTTGTGGAAGTGCTGCTCTGAGGGCAGGAGCTTGATCCCTCCGGAAAAGCCGGCTCCATCCTCAGGGCATCGGGAAAGCTGGCGGCTGGAGCATCGATGGCCGCGGCGAGGCGAGGTGGGAGGTGTGGCGCTGGGAAACAGCAGCTTCACACAATGAGAGATTTCCACCTTCTGAGCAGCCCGGGCGTCTTGCTCCGGAGGAAGATGCTGGGCTGAGAACCCTACTCGAGCGCCCCCTGGTGATTCTGGCTAGCACAGCATCACCCCAAGCAAGGTAATTCCCTTCCCACGATTTAAAGCTCTCCCTTTCCCTCCGGCAACTTCTCAGTCCACAAAGCCCACGGCTCCCAGCGGCGCATTTGGCAATATATGTACATTCAGTTAACGCTCTTCCAAGAGCAGCCTCTAAATCGCCACAGTCTAAGTGCAGTTACACCTGGAAAGAAAAAATGAGTGAACATTCAAGTCCCTAACAAAGATCGATCAAATATCAGTGCCAGTCACAGCTTTAGTTAGTTAGCTTTTGCATACGATACAAACTCCCACCTCCTTCAGCACTAGAATCCGGATGCACAGTTTGCACCTACACAGAGAACCTCTATTTCCAGAGTTCAATAGGTTGTGCAAAACTAGCCGGCTGCTGCTGGACAAATTCAGAAAAAACAAACCTTCCCCCTTAAAAGAAAGATACGGTGAGGGTGTTAGGGTCTCCTCCACCCCTAAAACTGACAGCTGTGTTGGAAATTTTAAGGTATCTGCAGCTTCAGCACGTTCTCCCTGACGCTCAGTGGAGGAAGAAATTAACCACCCTAACCCTACCCGCATCTTTCCAAAGGACTAATTCAGCTAGAACGGTTTGAAAAGCAAACACACAAAACTCACTGTACATAATCTCCCAGTAGCCTATCAAAAGCAGTGGAATTCAAGACAGAGTCTGTGTATGTTAATGCCTCCAGATGCACAGACTGAGAATCCTGACACAGATGAGACAGTCTAAATGCCAGAGGGAACAAAAGACGCTGCTCACTTAAAATGATGGCACTGCACTAGCAACACCAGGGGTTAGGGAAGGGTGGATACTTTCAACCTGCAATAACTTGGTGGGGACAGGACGGGGAGGAATAACAACCTTTTATTATACATGTTTTTCCCCACCCACTTTCTGCAGCTCTATGTACACATGCTGCGCTGTATGAACAATTACAGATGAATCTGAAGCATGGTGTTCGGATCTCCAGCTGAACTTTTTCAAAGCACTGGAGTGTTCAGATCTGGGTTTAAATTTGGGCCAAACAAAAATCCCACTCACACCTCTAAAAAGGAAAGCAAAGCCTAGGGTGGCAAAGGCCCCAACTTGGCAAGGTCCTTAAAGAACATACCTCACTTAAAGCATATATGAGTAGTCTCAATGAAACTATTCACGTGCTTAAATTAGGCACATACTTAATTAGTTTGCTAATCTGGGGCTATAATTTCCATATATCGCCCTAAAATTGGGTAGGAGGAAGACCTCTAAATGAAGGAAGGATGGTCTTATGGCCAAGGTCAGAGACGAGGCATTGCACGATGGAGGTTTGGTTCCTGGCTCTGCCACAGACTGCCTGTGTGTCCTTGGGTGACCAGTCACTTAGGTCCTGATCCTGCAAACACTTAAGCACACATGTAACTAGATTTGTATCTGTCCGTAAAGCATGTGCTTAAGTGTTTGCAGGATCAGGCTCTTAGTATCTCTGGCACAGATATGTAAAGGTTTTTAGGCCTAGCTGATTTAGGACCTTAGATTCCTTTGAAACATTGGTTCCCAAGTGCCTAAAGTCACTTTTGAAAATGAGGCTTTGTCACAAACAGATAGTCAAGGGTTAATAGAACAGAAGTACTTCATATCTCTTTGCCTGTAAAGGATTAAGTTCAGTGAGCCTGGCTGTCACCTGACCAGAGGACCAATCAGGGGACAGGATACTTTCAAATCTTGAGGGAGGGAAGTTTTTGTGTGTGCTGTTAGTTTATGGTGGTGGTTCTCTCTGGGTTCTGAGAATGACCAGACGTGCAACCAGGTTTCTCTCCCATCTCTCTGATACAGGCTCTTATATACTCAGAATAGTAAGTACTAGGTAGGAAAGGCGAGTTAGGCTTATGTTTGTTTTCTTTATTTGCAAATGTGTATTTGGCTGGAAGGAGTTCAAATTTGTATTTTGCTAAAAGGATTTTAATTTGTACTTGTATACTTAGGCTGGGAGGGTATTCCCAGTGTCTATAGCTGAAAGACCTTGTAACATATTCCATCTTAAATTTACAAAGATAATTTTTACTGTTTTTCCTTCTTTAATTAAAAGCTTTTCTTGTTTAAGAACCTGATTGTTTTTTTATTCTGGTGAGACCCCAGGGGACTGGGTCTGGATCCACCAGGGAATTGATGGGGAGAAAGGAGGGAAGGGGGAGAGAAAGGTTAATTTCTCTCTGTGTTAGGATTACTTTCTCTCTCAGGGAGAGTCTGGGAGGGGGAGAGAGAAGGAGGGAGGAAGGTGGATTTTCCTCTCTGTTTCAAGATTCAAGGAGTTTGAATCACAGTGATCTTCCAGGGTAACCCAGGGAGGGGAAGTCTGGGAGAGGCAATGGTGAGGGAAAGGGTTTACGTTCCTTGTGTTAAGATCCAGAGGGACTGGGTCTTGGGGGTCCCCGGGCAAGGTTTGTGGGGGGGACTGGAGTGTACCAGGCACTGGAATTCCTGGTTGGTGGCAGCACTACAAGTACAAAGCTGGTAATTGAGCTTAGAGGAATTCATGCTGATACCCAATCTTTTGGACGCTAAGGTTCAGAGTGGGGAATTATACCATGACAGGCTTCCAAGTCAGTTAGGTATTGTAACACTGAGCAGAGTAACACCTAAATATCTTTACAAATCTGGGCATTTGAGGCCTCAGTTCCTCATCTGTAAAATCTAAGTTATACCCCTTACATCACAGGTACTGGGAAGATAAATTCATAAGCCTCTTGTGGGGTACTTTGATACTACTACTGACGGAGACCCTATAAATACAGAGACAGACACTGCAGTGATTTTCCCCCAATATGAAGAGTAAATATCAAGATATCTACAAAGACCATTTGAAAATAAATTTCTCCAGTTATGCAATTCTCCAATGAAAGGGGACCTGAAACAGAGACAGTCATTTCTGTGCCCTGAACCTACTCACGTCAAGTGTTTGCAGAGCTGACAAAGCCAGTCATGCTGCTCCTAAGCACTATGAGGTGTGAAGTACAGAAAGCAAGCAATGTAATCATATTCAGTAGCCAAAACCTAGAACACTCGGCACAGGCCTTGCATGTTAAAAACAAAAAAACAACAACAACTTGTAATGGAGATGAATTCCTCTGCCAACAAGCCTCAGCTCTCTAATTAGAGGCACTAACATAACATTGTCAGTGTCTGTAGAAGACGTTAAAACATACACTGTAAACCTTGATTTTTCTCAGTGCAGATACAGTGCAAATTAAAAGCAGCATTTTACTGTGCACGTTATGTAAAATACAGTGACCTGGAATTCATTCCCAATATAAAAATCAAAGATGAATCATTGTATTTATGCACTCACAAAAATAAACTTAATTTACTTCTATAGCATAGAGTCAGATTTACATAAAATTCATCAAATCATAATCTGTTGTTATAATCAGTGATTTCCTTGTCTTTTCCACTTACGTCTTCCCTGTAACTATTTCTGTCAGTGTAAAACTGTGTTGTCTGCCTTATTCCTTATTTAGATCATTAATGCATAACAGCATGGCCATGTAACTACTCGAGTTCTCAAGAAAACCAAGACATCCCCATCTTAGTTTCATTTTGATCACGAGTCTTGAGTTTAATAACATAAGGGGCAGTAGCATCACATTGTCCTATGCCAGTACCGATGGAGCCTCTCATATCACAGAGGAGGAAAGCACTGGCATATGGCCAAGGAATGAAAAAGAAAGAAATGAAGATTTACTAAAGGAAGGTACGTTATTCCAGAGAAACCATAGGGGTTAATGACAGGCAGGACCACATAAAGAATTCATGTACTGTATGCTGAGTTTGGGATCCGTATTTGGTTGATTCAGGATGAACAGTTTTCAATTAGATTTTTGCTTTCTTTTGTTTTCATCTTATACTCCACTGTTCAAAGCAGCCTCTTTTTTCCCTCTCACAGATATGTATATAATAAGCACTTGAATATCACCCTGTGATTATTTACACCTCACAAGTATGCTCCTCACCATTTTGTCTCCTTGCTGGCATTAACTGCTACCTCTCCAGCTAGTGTTGCTGAAGAAACCTCAGTTGTTGAAGCTTACAAATGGGACAATTAATTGTTGAAAAGGAGAAAGACATGGATACCAAATATACCTGCTTCCTCTTGTGGGTGGCATCAATATATCTTCAGTATACAACGATCTCTTTAAAAGAGAGAGAAGATTGTGTCCCGTTTAATATAATTATGGTGAAAACAGCTGTTTGTGCTAATGACTTCAAATAGTTATTTAAATTAAATTAATTATTTAAAATATTTAGTATTAGTATCATTCACTTGGTAACATTCCTATCTCTGACCCAGCAGGGTATAAGAAGCTTTGGCCACATTTTGGGCAAGCACCTCAATCATCAGCTAGCCACACATCAGACATGAGGATGGGAATGCATGGCCAAAAATCACAGGCCTCTTCAGCTTGAGTCAAATGAGACCCTCCATTAGTTTCATTGGCAGTAGGGTTATATCCCTGTGTTCAGGCCAACCACTAGAGACTGAGACAGTCACAAAACCATAAACATGAGCAGATCTGACACAAGCCAGTACTTTAAAGGCCATAGGTTCAGACTGCAAGCCGGGGCTTCAGCGCATATTCAGTGCTGATGCTGCAGGAGCATGCTGTGCTCTCAGAGAGTGCTGAAGATGACACACTCAGGTGGCTTTCTATATAAGGGATAGCTCAGTGGTTTGAGCATTAGCCTCCTAAACCCAGGGTTGTGAGCCCAATCCTTGAGAGGACCATTTAGGGATCGGGGCAAAAATCTGTCTGGGGATTGGTCCTGCTTTGAGCAGGGGGTTGGGCTCGATGACCTCCTGAGGCCCCTTCCAACCCTGATATTCTATATAGGTGAAATGTGAAGATGTCATGGCACTTGTAAAAAAACAGTGATTTTCAGTCAGTGTTCTCTCTTCAGCAGAGAGTTCCAGAGTCCAAGGCTGCATGTGTGCTACTGCTGAGTGATCAATGACTGACACAGTCACTGCCTCATCATTATTTAGCTCATTGATTTGTAGCTTTCTTGGGATACTTTGAATATGAAAGGTGCTAACACAAAACATGATTCTATCCTATTTTTAGAATTCTTTCTCTGTAGTGAAATGCCCTGTACCATTAAGCCATAATATCAGGTTATGCAGCCTCCCTGAACCAGCCGTCATAACAGGACCTAATTTCAATGACACATCCAGCTGCAAATGCTAAAACAGATCAGATTTTTTCCCCCCTTTTTACTGCTTTAAAAGCATTTTGAAGAGAAGCAAGTGGTAGATATTGTCTTCATGACCACTGGTCTGTTACTCCTGTTATCCCAGGAGATATTTGCATATTTCTGTTTGAAACTTTGGGAAGTGAACATAGAGTTTGTGAAAGTTTCTGGACAGAGACCAAGATCCTGCTTTTCAAAAGTGACTAGTGGTTTGGGGAGTCTCAGGTTCTGGGTGCCCAGGTGAGACACCTTAAAGGGGTCTGATATCTGGAAAGTGCTGAGCACTCACCTTCTCAAAGTCAGGTTCTTTTATAGTGTCTCAAACTGAGCACCCCAACGTTGAGGCACACAAGTGCATTAGTTATTTTGAAAAATCTTGGTCCCAATTCCTATTTATTCACAACATTTACAATTTACAGCAGGAAAGTATAAGCTTCCCGATTGACTGTCCTGGAGCTCAACCCCAGAAACCTGTTGTATGGGGCAATGTGGTCCATTCCAAAAAACAAAATATTTGTGCCTCGGACATATTATTATGAGCCCCATGGATACAAGTCATCCCTGCTGGAGGGCATGGAGACCTGAGCTTTTTCTAACAGATATGATGCTGCTCTCAGTTTTGCATATGGTGCCTAGACACTTCAGGGTTAGGCACGTTAAAAATGCATGCAGAGAGACAATAGTATTCAGAGAGGAGTTGAATTCCACCCAATGCAGAAAATTATCCCAACCCTCTCTTCAGTTTGGCAATAGAATTTTAATGAGCAGCTCCCAAGAGTTGCTGTCAGAACATCATTGCCTTGGATCAACTGAATGTATTATAGAAAATAAAAAAGACAGGAGATTTTTGAATTAAGGAGCTGTGATTACATCTTGGGGTCTTGGTGATTATAAAAAATCAACCAGCCTCTGTTATTGTGCTATGTATCATCATCTGACCCTTTGGTTTGGATTACAGCCCCAGAACTCAAGTCTTACCTGTTATTTATTCTTTCCATCAGTGCTTACCAAACTTTTGAAAGCGGAGTTCCACCTAAAGAAAATGAAACCAATAGTGTTCCACAAGGACTACACTTCCTAAGCTTTGTCTTCACTGCCAGCATAAAGGTGTGTTTTTACTGTGGGATAACAAATGTGCATTAGCTATTCCATTGTAAAATCGTGGTAAAGACAAGGCACTGTAGTTTCACCCTGAAGTAAACTAGGCAAAGTCAGCCAGGGCTGGGGATATAGCACTGACCTCATTTAGCCATCTTGTAGTAAACGTTATAGGTGCCTTGTCTCTAGAGGAGCTGGTTGAAAATATTCCAGTGGAATATTTTTCTGTCAGAAAATGCCATTTTGTCAAAATTAGATATTTTCAGGAAAATATCAATTTTGATGATGTTTTGGAAAAAAAAATAAAAAAAGAGCGAGGCTGAAAAATTGAGATAGCTGAGGAGTTGTTGCGGGGGTGACATGGTGCAGCAACCCTGGACTTTGATTTGTAAAATATCTGGTTATTTTTGTTGCTAATCAATATACTACACAAAAAGTCAGCATTGTACCATCCATTGTGCAATATAATGCCATATTCAAGAGTCAATAAAGGCCTGTCCATTAGAAGGAAATCTTGCACATATAACATCAGCAACAGTAAAAAATCTAGCTAATACCCATGACCTCACACACCTACTGATGCAAGACAATCACAGCAACAACCACCCTTGGAAATTAACATCACCTATTTGGCAAGATTGTTTGTTCTTTCATTATTAACCTTAATTTAGCTCTGGCTGTAAAGAGATGTCAGGCCAAAAAAGGGGGCAAGAAGATGCATTGCATCCTTAACGCCCTAAGAAAAAATCCTGCTGTGGAGAAAGTGAGAAAAAGATAATGAAAAAGTGAAGTGGGAAGAGTTGGCGATCCTGAGCTACAAAAATAGCTCCAGTACAGCCTATCAAGCCTGATCATGGAACACATTTTTTGCCCCAAATGCTACCATTACAATTCCCTCAGTATCTCAAAACCTATTGTGTTCCCTTACAGAGAAAGCCTCCCTCATAGAAGAGATATGCCATCCACAGGGACGAGAATAAAAATTAGCCTCCATCTGAAAAAAAGAATCTGTCACTGCCTGGAACTTAGGAAATGACAGCCCGGTGCCCCAGAAATCCCAGAGAAGTTCTGTGATGGGATTTGGTGACAGTCGTGCTCACTGATGCTAAAACATGCTGCTGCTTTTATAGAGCTGCAGCTCAGAGGCTGAGACTAGTATGGGCACAAGAGGGAGGAGAGCAAGAACATCACAGATGAGCAAAAAATTAAATCTTTACTAGCCAGTTTATTAAAACACACTGCGTATCTCAGTTTTGACCATTGTAGCTAGCAGGCCAAGGGCCTCCCATGGAGTTCTACAGGAAAGCCCAGAGCTGCTTTCAAATTTAGCACTCCTTGGATCAAGACGGAGCATGACGGGTTGGGACCTGTAGTCTCTGCAGGTTCCAAGTCCATAATGAAGTGGAAGACAGGTACAAATGATACAATCCATTAGGTGCAGCCCTCAGGCTCAGGTCAATTTGTCAATAAGACCCAGAGATGGCCAATTATTGGCCACTCTAGTGTAGCTTCTCGAACACATGGTTTCCCAACTCTGGGGCGTCACCCACAAGGGGGTTGCAAAGAGGTATCAGTGTGTCACAACCACCTTGCCCTTCCCATATTGCTAAACAGGAAGGTGGGCCCTGATTAGATTCCAGCTAGAGGGAAGGAGATCCAGGAGGATCCTGATACAAAAAAATTGGGTCAGTGATACTGAAAAGGTTGAGAAGCACTGCTCTAGCTTATGCCTGGTTTCCTGACATACCGGTACATTTTGAACATTGTCATAAACAGATAGTTAAGAGTTAATGCCTCTTTTACCTGTAAAGGGTTAAGAAGCTCAGTAAACCTGGCAGACACCTGATCAGAGGACCAATAAGGGGACAAGATACTTTCAAATCTTGGTGGAGGGAAGTCTTTGTTTGTGCTCTTTGTTTTGGGTGTGGTTCGCACTTGGAACTAAGAGGGACCAGACATCAATCCAGGCTCTCCAAATCTTTCTAAACCAGTCTCTCATGTTTCAAAATGGTAAGTAACAGCCAGGCAAGGCGGATTAGTTTTATTTTTGTTTTCTCAACTTGTAAATGTCCTTTTTTGCTGAGAGGATTTTACCTCTGTTTGCTGTAACTTTGAACCTAAGGCTAGAGGGGGTTCCTCTGGGCTATACGAATTTGATTACCCTGTAAAGTACTTTCTATCCTGATTTTACAGAGATGATTTTTACCTTTCTTTCTTTAATTAAAAGCTTTCTTTTTAAGAACCTGATTGATTTTTCCTTGTTTTAGGGGATTGGATGTGGACTCACCAGGGATCGGTGGGGGAAAGGAGGGGGGATGGTTAATTTCTCCTTGTTTTAAGATCCAAGGCGTTTGGATCTGTGTTCACCAGGGAATTGGTGAAGTCCCTCAAGGCCACCCAGGGAGGGGAGAGTTTTGGGGGGACAGGAAGTGCTCCAGACACTAATTTCTGGATGGTGGCAGAGTTACCAGATCTAAGCTAGTAATTAAACTTAGAAGTGTCCATGCAGGTACCCACATTTGTACCCTAAAGTTCAGAGTGGGGAAGGAACCTTGACAAACGTATATAAAGGTTCAATGCAATCACCATTTGTTCAGCCATGGGTTAAACTGTATAAAGAGGAAATTTAGTGCAACTTATGTTATTTCAGCCACTGACATTTGCTCTCTTTTTTCCTCCACTCAGTGGTTTTTAGCTACTCCACACTGCTTGCATTTCTAGCACTTTTGTCATATAGCACCTGATTATGCCAGTCTCATGCTATTTTCCTTAGAGAGGGAAAAACTATAAAGCTCGTTTAACAGTAGTGATATAGTGCTTTTTTTTCCCAACAAAATTGGCTGAGAGGGAGAAAAAGCATCTTTTATTTAAAAAAGTTTGCTTAAAATCTCCCAAACCCTTTGTGTTGAAGTTTCACACACAGCAGGAAGTATCTCTGTGTATCAGTAATAAAGAGACTCTGCTGATGGGTCAGAGCTGTTTCCTTGCAAGGTGTCAGAGTTTCTGAATGCAGCTATAGACTTGAGATCTCATAGGATATTTAATATCTCACATTTCCTGTATCCTATAGTTTATACCATAATTTCTTCTGGTCTTTTCATGAGTGTATGCATACAAAGGAAGGTACTGGAACTAATGAGCATTGACTAATAACGAGGTATCCATTGTCCTTAAATAGCTTGAACTTTCATCATTTAGATGCCTAGTTTAATGTAAGCATCTTCTGTAACAGCCAGAAATCGAGGAGGTAAGGTTACCTCTTAACTGTCACTTGGGAGGAAGTCTCATCTCCCAGCTATGGGTTGTAGAAATAATATAGTTTTAGGCTTCATTATTGAGGCCAATGTTTTAAATAAGGACAGGAGATTTTCTCTGAGCACAATTTTGCTAATGTACCCATCCTGACTGAGGGAGGTTCTTTTGTATGATGTGCATGTACCACTGGAAAATACATGATTGTGATTTGTTCCAGCATTAGATACCTTATTTTTTACTTCTTCAGTGGGCCAAAGTCATCCCTGGTGTAACATTCCAGCGATTGTGCTATTAAGTCATGCTCTGTGTCTGACTGTAATTCTTGTGAAGACCATGGCCTCCTCCTCATCTTTGTTTTAAGTACTAGTAGTGATGGCCCTGGTAGGCAGAAGACTGTGAAGGTTAGATATTAAACAGGTGATTGCTTCCTCCACTACTATGGGTCTGTTTCTAAGTTTGTGTGGGAGAGGGAAGAATAACCTGGGCTATTTTCTCCTCTTCGTGAGTGAAACTTGAAAACCACTGAGGTTCTCTACAATGCATCTGGGAGAGACATGAAAGAAGAACTTAATTCTGTCAATTACACTTGTGAAGCAATTAAAGAATCAGGACTAGGCCTGCTTATGTCAGATAGTGTGTACACAGAGCAGTTAGCAGCATGACAGCTGCTTTATTTCACTTCCTCAGTAATTGACACAGAAGCATGGTTTGGGTTTAATTTCTGTATTTTGCAGTAGTATCAACAAATTCACCTGGAACATTACTGTTGCTGCTTCTTACCCATCACTCTTCAATGACACCACAGGTTGACTTGGAGCAGATAACAGGAGACTGATTCCCAGAGGATGACTGGGAATAGGAAGAGCTGTTAGGTAGCTTGAGAAGCTTTCAGATAAAGAGGAACAAATACAAGAGAAATTCATTACTCATGGGAGGGGAATTCCTCTGATTTCTTAAAATATAGGATCAGGCTAAAACGCAAAATAAATCCTTACTGTTGCAAGTGCCCTGCAGGCTATTAGATTCACTATTAGGCCTCGTCTACACTACACGTTTAAACCAAATTTAGCAGCGTTAAACCGATTTAACCCTGCACGCGTCCACACAACGAGGCCCTTAATATCGATATAAAGGGCTCTTTAAATCGGTTTCTGTACTCCTCCCCGACAAGAGGAGTAGCGCTGAAATCGGTATTGCCATGTCGGATTAGGATTAGTGTGGCTGCAAATCGACGGTATTGGCCTCTGGGTGGTATCCCACAGTGCACCACTGTGACCACTCTGGAAAGCAATCTGAACTCGGACGCACTGGCCAGGTAGACAGGAAAAGCCCCGCGAACTTTTGAATTGCATTTCCTGTTTGCCCAGCGTGGAGCTCTGATCAGCACGGGTGGCGATGCAGTCCCAAATCCAAAAAGAGCTCCAGCATGGACCGTACGGGAGATACTGGATCTGATCACTGTATGGGGAGACAAATCTGTTCTATCTGAGCTCCATTACAGAAGACAAAATGCCAAAGCATTTGAAAAAAATCTCCAGGCTATGATACAGAGTCCACAGCACAGTGCTGTGTGACAAGCGTAACAGAAAGCCAAACAACCAAATGGACGCTCATGAAGGAAGGGAGGGGGGACTGAGGACTCCAGCTATCCCACAGTCCCCGCAGTCTCCAAAAAGTATTTGCATTCTTGGCTGAGCTCCCAGTGAGTGTAGGGTCAAAGACATTGTCCGGGGTGGTTCAGGGTATATCTCGTCAATTTACCACCACTTCCCCCCATGAAAGAAAAGGGGAAAAAATCATTTCTTGACTTTTTTCAGTGTCACCACATATCTACTGCATGCTGCTGGTAGACGGGGTGCTGCGGCACTGAACAGCAGCATCTTCTCCCCTCCTATCCCCTCCCAGGTGGCAGACAGTACAGTGCAAAAGGACTGATAGCCGTCCTCTTCATCATCCCGTGAGTGCTCCTGGCTGGCCTCAGGTGAGGTCGGCCGGGGCCCCTGGGTAAAAATAGGAATGACTCCCGGTTATTCCCAGCAGATGGTACAGAATGGCTGGTAACCGTCCTCATCATAGCAACTGGGGGCTGAGCTCCATCAGCCCCCCCGCTTTCATGTCTAAAGAAAAGATTCTGTACTGCCTGGACTATCACAGCAGCGGGATGCTGGGCTCCTCTCCCCCCTACCGTTTAATGTCCTACCTGGACTATCATAGCAGCTGGAGGCTGCCTCCCCCTCATTTTATCTCACTAAAAACTCAGTGTTTCTTATACCTGCATTCTTTATTACTTCATCACACACATGGGGGGACACTGCCACAGTAGCCCAGGATGGTTGGGGGAGAAGGGAAGCAACGAGTGGGGTTGTTGCAGGGGCACCCCCTAAAATGGCATGCAGCACATCATTTCTGCGGGATCTGACATGGAGCAGCTGTGCTCTCTGGTTCTCTGGTACACTGGTTCTCTAGTACACTTGCCCCATATTCTAAGCAGGATTGACTCTATTTTTAGATAAACCATAAAGGAGGGATTGACTCGGGGAGTCATTCCCATTTTTGTCTTTGCACCCCCAGCCGACCTCAGCGAAGGTCAGGCAGGAGCACCCATGACAGCAGCAGACAGTACAGAACGACTGATAACCATCATCTCATCGCCAATTTACAATGGCACAGAGGACGGTACAGAACGACTGGTAACCGTCTCTGCTACCTTGCAAAGGCAAATGAATGCTGCTGTGTAGCACTGCAGTACCGCCTCTGTCAGTGGCATCCAGTACACATACGGTGACAATGACAAAAGGCAAAACAGTCTTCATGGCTGCCATGCTATGGCGTCTGCCAGGGCAATCTAGGGAAAAAGGGCACGAAATGATTGTCTGTCGCTGCTTTCATGGAGGAAGGAATGAGTGATGACATTTACCCAGAATCACCCACGAAGCTGTTTTTGCACCATCATGCATTGGGAGCTCAACCCAGAATTCCAATGGGCGGGGGAGACTGCGGGAACTATGGGATAGCTACGGGCTAGCCAACCACAGTGCAATGCCCCAGAAATCAATGCTAGCCTTGGTACATGGACGCACACCACCGAATTAATGTGCTTAGTGTGGTCGCGTGCTCTAGACTTTATACAATCTGTTTTACAAAACCGGTTTATGTAAAATCGGAATAATCCGGTAGTGTAGACATACCCTTAGTAACAGTGGCATTACAATAGTACATAGAGATTCCCACTGAGATTGGAGCCACATTGTGCTAGGCACTGTACAGGCAGGTGGTCTGAGACAGTCCCAAACACACAAAGGGTGAGAGGGGAAACAAAGGCACAGAGATAGCCATGACATGCCCACGTGGCTTATCACACAGCTGATCAGTGTCAGAGCTGAGAGAAGGGAGCCCAGATCTCTTGACTCCTCGTCCAGTGCCCACCCACTAGATCACACTGCCTCCTCAAAAGACTCAATCATTCAGATTTTGCCTAGGGCTGTAAAGTAGACAGAAGGTTTATCCCTAATCACCTGCTTCTCATTCAAACAATAAGAAGTTTTAAAATATGAAGGCTATAATAACCCTCTTTTTAAAGTAACCATATTTACATATTAACTGATCAGAAATAGATGCAAATTTTCAAAAGTGGGTGCAACAGGAGTACCCATAAAAATGTGTGTGCACATGCTGGATTTGCAAAATCCCACACTTGTGTATGAAAAAAAAAAAGACATGAAATCAAGCCTGTGAAATGAGAATTTAGCTGGTGACTTACAAAGCAGCAGATTTTCCAGTTTGCTTTTCTATTGATTCTGCAGTCTTATCAATGGTTGAAACTTTTTCTGAGCAGTAAACAGGTATGACTCAAAGACACCCAGGGAACAGATGCAATCTGACGAGAAAGGACTGATTCTGTAACGTGATCTTTGTGGACAGACATCCTGCACTGTCATGTTAATGGGGTTATGCAGGCAGATGGGCGTCAACCCACAGAGACCACCGACTTCTTGTACAACACAAGGCACAGATCTGCCCAAAAAGAATTCCTAAGGCAGATCTTTTAGAAAAACATCCAATCTGGATTTTAAAATTGTCTGTGATGGAGAATCCAGCATGACCTTTGGTAAATTGTTCCAGTGGTAACTCACTCTCATCATTATAAATGTACGCCTTATTTCCAGTCTTATGTCCTTATGTCCATTGCAGGACAAGGGCCTGAAGAAAGTACAGTACAACTCAGAGTTACGAATACCTCAGGAATGGAGGTTGTTCATAAATTTAAAATATTCGTAACTCTGAACAAAAGGTTACAGTTGTTCTTTCAAAAGTTTCTAAGTGAACATTGACTTAATATAGATTTGTAAAAGCAGCAAAGAATCCTGTGGCACCTTATAGACTCACAGACATTTTGGAGCATGAGTTTTCGTGGGTGAATACCCACTTCCTCAGATGCATGTCACCCACGAAAGCTCATGCTCCAAAACGTCTGTTAGTCTATAAGGTGCCACAGGATTCTTTGCTGCTTTTACAGATCCAGACTAACACGGCTACCCCTCTGATACTTAATATAGATTTGAAACTTTACTATTCAGAAGAAAAATGCTACTTTGCCTTTTTTTTTTTAGTAGTTTACGTTTAACACAGTACTGTATAGTATTTGCTTTTTTCCCCTCTGCTGCTGCCTGATTGCATAATTCTGGTCCCAAATGAGGTGCTTTGTTGACGGGTCAGTTCTTAACTCTGGTGTTCATAACTCTGAGGTTCTATTATAATGTGTTTATGACAACACTTTTTTGACTATGTAATTTTAAAAATCAAAGGTTTTAGAAGGAATATAAACTCTCATGTTTCAGGGTATAAGCCAACCACTAAATGATGGGAGGTAGGAAGAAACTTTGCCATTGGGTATGTTATTTCACAACCATCCACCATCTGAAGTATCTGATCCTAATCACTCTCCTAGACGAGATCATTGAATAACATGGAACACTGATCTCATCTGCTTTGGCAAGTGCCGTGTTCCCCTATTTAAGATTTGCCCAGCAGTGCTGCCTTTTACACGATATAGCTGTAGTTCTAAGAAATGAAAAAAGTAAAGAATTGTTCGTTGAGCAAAAAAAAAAAGATGACAATGTCTTTCTTAGAAGCATCACTGTTCATGTAGTTTTTCCAACACATAATGGAGTCATCTTTCCAAAAATGGGATCTGTGATGGTTCCATTTTTCAGACATTATGTGTCATAAATAAAAGGACAAAGGAGCCCTTAAATTTCCCACAGGAAGGCCTTTCCTTTGTACTCCTAACCATCTATGTCTAACACTGCTGAGCTCATATTTTTCTGTATAGCTGCTGAAGGTAACGAGAGACAAACTTCAAGGTCACTGTAATTTTCTACCCATTTTTAATGAGAAAGGGTTATCGCCCAGTGTGCCCTTTTCCACTTTTTTGCAAGTTAACAAAACATTTAGAAGAGGCTACCCTGCTGTACATTAAATGCCTGGTTACTTCTGCACAAGGCATTAAATCATTTGCTAAAAGCAATTTAGAAAACAGCCTATCTAAATAAAACATTACTCAAGATAACTTATTAACTTATAACTGGCATGACATCCTAGGATGTCTGCTTCTGTGCCTTAAGTCAGTTCTGTTGTTCCACATAGGAAGCCTGAAACTGAGAAATCAGAAACCAGGTGGTTTAATCTCTTTTGATCCCTTTTTGTCTTCTCTGCATGTATCCTGACCCTTTTAGCACATTATGTCTCATGTACTCCTTCCCTCCTTCTCTTTCAACTGTTTTTCTTTCCATATGCTCAGCTAACTCATCTTTTCCTTTCCTGTCTCTCTAACCTGGTTCTATTTTTTTTTTGTTTTGCCCAGTAAAGATCCAGGCCTACAAAAGATATTGCTAATCACATATTCTCTCATTCTATTAGGAACCTTTTATTATGCATCTGCTGCACTGTTGAAGTCGATTATGAAAATAATTACCTCTTTGTGAGAGAACAGCAAGTTGGCTTGACTCCAGAAGACAGGTGTTCCCAGGAAGAGTTCTCACTAAATATTCGCGTTCACCATGCACTAGTCTGAATACTATCTACCTATTTAGCAAGCCCTTAGTATGCAACAGCTTTCTTTTTCCATAGCAAATATTATATTATCATTGATGAATCACTGGAGCCAGCAGTTCCCACTGAAAGATTTGCACATGGTTATTGGATGGAGTCCTACATCATCTGTTATCCATAAATTCCTCTAATGGGTCAACAATAGCTATAGATGAACAAAAGAAAAGGAGTAGCTATTTTGTATATACTATAATATAGTCATAAACTATTCAGCTGCTGGAACAATATCTTCACAGACCTCCCCAAGTTCTAAGCTAACCACCATCACCAAAAATCTGTGTGCGCCAGGGCTACTCCAGGAGTTAAAAACACTCCCTAGAAATGATATTTTAGCTACTCAATCCTGTTCCAGCAGAAGTGTCATTTTTAAGAGGTGGGAAACAAGGCTTCTCCATCCTGTATGGAGAGAGTAAGCAAATTATCCAACACAGCTTTTGTGAAAAATAAATATAGGTTATTGGGAAGAAAAAACAGGAGGAAACATGATAGAATCACCCCACACCTAAAGGAACGACAGCCACCAACTCTAGCCACAGAGCCCCCATTTCCCTCCTCAATTCAGTCCAAAGGTGGCATGCTCAAATACTTCTCCCATTCCTTATTAACTTTGACAGGAGCATGACTAGTCCCAATGATTTCTGTTTAAGAGCCATTCCAGGTCAAAAGTAATCAAACTGTGCATAATTTAGTGTTTGTACAATTTGTTATTTAAATGCCTCTCTTTATATTTGTCTTCTGTGTCATTGTAGCTGTGTTGGTGCAAGGCTATTAGAGAGACAAGTGGGTGAGGTAATATCGGTTATTGGACCAGCTCCTGTTGGTGAGAGATACAAGTTTCCGAGATCTTCTTCAGTCTAGGAAAGATACTCAGAGTGTCACAACTAAATACATGGTGGAACAGATTCTTTGGCATAAATAGTTAACACATATTGTAAGAAAGCATTCAAAATGAAGTGGGTCATTAACACTTCCACAATTATGGGACCAAAAAAGGGGGGGATTAGTGTGTTACAGATTGTTGTAATAATCCATACATCCAGTGTCTTTATTAAGACCATGATTTTCAGTGTTTAGCAAAGTTATGAATGTAAGCTTCGAGTGTTGTACAGATTTCCTTTGAGAACAAGGACTGAGAGGTCAGATATAGAGTGATTGTTTTGTGAAAAGTGTTTGCCCACGTATGATATGCTGTTTTTGTCTTTTATCATGTTTCTGAGTGAGTTCATTTGAAAGCATAGTGATTGTGTGGTTTCACCCACATAATAGTTGTTGGGGCATTTAGTGCACAGAACAAGGTTTTGTGGTGCAGAAATTCTACCCAAAACTTATCTTTTTCACCAACAGAAGTTGGTCCAATAAAAAAAAATTACCTCACCCACTTGTATCTTTATATACGTTACATAATCTAGGTCAGGGGTTCTCAAACTTCAATGCACAGTGACCCCCTTCTGACAACAAAGTTACTACAGGACCCCAGGAGGGGGTTAGAGCCAGAGCCTCACCGCCCCAGGTCGGGAGAAATGGGATTGCAGTCTGAGCCCCACCACCCTGGGTGGGATTGAAGCTCTGACTTCAGCTTCTTCAGTCGTGGATCCCAGCAAGTCTAATGCTGGCCCTGGTAACCCACAGTTTGAGAGCCACTGATATAGATTATCCGTTTTGATTCACCATGAATTTACTCTGGCAGAAAGCACAGGATGTCTGTCTAGAAAAGGATAGCAGCAGGTGAAACGGAGGTTGCGGATGCATTGCACCTGCTGCTATCCTTTCTGGACAGCCCTAAACCGTGACACTGCTGAGCACCTCCTGTGAGGTGCCAAGTGCCCTCAGTCCCTTTGACTACAACTGGAGTTGAAGGCACTCCTAAAAGACTGCAGAAACTGGGATCCAACTGACCAATCACAACTAGAGATTTCCCTGGATTTCCAAGTGTCTGTCTAGGACCTTATGAAAAGAAAAGCATAATCTCTCCCTTCCTCAGCTGGAGTTCAGTTCTTCATGGTGTCTGTTTCTCTTCTACCTCTTAGCTGGTGATTTTTCCCAAGAGAGTGGAGTTACAGGGCTTCTTATATTTTATCATCTTAATCTTCACAATCTCTATTTACCAAACAGGCCCATTTGCAGGTTCAGCTTTTGAATTTCTTTCTGATCCCTTTTCTGCTGCTCTGCTAAGGGAATTTATTTCCAGTTTGTATTACACTGTATACTGTGGAAGGTGATCCTTTCATGTTCAAAATGAATGCCGTTTCCCAATGTTTTCTGTCCAGGTGGGCTCTCCTACCAGTATATCTTCCCTTACACTTAGAGTTCTTACATCAATTAGAGTAGTGAAAGCCAGGTACAGACCACTTCTGAATCAAATATTTTTAGCTGCTACTTTTAAGTTTTATTAATGATTAATTCCTGTTGATACCTTGCCAAAAGCATTCTTTGGAGAATGACAAAATAATTAGCAGCTATCCAATCTAATTTTTTTCCTGGAAACTGCACAAATTGAATATTAAGGGAAAGTGTAATTCATTATCCGTGAACAGTTCACAATCTACATACACTGCCACCTGCACATGTCTATTTTCAGTAATCTATTCAAATATTCTGCATTCTGAAGTCCTTCATATATGAAGCATGACACCCAAAAATTGCTGTGGAAGATTAAGGTCAAAGATGATGAGTAACCCTAACTCCAATTATATGAGACATGGCAAGTTTGCATTTTATTATCTCTGTTACCCACAGCATTTCCAAGGTCCAACAGACTCCCTTGACTCAAGTGTTGTCACTGTAGTAACAATGATAGCAGCATTTACAGAACACTTTCCATCTCTAAAGTATTTTCCATATATTAACACATTGATCCCCACAACAGCCCTGTGAGGTAGGGAAGAGGTTATCAGCACAAATGGGGAAACTAAGGAAGACACTATAAACACTGCCATGGAAGAAATTAGTATCAAAGCCATGATTTGATTTTAGAAGCTCCTGACTTCCAGTCCTGTGCTCAGACCACTAGTCTACACCGCTCTCATTTTTGCTACATTCTTTCTTTACAGTCTGACACTTTATCGGATAATATTGGTGTTTCCCTTCCCCCATGTAGGTAGCCATTTCATTTGCAAGCAAATAGTTAAGTAATGTATGTTTACTTCTATGGCACTCCATGCCCGAAAACTTTAAAGTGTCTAACAGAGTCTCTACAAAATCAAAAAGATACAATCAAGCTCCAACATAAGACAACACCAAAACAAGTGCTCAAATATACAATAAATAATATCTCACCCTTTCACATACATACCACACATCACACCCCAGCTACGCACAACAAAATACTTCCCACTCCATATGCAACACACATCTAAAAAGGAAACCAAAATGATGAGAATCTTGCCCAGAAGGACGACACAAATGGACTGGCATATATTCAAGAGGAGAACATTTCAGAGTCAGAGACTCTTGATGGAGAACTTAAATGTTGTAAAGGGCCATTCCCTTGAGTCTATACTGGTTAAAGGAGGGCTGCATTTGGTTGGTGTTTGTCCTAGTCATATTCAAACCTTTCCCTTTCTAACAGGAGCTGGAAGAGCTGTCTCTTCTGGGTTGAGCCTCCTCTGGATTTCACTATCCAGTTCTCCAAAATTCTTCTCACCTCCCTCCCAAAAGGGGCAGGGAGTAAGGACACAGTACAGTCCATAAACAAAGTCACTTTTATGATGGAGAGAAAACCCAAAACAACAACACTTTTTGAGTCATAAAAGATCAGTATTAAAGCACAATTATGCTTTTGTCTGCTTTGCTGTTCACTAGTAAGCTTTAAATACTGAGACCTTGACCTTCATGTACACTCTCTGGATAATAACAAGAAGCTAGTGAAGAATTCTGCTAATCCTGAAGAAGCATTTGTCCCAGAGGGGCATTTATAGGAGATGGGTTTTCCCTCAATTAACAATGCTCTGTTTAATTTCAGCAACTTAACGAGTTTTGATTAATTATTAATTACTCCAGAAGTGCATATTTTAAAAACACATTTTTTGTTTTGTTTTCCCCATTATCTAGGAAATGTAAGGTATTGATTTGCCTAGTAAAACAGGCTAATGATGTTTAGGTAAATTATTAAGTATTTTATTATTTTAATTAATCCAGTTTCAGATGCATATACCAGAGCAGGAAAATCTGATAATAGTTATAACAAAGATGCAGTTGTGTCCTGTCTGCCAATTACTATTATAGAATGGATATCTGGAATATTTAAGGCTTCCTTATTCAGTATATTGCATATAAAATTTAATTAGAATTTGATCAAATTCTGCTTCAGCTATTTAGGGTTGGCAGGTCCAACAGGAAAAAAACTTTTTATGGTTCCTCGTGAACATGAATTTTTAATGCCTCGAGATTAGATAGTGCAACCTGCATAGGCTAGAAGACTGAAAATTGCACATGCTGGGGAATGGGAATGAGGGGTTTGGTTAGTGCTCCAGGATTTTCAGGATTATTATTTGGCAGCTCACATACTTTTTATCTGTTGGCTTAGATTATTAATGGTAGTAGCAGTATTATTACAGTTATGTCTAGATGCCCTAAGATTGAGGCCGCCTTCTACCAGGCACTATATAAACACATACTGAGAAATAGCCCCTGCCCTGAAGAGCTTGCAAACTAAACAGAGGACAGATAGAAGCTGAGAAGGGAAATAGAGGCACCAAGATGTGACGTGACTCGCCAAAGACACACAGCAGGTCAGAATCAGCAATAGATGTCAGGTTTCCTAGTTCCCAGTTCAGTACTCTAGCCACTAGACCACATTGCCACCAATGCAGAAGAGCTAGTTGCTATGAACAAATGGCATGAGGGGAGATATTCCTCTCAAGGAAGCCTTATTGTGCACAAGAAAAAGAAGGCCCTAATCATTTTGGTCATTATCTCTCTGCAGGTGAACACATACTGTGATTTAGGGATCTTAGGAGGAATTGGAAAAACCTCAGATTTAGTATCAGATTTAGAAGTCAATCAGCATTTGGGGATTTTGTTAAGGACTAAACTTCAAAGCTTTAAGAAATGGAGATCTGGAGTGATTGCTCCGGGACACACACTAATAACTTGTTCCAATCTTTTGAACAATGAAAAGCAGAGAAGAGCTTCCAAAATATTTACTGATTCAGATCCTAGCTGAGGGATATTCTAACCAAGGGGTTTGCTGCAACTGATAATAAACTGGTTTCATAACCGTCCTGACATGTTGCCACAACTGTTCTGTAGAAGGTGGGTTGTGGATGATAGCTGGATGCATATAATCCCTTGCCCAAAATTAGTCATAGCAAAATGCTAATGCCAATACCAATAGACTAGTAATCTGCACGAATGCGAGTGCAATATATTTAAGGAGAAGATTTTCGAATGCAAGAATTTCAGCAAATGTATAAATATTTTGCCTTGGGCTTATTTTAAGGCTAGACTGTGCCTATAGGTACATCCCTGACCAAAGGGGGGTGTAAAATGAACATCCCAGGAGGCATCTCTAAGCCACAGTTCCTTCTCTGCTCTGGGGAGGAATCTCTGGGGTTGGTGGGTGAGGTAGGAAGAGTAAATTAGTGCAGCTCTTGGAAAGGGTGTATTTTATTTCACCCTTCAGACATAGCCAGCTCCTGGGACAAATAAGTAGAGTAAATAAAGCCAAGACTCAACCTACACCCTCACCTATACCCATCATCTTGTTTGCCCATGGGAAGACCTGGGGCGATTGCACTTCAGAGCAGGACCCAAGGTGCAGGTAAGTCTTAGGAGAGCACAACCTAGCCCTTAGTGGGTCTGATTCTACTATCACTTACACCAGGGTAAATTACAACTAGTTCCGTTGGATTGAAAGGAGTTACATGAGGAAAAACTACAGGAGAGACACCAGAATAAAACCAGACAGCAGAATTAGGTGCTAGACATCCAGCTGTCTTCCTTTCATTTGCCCCATGATTTTTGCTTGATACAGCTCTAATCATGGGGTATTAATGGAAGATTTGAGGTTAAAGAGTGTACCCATAGGCTTAATCCCCTGGAAGAGGGAGTCAATATCTAATTTATTTATTCATGTAAGTTATTTCTAGGCATTTCCAGCTCCTGCATTCTCATAAGATCTGAGCATCCTAATTGTATCTCCCAATTCAATTGTTTAAAATGGCTAAGAAAAGCTGCCTCCTTTTTATGCCTTCCTTCTGTTGAGAGGCTGTTGTTTTCCTGTAGAATGCTAGCATGTCAATACTTTATAATTGAAATATGTTGGAGAGATGTTTAAATATATTTCTCCTTTCAGCTGACTAATTAAAAATAACAAGCAATGTGTGATGTATATTTTTAGAGGATGTCAGGCAATGTTATTTTTTTGGTGATACAACATGCCTTTCCCCCCAACACTAGGACGAGAGTTACGCTGGCGTTAACATGACGTACCCCAGAGGATGGGAGGAGGAGTGAGAATACACAATAGAATTACACAGTTTAACAGTCCCTTATATAAGCTTTGCTTTTAATCAAAAGAAAAATAATAGCCAAATATTTCATGATTTTTATTATCAGGACAACTAACTTTTCATTGACCTGAATCCTAATCCTGCTCCCATCGAAACGAATGGCAAATCCCCAATGTTTTTAGTCGGAGTGAGAGTATTCCCCTGGGTAGTGCTTATGTGCTCTTAGGATGAGAGAGAATGGGGTTCTCATAAGTTGTCTCTGTAATATCAGTATCAGTGTGGTAAAGTAGCACAGAGAAGCGGTAATGTGAGAGCTAGATTGTCATTAAATGGCTGTAGGTGTATGGAGTAGGAGTATAATACAAGCACAAGGACTATGTTATCATATGTACTGAAGATCTCAATATAAACTAAGAAGGAAAATATTTATTAAGGGATAGAGTGTGCCTGTCCCTTATGTGGGGCCACAGGGGTAGCCAGTGGGAGAAGGAACCTCCTTCTTGCATGGACAGCCTACGGGCCAGACACAATTCCAGTCCCTACCCTCCTCTCTCCCACTACTGTCCCAAAAGAGAGGACAGGAAAGAGTCTGAGCTAGGGCTCTTTCCCCCTAGGTACCCACTCATACCATCAGTACATCAGCTAATAGAGTAAGCAACGTGCCATGAAGAGTGTGTTAGCAGATGTTCTGCTTTTGCTACTTAAGCCAGAATGCTTCTTAGAGATATAACTGAGTTCAAGAGGTTAGTATTTTAATTTTTAAAAATTAAATGGAAAAAATTCCCAAAGAAATCCCCAAACAACTCCAACACAAGACATACACTATAAGTGACATATGCTGAAGCATCCACACAACTGTTCCAAGAGCATCAGTAAAGTGCAATGCAGGCTGCAGCAAGTACAAGGTTAATGGCTGTTTGGTGGCCTGGGCAAAGTGAGAAAGCGCTATCTGTCCCACTCCTAGGGGAAAGTGTTCACATCACACACCTGTTGGAAGTCTCAGCAAAGATGTTAATGGGTGACTAGGCCATGGAGACCAAATTACCATCTGATCCCAGCAGGTCAGGTCTGAGAGAGACTGGCATGGTGAAGGAGCTTTGGTAGTTCAAGAAAAAGCCCTGACATCTTTGATTGTACAAAAACAAACTGTTCCTGTTCTGATGGTTGAAATTCAGTACTGCTCCAAATTCACCCCTGCTGAAATGCCACTGACTTCAACAGATTTAGAATGGGGATGAATTTGGCCCAATCAGGAAACAAGAAATGAATCAGTAGCCAGAGAAGAATCTGTCTATCTTGGTGGCAAGTGAAGAATCAGTATCCAGAAAGAGCTCATGTAGCATACATCAACAGTCACACACAGTGCTAAAACTCAAACATATCATCACCCTCATACAACAGCCCTGAGGTCCAAGGGCCCAGGGCATTAGGACCAGAGCACATAGATTTCATGACACTTTATACAAGCAGTGGTGTAAACAAGGCACAAGGAGGAATAAAACTCTAATTTTACTAAATCAAAAAAAGAAGTTTTGTCTCAGAGTTCTCGTGGACACAAACAAATAACGCTGGTGCCCAGTTCCTGTGAATTCCTGCTCACTTTGAAAATGTCTGGCATCCATATCATAGATTTTCTGGCAATGCACAGCATGATAAGTCAGAACGATAACCAAGAACCTGACCGTGCATAACCTCAGAGGTAAAAATATATAGGGTTATTGATTCAATGTACCGCCAAGGGGTGATAGAGTCTATAGAGAATGGAGTCCTGTAACAATGAATTTTATATAATCCAAAACACAGTTATGCCGGACTAGGAAGGAGCTGTGCCTAATGGGGAGCAATTTCAGGTAGGCATGTAGTCTCAAGGTACTACAGCAACTAACTTCATCCAACAGCAGCAGCAAAAAAGTCTTTCAGCCAATCAAGTTCCACCCCCCCCCACAAGTATTTATTCTTGAAGTTCATGTTGCACAGGATCTCATGTAAACAAACTCATGCTACAGCAGAGTCCCTCTAGAAACTATCTGTGGGGCTCAGGCCTCCTGTCTGACACCCAGGAAGCTGACCTGATCGAATGATGCCACCTTCCCCAGGCTACCTTATTAAGTCAGCCCTATTTAATTCCTCCACCAAGTATACCCTGTTCGAAATCTAAGCAGGATGTTAACTCAGTATTGTACTTATTTGCTTTGCAGTGACGACCAGAGACCCCAGTCAAGATCATGGGTAATGTACAAATACAGCATAGATAACAGTTCCTGCCCTGTAGACCTTACAGTCTAAAGTAAGATATTGCTGATGCCTCTGCACCCTATCAGAATCTGCTTCTCTGTTAAGGATGGCTTGAATTTGGACAGATTCCTCTTAATGATTATTAATTAAGTAACACTGTGTAAAACTTTGTCAGCCTGTCAGTGTCCCCAGCTTAAGACACAGTCTAGAATTAGATGTATGAGGGAAAACTAGCAGTCTTTTATTGACACTTACCCATGACGTTGAGGGATTATAGGCCTCAATCCCAGGCCTACAGGCCATGCTCAGACTGTGGCTGCCACCAAGCAGCTCACTGAACCTGTGAGGAAGGGGGCCAGTGAAGCTCCAGCTCACAAAGGGCCTCATCCATAAAGTTTTTGATTGGGGGAGACATCAATTGGCCAGGACACTCTACTTAAACCAGAAAGAGGCACAGGAAGTTCGGTTGTCTGAGCAACTAGGTGAATCCCTGGCAGGCAGGCACACATACACTACTGACCCTGTCTTCTTGCTTGAGCCCTGCCTTCCCTCCTGCTCCTAGTTCCTGTCCTCCTTATCCTAGACCCCTGTCTGCTCCCAGTTCCTGCTTTCCTGCCTCACTCCAGGTCTTGATCCTTCTTCCTATACCAACTCTGGCTTTGACCACTAACTTGGTACCTGACTAAGGCCCCGGCTCTGGCCATCAGCTTGGCATCTGACTCTGACCCTGGATCCAGTTCCAGGCTCCTGATTCTAACTGTTAGGTCTGACCACCCCCACTTCAGTGCCTACAATGGCTACTATTAACCTCACAGCTCACAAATGGAAGAAAGTTACCCACTCTCCCTTCTACTCAGAAATGGTCAAAAAGTATAGGAAGTTGTATAAAAACTCCAGGTTTCCAGAGAATCAATATCCCCCACCATATTGCCATAGACCTTTGATCGTGTCATCAAAACTCTAAATGGCAGAGCTAAAAATCCACAGAGTTCCAAGGCCTCCATGTTTTCAATATGCAGTTTCTCACCACAGAAGGGGGCACTCAAATGTGTGTATGATAAACACCAACATTGACCAAATCCCTGATGCCATGACAAATTTTAAAAAACTGTCTTCTTTTTTTAACCCTCAGTATCCTTTTGCCTTTGAATTCATACTGTATTTTGGTTTGCACAATACCTTTGATAAATATAAAGTATGTCCTGTATATATACAATGTGCTTGTATTTCAAATGGTTCTGCACATATATAATTCTTTTATAGTTGTATGTGACTTCCAGCTTATTTCAACACGTATAGTGTAGTGGGAACCATTAAAAATTCAACATTCACTGCCCTAGGTATACCCTATAACGATGGTATCTTTCAGAACTTAGAACAGGAGATAAAATGATATATCAATCCCTGCCAAGTTGCAAATGTTGAGATTGTAATTGCTTTCTGTGTATACTCTATGCCTTTTAACAAACTTGTTTTTGAATGTTGCTTACCTCAGATCTGCCCTAGATAAAATTATTTTGAGGATAAGAAAGAAGATCTGATAGCCCTTGGAAAGAAGAGGGATGGGAGAGCCAAGTGAGCACATCTGATTCTTCAATAGGCAACATGCCATTTAAGCTGCTTTGCTGTATTAATCTCAGATATTGAGTTTTTCCATTAATTTCAATGGGCATTTATTAGTAGAGAAGAAGGAATGTGTGATTGAAGTTACAATGTCTAAATGAGCCATACATTCAAACTATTGTACATTTATGTAAGTAGGCAGCAAGCAGGAAGATATACTGCATTGGATTTGGAGCTAGGGTGGCCAATTTTGGTTAGACATATTCCTGGAGGTTTCATCACATAACAATCTTTAATAAAAGATTAATTTTTAATTCCTGGAGACTCCAGGGAAATCATGGTGGGTTGGCAACCCTACCTAGAACTCTTGTGTATAGTTCAAATCACTAACAGAAGGCAAACTAAGTTCATTTCTCATTGAAGTCAAAAGCAGAGTGTTGAGTAGTAATGAGGTCCCCAACAACTACTTCTTCCCAAAGTTCTAAACCCACAGCCACCATCTAGCTCAGATGTGCTTTACTGCTTCTTTTTATGCCAGGGAATAATCAGCACAGCATCATTATAAGGACCACTGTACTTATTCTTCTCATTTCCAAGTCCCTTCCCATTTAAGACGACACAAAAAGTTTACCTTGTCTGTGTAATCTGGCACCACTCATTTGAAAAGCCACACTTAACCTTTCTGTTACTGAAAAGTGTGATACCCCCTGCACTCAGTTTGTTTGTAATTGTACATCCATTTCAGTATTTACTGGACTCGAACTTTTATGATGTGTTCTGCAGAACATTAATATTATGTAATGCATTTCAGGGAGTTCTGGCTCACTGAACACATTTCTATCCTCTACGCAATTCTTACACTTCAGGATCATTGCATAGTATAAACAGCTAATTCACTCTCTATGAACTCAATGTGGGTGAATTTCCATATTCATTTTTCAGTTTCAGTGTAAGAAGACTGGGCCCAAAGAACAAATTTATTTGTAACAGGTCATGAATAGAGCAGATGAAATTATCTGCTTTTGTTTGGCAACAAGTGTAAAATTTCAAGAAAGTTGATGTGATAAGCAGTGATAACCACCCTGACATATTGGGCCCAATTCATCTCTAATACAATTCACTGAAGTCAGTTGAATTACATCAGATGTGACATTTCCCCTTTCCAGGGCAGGCATTAGAGGTAGGTGATCAGGGTGGTTGCCCTGGGCACCAATTTCTGGGGGCACCAAATCAACACGGAGGGTGCCAGGATTGTTTTTTGTTTTTTGTGGGGGGTTTTGGGGTGGGTGGGGGAGGTTGCTACTCAGGGGATGGCCAAAAATGTTTTTGTCCTTGCTGGCAAAACACACAGGGCTGATCCTGTCCCTACCCATGTAACTAACATTGCCAGCCATTCCTGAACTGATGAGATACAACATTTTGCATGCTGTCTCATACTAAATTTAGAGTCTTGAATTTGTTTTAAGCCTCGTGAGGGTCATTATAGCTGTGTGACTGGCTGCAGTGTACCAAATATTGCAATTCTCGGGAGGGCGGGGGCAAACATTCCCCAATATCTGCTCCATGGGAGGGAACCATATAAGCAGACCTCCACTCAGACACACTGACCCATGAGAATTCTGGGTATTAGCCACCTCCATAGCACCATCTCTTCTTTCTTGATCTTCAGCCAACTTTGTAGTGAGCCCATCACTCACCAAAAGTTAAAACAGCTTGATGGCTGTTCTAAATTATGGCAGCTACTAATGGTCTGAAGGGTTGTTGGGACAGCTGGAGATCACTGTGACACACAGAGAAGCCATGGTGATGCCTGCTACACTGGCTGCACAGAGGGATTGTGGAGTACTGTGCTACGAGTAATTCCCATGCCCAGCTCCAGCTCAGCAATAATGGCAGCTTCCAGACTGTACCATCAAAGGAGTATAGTTAATGCTATCAAAGTCCTGCTCTCCCCTGCTTTTTGCCCCATAGCATGCTAGAGTCAGAGAAATGGAATATGAAAGTGGCTAAACTGGTTACAAAAGAAAATTCAGCATATGAGTGCTGTCAGTTCAGATAAGCAGCCCTCTTTCTGTGATGCATCTTTCACAAGACACTCAGCAAAAGTGATCGTTTAAAAGTAAACCCATGTGCCATTTTAATCAAAACACAAGCAGCTCTGCTAGAGGCCAGGAATTCTCTTCGGGCTTGATTGTAGTCAGTGTCTGTACAGTGTGCAAGAAGACTCCACATCCCTAAATAGACATGTACACACATAGGCCAGCCACAATTGCACCTCTTGTGCTCCACTGAGGAGCCAAACCAAATATGAACCCTATAATCAAGCCTAGCACTTATTTATTGTTTATATACTACAAAGCAATAGAGAGTATACCTCATTGGAATGCCTGGACTATGGTATTTAATTGCATAGCCATGCTAGAGGCATCAATGTACTTACCGCACAACATTCAGGCTTATGTGTATCAGCTAGAGAGTTTTTGCTTGTACATTGAAAGAAGGATTCTTTAGGAGAAGTAGTACATAGTACATTTGCAGATGGAACAATCCATGATACTGTAATAATTCCTAGTGTGAAAAATTAATCCCATCCCAATCAGACCTGAAAAAAACCCAAAAGATGGACTCCGACAGTGACATCTATCTCCTCAACATATTCCATTAGAAGAGGCAGTATTGTGTCAAGGGAATGGAAGAATGTACGATCAGAGGTAAAGAAAACAAGCTGTTTTTGTTCCAAAAGTTGTGGGTCTGGTGCTAATTGATTAAAAAGTAAAAGAATCCAATTGCTATAGTCAGTGCCATCTGCATCTGGAAATAACCACCCTTGATTTATGTCAAGATGAGTCTTGTCTAGGTATTCCAACTACTTATGAGGGCCTGTATACAGTTTCCCACAAGTCTGGAAAACAAATAAGTAGTTTCTGACGATCGCAGTCCAGACCAGCTCTTGATTCAGTCCTGAAGGAGAAAGGTTCTTGTATTACATTTCTATAAGGATGCATTTAGTGCAAACAAGTGGTGAAAAAGCTCCATCAGAAAAATTAGATGTAGCTAGCCACTGCTGAAATGTTTCAGTCAGAGTTTCAAGCTAGCAAGAAGAGTTTGGACCTCAATATGAAAACATCAGCAGAATCTTCTTAGCAGTTTCCACAGACATATTAAGGACTGAAGGTGCTATGGAGACCAAACTACTTTTACCCCGGAAGTGTTCCAATATAGCCAGGATGAACTGCATTATGGGCATGGGAAAGCTCCACTGATTTTCCTTTTGCCATATCTGCTCTGTGGAAAGACGACTTTTGTCAGGCAGTACAGTATTTTGCATGTGGTCTTACTAATCATTGTAACTCAGCTGAACAGGTCAAATAACATCACAAAAAGAATTCAAACTAGGTCCTTGAAGGTGGAAACTCAGTGATCTCTAAAAAACAGTACCTCCCTATCATCCAAAGAAACAAAAATTGGGATTTTCAGGGGATCTTAAGGGAGTTAAAATGCCCAAATCCTATTGGACTGCAGTGGGAATTAGGCACCTACCTCCCTTAGATTTTTCTGAAAACCCCAATCTGAAATCTTTCCAGTGAAAGAACAAAATGTAGGATTCCATCTCATAGATATATCTCCTGTCTGCCAGCATGATTGAAAAGTCACATCTATGTTTATGTATGGACACTTAGTCAGTCTGTCCTGGCAGGAACAGCTAGGTAAAAGTCAAAGATTTAATGTAAGGAGATTTATCCTAACAGGATTTATTTTGTTACCTGATAAAATTACTTGTCTGTTTAATGGTCCCCTCCAAGTTTCCTTAAACTGAAACAGCTCTCGGTTGTCAAAACATAAATCCTGAGTCAAGAAATTCTCTCACAGTCCTTAACTTATATCCTTCAGACCGAAAATACATACTATGCAACTACTTATCAACCATGGATGTTTAATAAGTATATAGCATAACTCATTAGCAACTTGATACAATATCAATTTATCTGAAATCCATATGCATAGAAAAGTTCCTGTCAGAGGAATTCATCTTTTTAATCCACCCTGACAAAATGTGTGCGCATTTGCAGTTCTCCATTAGACACTCTATCACAAAAGACCTATATTTGTTAATTAAAAAGATTATTAGTATGGCCAATTGAATTATGTGCAACTGAAATTTGTCTCTGTAGCATAGATTTTATGATGGTCAAATGCCTTCTGTGGAATTTAAGATTTTAGTAAAAAATATTTACCAGTTCTAGTCTGCTTGATAATCCAAATAAAAATCAACAGTGATATCTTCCTGAGTCTGCAGAGAGGTAGCTGATCATGTTAATAAAGACATCTAGCCAATGTGGTTTGTATCCAGAGTGGATAGATTAGTTTCCAAATAAGGTCACAAAATTTTAAGATGCAAAAAAGTTTTCCACATAAGTGGATTTGAAAGAACAAGAGCATTATGATTTAACTATGGATTGACAGTGGTGTAACTGAAATAAAAATCTAGCACAGACTTGACTTTGACTTGCCAAAATATGCAATATCAATTTTTGTTATAGGAAAATGCTACATTACCTCCATGGAGAGGAAGGCTCCTAGATGCTGCTGAACTGATATGGTTTTGCTGTGCAAGGAGGGAGCAGAATATCTGAGTCTGCAGCACGGTGGCCCCCTGCACACTACAGACTGCAGCTCCCTGAAGGCTCTCGGAGTATGTCTACATTGCAATTAAACACCCATCACAGCTGGCATCTGTCAGCTGACCAAGGCTTGAAGGGCTTGGGCCCTAGGTGCTGGAACTAGGGGTTCTGTCATACCTCCTGAAGCAGTAATAACAACCTAAATATGTGGTTTCTGCCTTCAGCACGCCCACTACAAAAATTGTTCCAACACCAATGGCTCAGGCTACGGGGTTGTTTAACTACAGTATAGATGTTCAGTCTTGGCTCACAGGAGGGAAAGCCCCAGAGCCTGGCTCCAGCCTGGGCCCGGGCTCCAGCTTGAGCCTGAACTTCTACACCACAATGAAAGAGCCCCAGGCCATAGCCTGAGCCCAACAAGCCCAAGTGAGCTGACAGGGCCAGCTGCAGGTGTTTAACTGCAGTCTAGACATACCCTCAGTGCCGCTGTGTGCAGCATTTCTTTGGGGACAGGCTAGGGATGACACTCTGCACTGTGTAGCTACGCCAGCTATGACGCCCTGAGGACCAGTGGCAATAGGGCCATGGAGCCTACTCCAGCCTTGGAGCTGGCGGAACAGACCCACTTCTTCATGGGGACCAAAGCAGAGGTTTCTGCTCCCTCGCCCTCCCTCCCTCCCGCCCATCAGAGATGCACAGCATCCAACCCAGTTACACAGCCTGTGTGCTAGAAATAAGCAAACAAGCCTATTAGCAGAAATGTTTGTGGTCTTGTATATATCGTATATCATAGTTCATATTATAGCACACAAAAAGCTTCTCTCCTAATAAGATTAAATCAGCCTTGTACAAAGATCTAGTGCAGAGGTTCTCAAAAGTCTTTGCACTGTGACCCCCTTCTGACAACAAAAATTGCTACAGGACCCCAGCAGAGGGGACTGAAGCCTGAGCTCACCCAAGTCCTGACACCCCGGGAGGGATGGGGGGCAAAGCCAAAGCCCCACTGCCCCAAGCCAGGGGGCCTGTAACCTTAGCCCCCACCCTGCCCAGGACTGAAGCCCTCGGGGTTGGGGTTGGGCTTTGGCCCTGGGCCCCAGCAAGTCTAAGCCAGCCCTGGTGACTCCATTAAAATGGGGTTGGGATCCACTTTGGGTTCCCATCCCACAGTTTGAGAACTACTGATCTAGTGATTGGACTACAATGTGGTCCTGACACAGACTCACCAGATGCAATATTTATGCCTATATTAGAGTTGTTAAATGGATAAACAATGGATAAATCCAACAGGAAGACAAAAGAAATAACCCAGCACAAAAATGAGGTGCAAGATCTACAGATACATGAAATGATAAATTAATACGTGAGTAGCAGTAACTGGAATTACTGTGCCTCTGGGAACCACATTTAATTTATCTAAGGCTTCCAAGAGTCAGTAATTGGCAAAATGTCATTTGTTGTGTCAATACACGGCCAGAGGCATCTACTAATTCATGCTTACTCAAAGCACTATTGCAAACCACTCTTTCACTGTCAAATACCAGTCAACTCCTAAATGAGAAGTCAATTGAATCATTCAACTTAATAGAGCAAGGATTCTTGAGAATCTTTCATCTCTTCAATTTTCAGCATTGGTTCAATGGTGTTTCTAGTAACCGCCCTTCCTCCACCCTTCCTGTCAGGAACTCACTAAGAGGAAATGTCGTTTGATAATATTAGAGTAGGCATATAAATTGACAAGATCTACCTGGCTTTGTTCTCTGCATTCAGAATAATAAGAGCACGTTACACAAATAATAGAGTTCCATATGTCTAGGGGAATTGGTGGGAGGAAGCAATTGTACACATCTTAAGTGTTTTTATTAACTCTGTGTGGATCCCTACCTATGTCTGTAGTTGCCCTTTAAACAGGATTTTTCTGGGAAATACAGGAGCAGGATTTCAGGAGCTTGAAGAGGGAATATATTGTTGTTACACACCAAAGAGCATGGCGGAGAACATAGGCTAGTTTGAGAGACCTGGGTACTGTTTTTAATTCTGCCACTGACTCACCATGAAGCTTTGAGAAATCACAATCTTTGTGCCTTAGTTACCCATCAGGAAGGGGCGGCTCCAGGCCCCAGCACGCCAAGCACATGCGTGGGGCGACATGCCACGGGGGGCGCTCTGCCAGTTGCTGGGAAGGCGGCAGGTGGCTTTGGTGGACCTCCCACAGGCGTGCCACCAAAGCACCAGGTCCACCAAAGCTGAGGGACCAGCGAACAGCAGGACCAGAGGAGCCGCCACAGGCACACCTGCGGGAGGTCCACCGGAGCCGCCTGCAGCCTTCCTGGTGACCGGTAGAGCACCCCCCGCAGCATGCCGCCGTGCTTGGGGCGGCGAAATGTCTAGAGCCGCCCCTGCCATCAGGGATAGAAATACTGATCATATGACAGTGAGCACACCAAGATCTTGGATGACAGTTACTTTATAAGTGCCAATTATTATTACTTCCTTCAAAATCAACAAATCCCTTAAAATGCTTCTGCCTTATGATCTATAGGTCAGTTCCTCAGTCTCTCATCCAGACGTTTCCAGCACAAAGAAGCCAAAGACCTGCCCTGGAAGGACAGCTCTGGATTCTCCTAGCAGAGGGGAACTTTTGAGAGGGGATAAAGCCTACACAGCCATCTCTATACAACCTTATTCTACCACAGCATCCCAGCCTAGGGAGCATAGCCAGAGCACTTGTCCTCCAGCAGATTGGTCCTTAGGGGACCCTTACTGCCAATGTTACTTAGAGCAGCCCTCAGGCTGGACTAAAATATATATTATCAGGCCCATAAAATCTCCAGAGTGTGTTTTTCATGCTCTATGATCTTCCAGCTCAAAGACCTAACAGACAGGCCAGTAGATCTCAGCAATTTCAAAGGAGTCGTGCACAGAAAACAGAATCATGACCACATTCAGCACAGTCAAAAGGGACAACTAATCCTTAGTTCGGTGTGAGTTGCCAGAGCTCCATTGAAGTCAGTGGAGCTATGCCAGTTTATACCAACTGAAAATGTAATTCAGACTTTCCTTTTTTCTAAAGTTTCTTCACTGGGCTCTGACTCTACCTCTTTTCTCACTCTTGTTAAGCATAGATTTTCTGGAAGGAAAGGCAGAAGGAATGAACATGTCAACGAAAAGCCAAAGGAAAACTGTCAAGAGTAGTCAGTGATAACAGAGAAGCAGCAGTACTTGGTAAAATTAATGGAGACAAGAGAACCATTTTCTTCTTTATTGCATTGTTCATACTGGCTTCCCATTAATTGAGGTGAAAGGCCAGCTCTATAATTCTAATTGTACATTAATAGTCTACTGTACACACTTAATACCTGCCAGAATAATAATTAAGAATATTCTTCCTGCTTCATGTGTAAGGTATGTTTTAGCACCTTTTAGCCCAGTTCCCGTTCTCTCTGACGCAGTCATGCCCCAGTCCAGTCTCACATTGGAAGGGTTCTGTTTCCAGTCTCATTACTCAGTAACTTTGTTCGTGAAGGTAAGAGAGACAATTCTAATCCTCCAGTGCAATTGTAGCCATTTGTACAAGTTTAGGATTCAACATTTCCCCTAGGGCAACTCCTTCCTTGCTGATGCTAATACCATCACTTCAATGGTGCTCTGCTGATCTGCACCGGCTGAGGATCTGGCCCACAGTCTTCTACACATACACAGTTTTCAGCACCTACCATTTGCACCTCAGAAGAGGGATTTCTGTTTTACCACACTTAGGAGATGAGCATATGAAACATACACACACACCCCACTAGGGTTCTGAATCCAGCATCAAACTTTGTTGGAGAGAGGACTATTCTTTCTGAGTGACAATAGACTTGGTCACTCTCTTTCCATAAAACTGTACAGCCATAAACAACCAAGAATGTCCCTGTTAACTGACTATCCAGAATCTGAAACTGGGTGTTGTATGCCTGAATCTGTATGCCTGATATGGACAGCTGTACTGTATGCTTACCACTGATAAGCCATCTACAGGACATATCACATGGTATTTGATTTATGCTGGGTTGGGTAGAAAAGCCCATTCTGGACAGAAGGAAATTTCACCTCACAATTTGAGCAGCATTTTTTCCATAGCTGTTGAGGTTATGCTGAGTGATGACAAGGAAAAGAAATGTGGTGTCTCCTTGGTCCTTTTCAGGTGATAATTAGTGATGGGTAGACTCCAAAAGTTCAAGGCTGGGGCTGGATAAAAAACAACCAGAAATTCAGATGCTTAGCCAAATCTTTGAAGGAGTCCTTACAGACCTTCCCCTCCTGCCAAGTCTTCTCCCCATTCAAGCTGGACGCAAGCAGAAATACTGCAAGAACAGACCTGCTAGTATTTATTTTTGCATTTCTAGTTCACAACCATTCTGGTGATTCTCATGTAATGGACACACTTCAGATTCTGGATAAAATCAAATGAATAGAATCAGCATGTTACAACCTGCAAAAACTTTGTGTTTAAAGAATGCTTTGGGAGTGTTTTATTTTGACCAAAGTTAACAAGCTGTCAGTAGACTCCAACAGGCTTCTTTATTAAGGCAGCACACACACCCAAAGTCAGCCTTGTCATAATCAGGTTTAACTCCGTGGATTTAAGTAGAGTTACATCTGATTACACCAGGGATAAATTGGATCCTGGAACATAAGCTCTATCACATTCTTTTTTCTATTTCTTTCCTACCTGCCCCTGCTCTTGTGGAAAGTCCTATAAGATTGACAGAGATTAAACCAATGGAGTTCTGAAGAAGTTACTCTAAAAAACCACTGAACGTAATAGAAAATTATATCCCCTATATAGGATTTCTGAACTATCCAATAGAAGTATTTCATAAGTGTGATGCATTTATTGCACTGTGGTTCTGTTCAGTTAGCATTGGCTACAACAGGGGAGTTCTTATTTTATTGATACTTATTCACCCAGTGTATCCAAACAGGACAGTGTTATGATGCAGGCATTTCAGTTCTCCATCAGTAGGCAGAAGTTCTCTCTGTGTTGCTATCTCCATACACTAAATATTTTTGGAGGACAGCAAATGAATAAAATGTATGAAGTAAGCTTTTCTTAAATGATGTGCACATTTTACAGGACCCAGGTATGTTAAGATTGCTACTTTTGGATGTTAGATTAATAGGGTGACCAGATGCCCCATTTTTAAAGGGAAAGTCCCATATTTAAGCCATCCTGCAGGTGTCCCAACTTTTTCTTAAAAGCGAGCAAATTGTCCCATATTTTCTGTCTCTCCCTGCTCCCTCCATTAGTACTGGCAGGTCCTGCTGCTGGCCAGATCACTGCTCACTAGCCGCCCACCCACCACGTGTGAGTGGGGGTCCAGTGGCTGCCAATGGGGATGGGTGTACAAGGCTGGTGGTGGAGCAAAGATGCAGCATGCGGGGCCAGCTGCTCCCCTGGCTGGTCCGTCAGTGCCATCCCGACTGAGTGTTGGCTCTCAGCCAACAGGGCCCCATTCCCCATCCCGTTTCCAGAGGGTGCTGACTGCACACAGCAAGCTGCAGAGGCTGGTGCGTGTGGGCAGGCACCAGGCAGCAGCCAGCTACGTGTCGCCTCTGCTGCCATCAGCCCCCTCTCGTCCTCTCCCTGCTTTGCCCCTTTGCCAAACCACCACCCCCAGCCCTCCATATCCTCCCCTCAGCAGGGCGCATCCTGCTCTCAGCATTGTGCAGAAAACCAGTCCCTGGTCGCAGCACCCAGCTCACCAACAGCCTGGCCGACAGGCTCCTTCCTTCCTCCACTGCCTCTGGCTGGGCCGGTGCCCCAGGAAAGCCCAAGACTCTCCGGCCTGGGGCGCTGGCCAGGAGTTGAGCCCTGCATGTACTAAAGCCCCGCACAGTGCTGGCACAGGGAAGCCTCTCTGCCCCTCAGCTACGCTCTGGAGCTGGAGTGGGGGGAAAGCGATTTCCAACCTGTTCGCACCCTGACCCTGCAGGCTCCACAGCAGTCCCCCAGGCTGGGACTTAGCACCCTCTTCACCCATCCCTTCCCCGCTCTGGGTCCTGCCCGCTCTGTAGCCCAGGGACAGATGGTGACTGGGTTATGTAGGTGGTAAGCAGCAGCCTGGAGGTGTCAGCTGCCTTTAGACACTGTGCCTGTTCTAAGATTTCCAGCCTGATTTTTAGACCAGTGAAGTTTGAATAAGTTTCAGAGAAGCATCCAAAGTTCTAAATGTATATTTGAACCAAATCTCTGAACCACGACAAGTTATCAGCCTAAACTACAAGCCATAACAAGGTTGCTTTATTGACTAAAATGGCAGGGTTTTGTGACATTTTTAAGTCACTTGTGATAAACTTATCAATGTACTAGGGATATGGCACATACCCAGGTGCCATATAGAGTTTAAGACACCCCCACAACCCAAGAATAAAGAAAGCGGTTTGCTACTGCTACCACTTCTACTGCTAAGACTTATGGCAACCTTATGGTCTCCACCATCATCCCTGCCAGCACATCTCTTCCTCACAGGTACATCCTCAGCAAACTTCATCTTCTCTCAACATCATCTTTGTAGGTACCAATATAATGTGACATGCATACAGCAAGCCCTGCCTTCTGCTGTTAGTATTTATGGGAATGATATTAAAGAGCAGAAAATCAATCGTTTGTGGTTATGGAAATATTTGAAAGCACATGTTGAACTCTCCAATCTGGTCATCTTTTGAATCTTATAATATATCTTCACTATTATCTATTCTTCTCCTATGCTAAGAGGAAGTTATGACATCAGAATTCCAAGAATTATCTTTAAAATAGATTTAATTGATTTCTGCATGCCTGAGTGAAAAATTAAAAATGAAAGTGAACCTAAAGGAAGAAGAAAATGGAATTGGCAGCATTCTTTGAAGGGGTGGAAGAAGTTCCTAGTTTGGATAAAATGAGAACCAACTCATACTTTCTCCCAAGTAACTTGGAGATTCAAAATAAGTTCTATTAATTTCCTTTCCCTGCCCTCAACTTTATTTGTGATTTCCATAACTTTGTGTACTTCTAGTTCAATATAGAACTGGAAGCATACGCACTGACAAACTGTCCCATATTTCAATTCAATATAGGTATATTCAGGGGTGAAAGAAAGATAAAATACTTACTGATATAGGGGCCCGGCTCTGGGCCCCCAGAATGGGTGGGGCCTCGGGCAGAAGGGGCGGGGCTGCGGGGAGTCAGCCTCCCCCAGCCAGCCCTTCCATGCTGCCTGGCTTGCGCTATCCTGGGCTCCAGAGGGGATTTAAGGGCCCGGGTTCTCCAGCCGCTGCTGCAGTAGCAGCAGCGGTGGCTGGGAGACCTGGGCCCTTTTAAATCACTGGGCCTTAGGGCAGCTGCCGCTTTTGCCCCCGCCCCATCGGCAGCCCTAGGGGAGGCAAAAAAGGCAGCGATGTTAAAGTGCTGCCATGGCATTTAACATGAGCTGTGTATGGGCCGGTACCAGCGGCTAGTTCTTACCAGTACCCCGTACCAGCCTGTAACAGCCCACTTTCACCTCTGGTATATTCTGTATAACAAAGGTATAAAATAGGAAAAATTCTGTGCGGAAGACACTCTAAATATAATTACATCAATTATGTCACCAGAAACTTCAGTTTTAAAATTGCTAATGAGAATTCAGAAACAGAAAAAAAAATTAAGCACTAGCCAACATTTAATTCAATAATTCAAAAAGACATTTTGTAGATAAGGCCAGAAAACCTCAAAAGCAAATATAATTGCATAGATTATATAATTTAGAAAAGCCACATATGAGAAATTATAGGAAGTAATACAATTATATTAAAAAAACACACAGATAAAGCTAATAGTAAAAATATAAGGTTTAAATAAAAACAAATATACACAACAGTATATATACAATAAGGCTTAAAAAGAAAACCCTGGAGACTAGTTCTGCACCAAATGCACAATTTGTGTAGGAAACTGTCACAAAATGCAGCTTGGCAAGAGATTTTGCCTCCTGATTCTCAATTCACATCTAACAGAAAAACGATGTGCTATTTACACTTTGCAGGATTAGATTTTTAATGGGTAAATATCAGTAAACATTGATTTCACCATACACATACAAACAAAAAATATTTCCATTGATTATAGTCAAAATTTACTGATAGGCAAAGTAAGAAAAATGCTGCTTGAGGATTTAGAGTTGAATATAAGGATAGTTATTTTGTATATTTTAACATGTGATATTGACAATTTGTGTTTTATTGGTTATAAAGCTTTAATGTTGAATCTCAACATCTACTGCAGTGTTTCTCAAAGTGGAGTCACTGCTTGTGTACAGAAAGCCATTGGCGGGCCGGGCCGGTTTGTTTACCTGGCCCGTCTGCAGGTCTGGCCGATCACAGCTCCCACTGGCCGCGGTTCACCACTGCAGGCCAATGGGAGCGGCTGGAAGCAGCAGCCAGTAAGTCCCTGGGCCCATGCTGCTTCCAGCAGCTCCCATTGGCCTGGAGCAGCGATCCGCAGCCAATAGGAGCTGTGATCTGCCGGATCTGCAGACGGGGCAGGTAAACAAACTCGCCCAGCCCGCCAGGGGCTTTCCCTACACAAGCGGTGACCCCAATTTGAGAAACGCTGATCTACTGTCATTAAATTATTGTCTGGTCCCTGTATTGTATGACACAAACCCCATAATTTCCCACAACTGTGGAAAATTTAAATGATAAAAATTGGAAAAAGCCTTAATTTTGTGCAACTGTGACAGTTTAAAAATCAATTTTTAAATGCTTAAAATAAACAGATGTTATCTGTTGAAATTATTTAAAACAAAATCAAACTCTGCTAAGCCTAATTCTATTATTTATTAAATGATGTTATACATTCACACTGCAGTGCCATGTAGAGCAGGGGTTCTCAAACTGTGGGGGTTGAGACACCAAAGTGGGTCATGACCCTGTTTTAATGGGATCGCCAAGGCTGGCTTAGACTTGCAGGGGCCCGGGGCCAAAGCTGAAGCCCAAGCCTCATTGACCAGTGCTGAAGCCAAAGCCTCAGGGCTTCAGCCCTGAGCAGCAGACCACCTGCCTGGGGCTGAAGCTCTGGGGCTTCGGCTTTTCCTCCCAGGGCTATGGGGGCTTGCGCGGGCTCAGGCTTCCATCCCCCCTCCTGGGGTCATGTAGCAATTTTTGTTGTCAAAAGGTGGTTGTGGTGCAATGATGTTTGAGAACTCCTGATCAAGAGGCCTCAGCCAGGTCAAGGCCCCATTGTGCTAGGCACCGTACCAATATCATAGATGGCTGTCCCTGCCCCACAGACCTTACAGTCTAAACTGATGGCCAGGCTCAAAAAGAGTTGTTCTAACAGGCAACTACTTGTCTGGTATATTCATGAAAGATGCAGTGGTGGGAGGTCAGAACCTAGCGCAGCTGCTCTTCTTGGAACTTAATCTGTTCCCATTCTAATAACAATATAGAGGACAATGGCTAATAACAGATAGGCACACTCAGCATCGTGCTCACTTGGCATGCTTCAACAAGAGATTATTCCCTGGAGATCAGCCAGTACAAAGACAAAGTTGGACAAATACTTTCAACAATTCTCCACTAATATTTGCTTCGCTGCAAAACTATGTTAACTTGACTGTTTTCATATCCCTTTTGTGTTGGCTTTCCATGTGTATTTCAGCACACAAATTTATTGGAAGGAAGAGTCACAATAACAGTGAGTTAGTCCCAGAAAGCAAATTTTGAATTTGAAAATATATTTTTACCAGAGGGATGGTTCTAAGAGTTACACACATCCAATCAAGGAACAGAAACATCACCAAATGTGCGAAGCATCCAATCAAAACTTTCTTGCACAGCTCAAGTTTGAATATGGAACAAACTATTTTGAATAAACTATAGCCAACAATTTTTCGCCAAAAACTACCTGGTGAATAATTCAGAAGAGTGACTAATCAAAAAGTTGCTTGTGAAAAATTAACTAACAGAAAAAGAGCATAATTTGCCAAACTACACATATAGATTATTCACTAATGATCAGAAAGTGTCATCCTTTTTCATGTGGAGTGATATCTTACTCCAAGAAAAGCCTCATTTAAATAAATGGGATTAATTGAAGGCTGGCGGTGAAATCCTGGCTTCATTGAAGTCAATGTCATTTTTGCCATTGACTTCAGTGGGGCCAGGATTTCATCCTGAAATATTAGGAGCAAGAGAATAAGAGTTGTATTAAGGGTTTTTAGATTAATAGCATTAAAATGGAAGGACAAATACAATCATCTTTCAAAGGGATGCTATTTTGCTATTTTTAAAAATGTTCTTTTAATTGTATAGATGTCCTCTGATATCACAATAATGCTGTTTGCCTTGCTTATGATAGAGTGACAGTTGTACACCTAGAACACAGGCCAGTTCAGTAGCTTGAACACTTAAATATTCAGGAATCTTGATGTATAATTTGAGTTTTCATTCTCTCCCCTCCACCAAGAAAACCTCTTTTATGCACGGGTAATGTAAGTAATTTAAATATGATAATTCAGCACACAGTGCACACCTGATTATAATTAATATATAGCCTGCTGATGAGATGGCTCTAGGAGATCCTCAGAGAATTGAGTTTGATAGTTTTGACATAGCTCTCAGTGGATTATAGATCATATTAGGAAAGCATCATATGCTTCGCACAGCTTGGAGTCTTCCCTTCTATAAAGGCCATGACTGAATTAAGAGAGAGAAGACTAATATCTCTATTCACCCTTCACAAAATAGGCCACGTCCAGACTAGAAATTAAAATCGATTTTAGATACGCAACTTCAGCTACGTGAATAACGTAGCTGAAGTCGAATTTCTAAAATCGAGATACTCACCAGTCTGGACGGGGCGCCATCGATGTCCGCGGCTCTCCGCGTCGATTCCGGAACTCCGTTCGGATTGATGGAGTTCCGGAATCGATGTAAGCGCGCTCGGGGATCGATACACCGCGTCCAGACTAGACGCGATATATCGATCCCCGAGCAATCGATTTTAACCCGCCGATGCCGCGGGTTAGTCTGGACGAGGGCTATGAGTCAAACCAAGTTCATACTCCAGGAAGTGGTGCTGGAACAAGGGGTGTTGGGGGTCCTGCCATACCTGCTGGCTTGAAGTGGTAATAACAAACACCGAATACATGGTTTCCATCAACAGCACCCCCAATATAAAAATTGTTCAAGCACCCCTGAGTCCAGGTATATTCAGCAAGTACAGAGAACCTGTCTGCAAGGGCTAACGTTACTGCAGTTGTACCATACTCCTGGCCAATCAGTACTAACATAATTATCACCTGGAAAAGAAGAAAGGAACATCCTGACAGAGAAAGTTCAGGGAGTCAAAACATACTTTATGTAAATGTTGTATAGACTCGCTTACTTTGTCCAGGAACAGTTGTGTCCCTGAATATGCACCTGGGCAGGGGAGAGTGGGGGCTTGAGGCAGCTGAGTGGACACAGAGTGGGAAGCAGTCTGTACCAGGTACAGGGCTGAAGCAGATTATTTCCCCTATACAGAAAGAAGAGATGCAAGGGACAGATTGTGACTACAAGTTGCTCTAGGGGCAGGGCAACAATTTGGGGCAAAGCCACCCTTAAGCCTTTTAAAGGGTTTATCAGAACAGGTCAGATTTTTCTTAACAAAAAGTTGTGGGGCGGGAGGGGAGTTCCCAACAAATAGCTTTTAAAAAAAATCAAATTATTTACAAAAAATTATGAGGTTTTTTTTCAGTTTTGTGAAAAGTTTCACTCTTTATTTGGAATTTTTTAATAACATTTCAACAATGTTTATGAAAATGGTTATTACAATCTTTTGTTTATTGAAAATCAGATATTTTGATGAGCGCAAATGGCCAATAACCATCCTAATAAGATTTTAATGATATTTTCAATAAAATAAGTTGAGACAATATTTTAAAATCTTGTAAAAAATGAAAAAAGGCTCCATTTGTACACTTCAAAATGAAAAAAATGTTTAAAAATTGTCACCAAGTTACTTCTGGATTTTTGAACCAAGTCTTGTATCTATATAAGAAGATTCCAGGAACATCACTCTGAATGTCACTCTGAAGCCTATAATGTCTGTAGAGTCAGTGTGAAGAGATGGAACAAAGCATGGTTAAGGCTCTTTTTGTTCAGAATATTACCCAGTTGAATCATCACCGGGTTCTGTGGTCTTTTATCATTCAGTTTTTTAGTTCAGACATTTTTATTTTACAAAATACATCTGTCCTCTGTACATATAAGAAGATACATATCGATGGCATGCCAAGAGTCCTAGACCATTGTAATATCAGAGGTAACTCAACCAATCATGATGCTTACTGTACATCTAATTTGTATACAACAATTTCATTAGTTGTATGAGGGAGACTTCACATGTGGTGGATAACTTGGTCCAGTTGCTACACCTATGTGCCCAACTGCCACCCACACAAATTAACATATCTTCCAGCTCAATCCTCTCTACACACAATTCAACACAACCACTATTATCAACAGCACCTAGCAGTCACACCCTACACACCACTGTAATAATCTTTGTAGAAAATATGCCTTCTGGGGTATCATTTGAAAACTAATAACTCATTGGTCAATAATATCATGGTGAAATGTATGTCGCAACATCATATGTAAAGTTATGAAATTCCCCTATATGATGCTCTTAGCACAAGTTCAAAGACACAGAGCTCTGCCTTGGCAGATGTATCCTGAATGAAGAACTGTGTGTTAATCTCAATTTACATACATCTCTACCTCGATATAAAACTGTCCTCAGGAGCCAAAAAATCTTACCGCTTTATAGGTGAAACTGTGTTATATTGAACTTGCTTCGATCCACCGGAGTGCGCAGTCCGTCCCCCCCCTCCCCCACCGGAGCACTGCTTTACCGCGTTATATCCGAATTTGTGTTATATTGGGTCAAGACAGCAGGCAGAGGAGATGGCAGGAGACAGCAAATTTGCATTTCAGCAAACACAGATGAGAAGAAAGAACATGTTGCAGACTCCATGTTACTATCTTTACTGTTTGAATAAACTGCTTTGAGGGGTAACTCTTAGAAGAATCCACTTCAAAGGTTAACTGGACTAGAAAAGAAAGATGACAAAGGAACCAACCCTTTCATTTTGGTGGGAGATCCTGACCTGAGTATTTGGTCATCCTTCTGATGGGAACACGTGGAAAGGATTTTTGCTTGTTAAGTTTTAGCTACTAGTAAGTGTTATAACTTTATTTGTATTGTAACCATTTCTGACTTTAATACCCAATACTTGAATTCACATAAAATCCTATCTTGGTTTGTTGATACATTTGTTTTATTTTTTAATCTAAATCAATCCAGAGCTGTGTTTAAACAGAACTGTTTGGTAACTTCAGTTAAAGTAGCAAACTGTTGAATATAGACTCTTTGCAGGGGCAACAGACCTTTAGCCCTCTCCTGGGCAGTTGAGATATTAGACAGTGCAAAACATACATTATGGGGAAAATTCGCATCTGGGAGTGTGTTGGGGTCACTGGCATGTGTTAACCTAGGCTGCTGGAAGTCAGAGTGTGGCTTGTGTGTTGCTGGCAGGCTGCTGGGGTCAGAGTTGCTGGACCAGGACTGCAGCTACACACAGACACTCGAGATGTGCCCTGCATGCTGGTAGGCTGTTTGTGAGTGGCCCATCTTGGGAGATACAACAGGAAAGCATTGTGAGATACCCAGTGTTACAGAGCAGGTGGTGAGACAGCCCCTCATTGGTCTGGAGTGCACCCCGGAATGTGACAACCACCCACACTACAACACCGTCAGCACACACAATAATGCTAACCATGACTCTGAAGCTTAGAATGTGTGTTGAGTCAGTGTGAAATTATAGAAACAGCTAGAAACATGGCTGAGTGCTGTTTTTGTTGAGAATATAGCTAGGATTTGCTGTCTGTTACTGTCCAAAAGTTCTCTGACATTTCCAGTTTTTTTAAAACCATAAACATACAACTTTATGAATCACAGGCTTTCAGCTGCTAGTTTACTGATAACATTGCGAGTCACTTCAGCATGCAGTCAGTCCCTTCGCTCCAACCTCACCTGCTTCCTGGGTATCTCATCTCCCCAGAGTTATAGTTACATGGACAATTACAAATGAACTTTAGTACTAAGATTAAAAAGTTTAGGGCTACATTCCACTTAAAATCAAATTTAAAAACCCAGCTACACAGGCCAGCTGAATCATCTAGCCAGGTCTTGGTACTACAAGCAAAGCCAAGGATGGCATATCAATATTGAACGCACAAGTGTAGTGATTATTAGCCACCAGCATTGCACTGAACAGTGTGTTCCACACGTTAGGATAACTACTAGCTATTGCTTTGTGTTCCTGAAATGAGAGACCCCACACAACATTAATGGGGCAGATAATGGCAGTCAACCAAATGACCTGGACATCAGTCACCTCATGCCTTGTCTCCCCATAGACACAGCAGGAATTTGAACAGTCCACATACAAATACATAAGTTATGAAATCATTGCATGTCATCGTTATTCACAACATTGAACATATATGGCTATTGAAAAGCTGCTGGTGCCAGGACTGGGGGCAGAAGTAATGATCCTCCACATGAAAGACTGAATCAGAGGTATTTCATATTTCTTAAATCTAATGTTCAGTTCATAAGAAAATCTAGATGTGCATGCACACACACACACAAAATCTAACCTCCAATCGTTTCCAAAATGATAGCTTTGTCTTCATTGCTCAGATAATGTTATTAACACACTGCCACCTACTGGCATTGTGGAAATTTTAATCCTGTACTTTTTGTTCATGATATATACATTTGTTTAGATGGAATTTCACTCAAAACAGATGCTGTAAAATATCACTGCACAGCTGCTGTTTGGCCATGGATAGATTTCACTAAAAAACTTTGGAGTTCTCAACGTTGGGAAAATATCCCTGGCCAGGGCCGTCTCCAGCTTTTTTGCCGCCCCAAGCGGCGAATCGGGAAAAAAAGTAAAATAAAATAAAAGATAAAGCCGATTGGTGGCATGTTAGTGACAGCTCAATCGTGCCATTTCATTCTTCAGGAGAAATTTGGCGGTGGGTCCTTCGCTCCCTCTCTTCCTCTTCAGTAGTACTTCGGCGGCAGCTCAAAGAGGAAGAGAGGGACCTGCCACCGAATTGCCGCTGAAGATCTGGACGTGCTCCCCCTTTTCACTGGTGCCTGGAGCCGGCCTGTCCCTGGCCTTCCACATGTTGGAAAGCCACAAATCCTGAATTAACAGCTCAATCAGAAAGGAGCTAGAACTGCAAAAACGCTGTGTGCCACATGGTCCCGAATGAATAATCAATATAAAATTATAAGTTGATTTTCAGAAATGCTGAGCATCCTCAACTCCAGTCAAATTCAATGGAAACAACTAACATCCAGCCCCTTAAAATCTGACTTTAGTATCTACATTCTGATCCACCCCATACTGGTCAAAATTTACTGCAGAATTTACTGCAGCTAATGCCTCAATCAGCAGACTGCAGGTGTTACTCTGATAAAATATGTCACTGAAAATAATCTTTTGGTCTCATATCATAGGATGTAATGCATGATGTGGTTTTTGTTTGAGGTATTTGCGATCTTATTCATTTGTTTTCTGCGAATATACGTGTAAGTGATTTGCTGTGTATAAGAATGTTAATAGAAAAAGAGAATCTCAGGAATAGTTATGTGTCTGAGTTTGGGTTAAAGTTCAACCCAGAAGTGTTCTCATTGAGGGCTTGAGATCTGACTTGGTTCTTCTTATTCATAACCCTTGCAGCCCTCTAATCAGGGAGCAAAAGTGAAACAACATAATTTTGGTGACCACGCAAATGCCGCCAATTGCAAGGAGTAGAAGACAGTGTAAGAGAATAGTTCATAGATAATCCTGAAATGAAATGTATTCACATACTGTACTCACCCAATGACTGTTAACAAATACATTCAGAAAAATCAGATTCTGTTCACAGATAATTCCTGTTCAGAAACAAAGGGGCTAAAGTTGGTAAATAAATTATTCACTACAGTCAGTCCAGCTCTGATTAAGACATGAACCTTTACAGTGGTCTGTGTCACTTGGAACTTCTATGTTCGATTTTTATATGGTTCGCCATCACCATAGTATCTGAGTGCCTCACAATCTTAACATAGTTACCCTCACAACACCCCTGCAAGGTGGGGAATTAAAGTTATACCAGTTTTATAGGTGGGGAACTGAGACAGTGAGGAACTAAGTGAATTTCCTAAACTTATACAAAGAAGCCTGTGATAGAACAAAGACTCAGATCCAGGTCTCCCAAGTGCTAGACTAGTACCCTAACAACTGGACCATCCTTCCTCTCACTCAGTAACTTCCTCCTTGCCCCACAGTACCAGTTGCTGAGTCTTCCAGCATCACAGCACTTGACCTGCATCTTATTTTTCTATCTAAAATAATATCTTAAGCACTTATCACCATAGCAACTAGCTGCATATTCCACACTACATATACTTAAATGTGGGGGATAAGATTCTGATCCCACTGGAGTCAACAGGGGTTTTGCCATTCACTTCATTGGGGTCAGGAGTCCATCTAGGGCAGGGGTTCTCAATCTTTTTCTTTTTGAGAGCCCCTCCTCCCGTTGACCCCTCCCCCCAGCATGCTATAAAAATTCCATGGCTCACCTGTGCCACAATAATTGTTCTTCTGCATATAAAAGCCAGGGCCTGAGGCCCCATGCCACTGAGGGCCCTGTGAAGCTAAGTTTCTTAGGCTTTGGCTTCAGCTCCAGGTGGCGGAGCTTGGAGTTCTGGGCTTCAGCCCCATGCGGTGTGGCTTCAGCTTTCTGCCCTGGGCCCCAGCGAGTAAAATGCCAGCCTTACTTGGCAGACCCTCTGAAACCTGTTCACGGCCCCCCAGTGGGCCCCGGACACCTGGTTGAGAACCACTGATCTATGGTATATTGACCTCAATACTAGGAGACATGAATCATGGCACAGCTCTATGAGTGTGGCCCTGCTGAGCCAGACACTTGTGATTTGCAGAGCTGTCTGCAAGTTAAAACTGTCAATTCTACTTGAAATTAAGTTTATGATTAAAAGTGGCATTTGTGAGCCATCATCAGTGCAGGCTTCTGGGTTAAACTGTAATCTTTTGCAATAAACATATAACAGTGGAGCTCTTCCTATTATAAAAAATAGTATTGAAGCATAATGAAATTGTTTAACAGACTCTGCCACTGGAATCCAAAACTTCCAATTCAGGTAGCTTTTGCCCATCTCAATTTTCACAGGACAAGCCTGGTTTTCACAGGGCTGTCAGACATCCATCAATGTAGGCTTGCAAAAACATTGCATGCATCCCACAATATCTTCAAGGCCAGTGCAAAGTCAAGAAGCAAACATGACAATATAACCCAATGAGTTTGTCCCAGAGGGCAAATTTTTAAAGGTGGCTCCATTGTTGCTAATGACAACCCACTTCAGCAATATAGCGTCTGCCAGCAGATGGCCAGGAAATGCCAAATTGGATGTGCAAAATATTTGCTTCAAGTACTGTACGTTTAATTATTTGTACCTGGTGGAAAACATTTATTGCCCTTATTATCTCTAGAAATGATGCACTGAATAAAAATATGTGCAGACATTTTACTAAGGTTCTTGAACAAACTGTATTTAACCACATTTTGTACAACAAAAATGAAGCTATTCCTTCTCTCATATTTCATTTGCATGTAACCATTCAGGAGTTGAAGGGCAATAAAGATAATAGAGGTGTTGCTAAGTTAAACTGGAGTTGAAATGTGGATGTTTGACCTTCTAGAATTTAAATTAATTCTGAAGGACACGTTTAATGAAAAACCTCCTATAGGAAAAGCTAGGCACAATGTACTGCTCACACAATCCTGAACTACTCCAGAATCTTTTCATGGTTCTTTCTTTCTTTTATCTTGCACTGAATTTCTGAGACCTATAACATTTTTCCTTTCCTTTTGTTTTTCATGAGCTTTTTTTTTTTTTTCCTGTTGAATGCCATTTGATCTTCTCTGCAGCCCCATGGTAGATTAAACTGTCCTTGATCTGGTTAACTCTTAAATTGTCACTCTCCTACTAAGGCCAGTTTTGTGAAATGCGAGTGCCCAATTCTTTTCCAATTGAAATCAACAGCAGAACTCCTGTTGCCTTCTATAGTCCTAATTTAAAACCCATTGACTTTTAACGAGTCAGGATTGTGCCTAATATGGCAACCCACACGGATTGGTAATAGCAGATGAATTCTTTCTCCTTTTGGCTGGTAGTTTTTTTTGGCTGACCTATGTGAAATGAGGTTGTGGTCTCTGTTTGCTTCCCAATAGACATGAGCCCAAAGCACAAGATAGATATTAATGGACTCCTTTGTTGGTAAAATCAGAAAGAAGTCAAAGATGGAATGAGCAGGAGAATGAAGTAGCATCTGAGAACTTGATTTAATCCTTCATATCAGCATTCTGGTAAATGGGCAGGGTGACTTAGGGAAAGTTCACCCACTACTTCTACTATACCAATTCAGTCGACAGAGCGAAGAGAGTTCAATATTTGGGCACATCAACCTAGTGCCTTTTACCCTTTACATTCACTTAAATTTTAAAAAGGAAAATATATTATAGTTAGTGACTACAGTTTGTTCTGATATCACAGCCAGGTATGGTCAAGGACATATGCCAGCATGAAAAAAGTGCCAAAGTTGAAAGCAGGAGGAGATAAATAGATCACTAAAGATACAGAATTTAGCAGAGTATAACACACCAGGAGCAGTGGTTATACTAGGAGAAGATAAATAGGCAGGGGCACTGATTAATGCCCCTGTCTGTTCTAGTCTGCAGAGAACAGGAGTCTGTTACAGCTATAGGGTTTAGATCTTCAGCTCGAGCTGGAGACGCTCATGCTTTTCCCCCACTCAAGATCAGCGTGGTGACATTACATTAGCTCTGGAGATTCTGTATTTTCATTAATTGTTCTAGAAAACTGAATAGAGATCTATGCCCCGGGGGCCAATGCCTGAAGTCCCTACTCCATACTCAGTACAACTGCCATTTACCTCCAAGTGAGGACTGACTAGGTGTCTGGCCCTTACATTGGTCTCTGCTGTGTGGGGAGGGCACAAGGAGCCTTCATTCTTGCATAGCCTACATAAGGGTCAGGCTGAACTGTAATCCCTGTGCTCAGGAAATGGCAAGGCACACAGTTCCCTAAAGTCGTGGGGGTGTTGGAGCCATGGCCCAGCCCCCATTCCCCTGGCTCCCAAAGTGAGATTAGTGTACCACAGGGAGCACAGCATGCATCATGCCAGGTGAGAGAGGCGTTCTCTCTCTTTGTGTGCGCCCCTGAAGTGAGCTGGTTTTGCATAATACCACATATAGGGCTGTGCCTTAATGAGTCAGGAGCTCATGATCTGACCCTAAATAGGAGTACTATACCTTTTACTCCAGCATATGGTAATTATGGGATAGACTGTTCAAACAGAAGATGAAATTGTCTTCGTAGATGGGGTTTTAAACAAACTAGGGTCCCAATTAAGCAAAGCACTTGCTTCACTTTAAGCATGTAAGTAGTCCTGCTGGGTTAAAGTCAAGCAGGTGCTTTAGTGCTTTGCTGAATTGAGTCCAATACTGAGCTACATTGCATCCTTTCCCTGCATCAGCACTGGGAAGAACAAGAACTACTCCTTCCTAGCACCTCCATGGCACACTCTACCCTAAACAGGATGGGGAGGAAGCAGAGCCATGGCTCCATCCCTAATTCTGTACCAGCCAGTGGAGTCCTAATGTACAAACCATCCCAGGACTCCTCTGGGGTGGAATCTATATGCTCACCTCCCCCCGCAGTGAGAATCAGTTTGCTAATCACACAATCTGGCTCATTACATTTACTGCTCAGCAGTACAGAGAGCTAATGCTCCATAATGCCAACTTAACACAATGGCTCTTAATCTTATATGTGCCACAACCACTTTCACACACAGTCAATTGTACCTATAATTAATTTACACAAATTGAACCCTCAGCCGCCGTCTCATACAGCCTGCAAACGCACATGCTGCAGAAAATTGTACTGGTAATTAATTTGTCAAGCAAATGTTAGGGAAGAACAACACTGGTAATTTATACCATAGATATTCAAATTAAACATCTTGCCTTAGTGTTTTAGTGTCAAAATGTAGAACAGTTGCAGAAGAACAAAGAAATAGAGTCTTCCTCCTGCTACTTCTTGAGGAGAGACAACTGCAACACACAATGGGCCACATTCAGACCTGGTGTAAGTGGGTGAAACGCTACTGAGGACAAGTCAGAATTTGGCCCAACCAATGGATGTTAGGACACAGACTCCACCTGTGCACCAAGCATCAGGAAAGGGATTGTGCTGGCTGACCCTCAACCCTGCATGGGCCTATCTGGAAAACCCACCCTCTAAACCTGTAGAAGATACACATTGATTATGGTAAACATTTGTTGCAGTCTAGCTCTTTACAAAATGGCCAGGTTGGGCATTTTGCACTCTTTTTCCATTCCATAAGCCCTTCTAGTAAAGAACAAAAAAAGAAAAAGACAGTTGGTTCCTGACACTACCAGTTTACTGGTGACAAAAAAAAACACACAGAGGGGAAAAATTAAATTAAAATTTTAAAAAAAATACACAGAGGGGAAAAAACTAAAGCCAAAAACACCAGAAGAAAAAGACAGATATTAATGACACAAAACTAGAGGGGGTAGGGAGTGAGGGGAAAGGAGCTACACAAACAAACAAGTTACTGGGCTCAACACAAGGGAAACCAGGTGCAAATTAATGTTCTGTGATGTACAGGTGATCAGACTAGATGATCTAAAGGCCTTCTGGCCTTAAACTCTATGAATCTATATTAAAATGGTGAAAATTGTGTTGAAATTCCTCCCATCCCCTCCTCAAAATTTCAACATGTGAAAATGTCAGATCAGTTCTATGGTTTACAGAGACCTGCTCTGCTCCAGATAGATCTTACCAGGATACTGCAGAAGGGCCCAGCTCGGATTCAGCAACACTCTCATTGGCAGCAGCACCGTCCTATACAAATCAATCCTTAGACATGGCCAGGGCGGAGAATCTGTACTGATGTAATACCCAATTAAATTGGGTGGGGCAGAGGAAACGTTTACATATCTAGGGCAATTCTCTGCATTTCCTAAGATTAAGACATTTCAAAAAATTTAATGCCAAAACCAGTGTGATATTTATGGCTTCCCCACCGCTCCCCAAAAGGGGAGACATAGCTGGTGGTGGGAGGGGGCCTCCTCCTTTTTTGCCACTGCAGTGGAGAAGTCAGCACTGGGAGTTCTCCCTTCTCCTTTCTCTCTCGGGAGTGGGATAGGAGCTGTCAAGAAAGAAGATGCTCAAACTAAGACCCTTCTCCTCCTTCTGTCAGGTGCTGTTGCTCTACCTACTATCAGAACCATTGGTAGCCTCATGATTCCTCAGCTAGGCACCAGCTGCTCCACTCTCAGATTTCTCTACTTGGTGAGTCCTCACCATAGCAGCCAAGGAGGAGCAGAAGATTTGACAAAAAAAATTAATTTCTCCAAATCAGGAAGAAGAGGAGGAGAAGAGGGGGAGTTCTCTGCATTTAACAGAAAAGGTGTAGCTGTGTTACCCCATACATCCCTGTATATTAATCCTTGCTGGCAACATAAGAATACTGGAATTATCTGTTCATATACAAGCTTCTTGAGAGACCACATCAATATATCACCATCGATGGACTTCCAGTGAAAGGATGGACTAATTGCATACCAGGCTATATAAGTGGGTAAAAAGGCAGACTTAATTGACAGCATCCACACTATTACTGAGGTGAGGGACAGAACTGTGCCAAGCTTGGTTAGTGTTTTCCATAGCAGTGCTCAGGAGATCAGTGACAAAGGAAGCAGCTCCAGCCAGCGTCCAGATGATCAGCTTGTACTGTCTCGTCTGTCCTGAGATGATCCAGTTTGATGAAGCACAGTGTATTTCTGAATGAGCGCTGACAAAGGCAAGCAAAGTTCTCCCTTAATTAAGAGAGCACAAAATGTCATCCATAAATACTTAATACCACTTCAGCCCTTAATAACACTAATCCTTTTATTTTTTTCCTCCTCCTTCAGGCATCCTCTTCTTGATGTTTTCATAAGACTGGTGAGCAGCACTTGCCACTGCTGAATGTTATTGAAGCTAAGCAGGCAACCGACCTCTGTGGCTCTTGCTATCACTGACTGGTATTAGAGTAGAGACAGCAAAAGCCAAAGCTGTAAGAAGAGAGAAGCTTTGAAACCCTAAATATAAAGTTGCTTCAGAAATTAAATGGCTGGTTTGAACTATAAAGATTGCAACACACAGACCTCAATGTACCCTACCTTTCTACTAGAAAGAGAGGGACTGCCACGGCAAAGCAGACTAGTGGACATATCCTGTTTCCAACAATGGCAGGAAAGAAGTTCAAGAAACCAGTGGATAGTTATGGAGGAGGCAGCCTGCCCCCAGAGAAAGCCTCTTCCTAACCCCTATCAGATAGAGGTTAGTTTATGATTCCCAGGGATTTTTAATCACTTATGTTTATTGTATTTCCTGTAACTGGGGATGTTCTAATAGTCACTATTAATGTGTAGTGCTTTTTGTACCATGGCCACTGACGGCCTCCCAAGCATCGCCTTGTGCCCAGGTTTGTATCTGTGGCCATCTTACCTCTATTTCCATTTCATCCAGGCCCCCTTTAAGAACTCACTCAAGTCTCCACTGACCTTCTAAGCTGAATCCTTTCATTTGCTCTTCACCAGTTCTTCTCAGGCTGGCAACAGAGTGAATTCAAAAGTTCAAAACAAAGTTTTTCAGCTCATCCTCCCTTTCTAACTCCCACTCACAGGCTTTGTTTTATCTGACGAGGGCTCTGCAGGAGCCATACTTGCTCCTTATGGCTTCTCCTTCCATCAGCCCAAGCTCTACACAATGTCCTGTTTCCTGAGTTTCCCCTACATGGCAGATGGTGTTAGAGTGCATCTATCTAGATACTTTTATAGCTCTAGCACCCATAGTAACAGAGTGCCTCAAACAAATAAGAGGGAATTATCAAATATAGCTACCACTTCTGTTGTACAGGGCCATAAAACCCACCAAGAGTATGTTAAACAGAAACACCATTCTGCCTCTTCATAGGCAACCAATGTAAAAAGTACAGGATGGTTAAATTCACATAAATTGCCAGCTGGGGTAACTTCAAAAGGAAAAAAAATGTGTAGGCATATGTTTTCATGGGATAAAGATGGACCTTGTGGTTACGGTCCAGAGCTAGGAATCAACAGACCTAGTTATATTCCCCACTCTTCCACTGATGGCTTGTTATCTTGGGCAAGTCATTTATCTTCTCTCTGTCTTTGTTTCCCCGTCATTAATTCAGGGCTAATGCCTGCATGGTAGTGGTGTTGTGAGGCTAAATTAATTATGGTTTGGAGAGCTATTGAAATTCTCAGGTTAGAGTGTTATGGAAGCGCAAATTATTTTTTGTTATAATCTATTCCTGGATTTTCATTCATGTATTTGTGGAGAGAGGAAAGGTCTTCTATAACTGACTATTAATTTACGTTTCCAGAATTGTTGTAGCTGTGTTGGTCCCAGGATATTAGAGAGACAAGGCAAACTAAGCAATATCTTTTATTGGACCAACTTCTATTGGCGAAAGAGGACCTGAAGAAAAAGAGGACGACCTCTAGGTAAGCTCAACAGATACTGGTCTAATAAAAGATGTTATCTCATCCACCTTGTCTCTTCATTACTTTAATAGAAATAACACTGATGTTTACTGGGGACCTGGTTTAGCATTCTCTGTTTTCAAATCACTCCCTTAACTGCATAAGACAATATAGTTTTAATGGTAGTTGAGAAACCTGAAGCATCATATTATTGGAACACAAAA